>NC_057864.1:136507210-137107210 GCF_019393635.1 Dromiciops gliroides
AAGTCACTTAATCCTGTTTGCCTCGGTTTCCTCATCTGAAAAATGAGCTGAAGAAGGAAATGGCAAACCACTCCAATATCTCTGCAAGAAAACCCCAATCGGGTTCTTAAAGAGCAGGGCAGAATTAAAACAACTGAATGACAAATTTGTAGAATACTGAGTTAGTTACTAATGATAAAAAATGACTCAGACATGATTTCTTTTCTCAAAGTAGCTGTAGTCTAATAGGAAAGAAGGGATATGTATACAAATATCTCTAATACCTCCTATTAACATTACTATAATATATATTTATGAAGATAAGTACATGGGAAAGATTCAAATATTGCATAGAAGATTAAATAAGAGATATATCACTTTCAGCTAGGGAGAATACGGAAAGCTTTTTAGGAATTTGGCATCTGAACTAAACCTTTATGGTTGGAAAGGATTTCAAGAGGTCAGATAATAAAGAATTAAATCAAGGCACAAGGAATGCTACAAGAAAAGGGATGGGGAAGGACTGGATCTAGTGAAGGAGTGGTAAGTAGGTCAGTTTGGCTAAAGAATAAAGTTAATTAAAAGGATAAGTCTAACATAAGACTGGGAAGGTAGGTTAGAGAACAGCATGAATGTCAAACTAAGGAGGAGTTTAGACTTTATGTTAAAAGCAGTAGAGAGTTATTAAAGATTTTTGAGTAAGGAGTAACAATTTCTAGAAGACTTTGGCAGTGGGGTATTTATATGTTTACATAACTAATATAACACAACATATTTATATATTATGGGTGAGAGGCAGAGCCAAGATGGTGGAGAGAAGCCAGGAAAGCTGCCTGAGTTCTCTCAAGTTTCCCTTAAAAACAACATTAAATCAAGCCTCTAAACGGATTCTGGAATTACATAAACCTACAAAAAGACAAAGAGACACAATCTTCCAACTTGAGATAATTTAGAAGACTTCAGGAAAGGTCTGTCTCACTTGAGCAAAAGGGAAGGGCAGCACAGTACAGCTCAGTGCAGCACACAAGGAGAGGGTCTGGCCAAGTCAGCAGGAGGCTCCTTGCCACAGCATAAATCAGTAGCTGAGGCCCCTTGGTTCTGGTACAGAAGGCTGGTGGTGGCATAACAGGCCATTTGTGAGACCTGCCAGCCCTGGCTGAGAGAGCAAACTGGCAGCTAAAGAACCACCCACAGGACTGGTGCTCCTTGGCCAAGCCATCCCAGCACAGGGAGCAAGCCCAGGGCAGTGAGGAATCTGAAAGCCACAGAGGCCTCAGAACAGAACGCCAGTGACCAGGCCCCTATCCCCCAGCACAAGAAGCTTGCAACAGTGGCCCCTGTGCCCCATGAGGAGAACTCAACTTTATAAGTTTAAAAATAGGCTACAATATGAGTAAGAAACAGAAAAGTATCCTTACCATTGACAGCTTCCATGGTGACAGGGAAGACCAAAACAGAAACTCAAATGAAGCCAATACTGTCAAAAAGCCTATACATGAAGCCTCAAGTGGGAAGATGAATGGGTCTCAAGATCAAAAAGCCTTCTTGGAAGAGCTCAAACAGGCTTTTAAAAATCAGATGAGAGAGGTAGAGGAAAAAATGGGAAAAGAAATGAGAGAATGAGAATTACACAAGAAAATTATGAAAAAAGTCAACAGCTTGGAAAAGGAAGCACAAAAATTGACTGAAGAAAACAATTCCTTAAAAAAAAATACAATTGGCCAAATTGGGGTGGGGGGGGGGAGGAATGGCCAAATGGAAAAGGAGGTCCGAAACCTGAGGAGAATAATGCCTTAAAAATTAGAATTGGGGGGAGCAGCTAGGTGGTACAATGGATAAAGCACTGGCCCTGGATTCAGAAGGACCCAAGTTCAAAACCGGGCTCAGACACTTGACACTTACCAGCTGTGTGACCCTGGGCAAGTCACTTAACCTCAATTGCCTCACTAAAAAAAAAAAAAAGAATCTGTCAAGCACAATCAAAAGATTGAAAAAAAAAAATGTGAAATACCTCATTGGAAAGACAACTGACCTGGAAAATAGATCCAGGAAAGATAATCTAAGAATTATTGGATTACCTGAAAGTCTTGATCAAAAAAAGAATCTAGACACCATATTCCAGGAAATCATCAAGGAGAACTGCCTGATATTGTAGAATCAGAGGATAAAATCATCATTAAAAGAATCCAACAATCACCTCCTGAAAGAGACCCCAAAGGAAAACTCCAAGGAATATTGTAGCCAAATTCCAGAATTATCGCATGAAGGAGAAAATACTCCAAGCAGCTAGAAAGAAACAATTTAAATATCATGAAGCCACAGTCAGGATTACACAGGACCTAACAGCTTCAACATTAAAGGATCAGAAGGCTTGGAATATGATATTCCAGAAAACAAAGGAGCTTGAATTACAACCAAGAAGCAACTACCCAGCAAAATTTATCATTATCTTTGAGGGGGAAAGATGGGCATTCAATGAAATAGGGGACTTCCAAGGTTTCCTGATACAAGACTCAAGAGAAGTATAAAAAGGTAAATGGGGTGGGGGAGTTATTCAATAAGTTTAAACTGTTTACATCCCTACAAGGGAAGATAATACTTTTAACTCTTGAGATCTGTATTTCTATTAGGGTAAAGTTAATAAATAAATGTTGATTTGATGATATAAAGAAATTTAAGGGGCAGAATAAAAGGAGACTGGGAAGTAGAGAAAAGGAGAGGTGGAATGAGGTTATTACCTCATATGAAGAGGCACAAAAAACCTATTACAATAGAGGGAAAGAAGGGAGGGGTGAGCATTGTTTCAACCTTACTCTTGTCAGATTTGGTTCAAAGAGGGAATAACATATACACCCATTTGGATAAAGAAACTTAGCTTACTCTTTAAGGAAGTAAAAGGGGAATGGCAAAAAGGGTGGTACTGAGAGAAGGGAGGGCAGAAGCAGGGGAAGAAAGAGGAAAGAAAGAAAGGGTGGCTTATAAAAGGGAGGGCAGATTGAGGGAGGCAGTGGTCAGAAGCAAAACACTGGTGAGAAGGAATAGGGGGAAAGAAGAAAAAAAGAGTACTTACAAAGGGAAAAAAGAGGATGTAGGGAATAAACAGTAATCTTAATTGTGAATGGGATGAACTCTCCCATAAAACTGAAGTGAATAGCAGAGTGGATTAAAAATCAGAATCCTGCAATAGTTGTTTATAAGAAACACATATGACAGATAATCTCATTCCTTCAATGAGTTCAAACATAGCTTCACAGTTATATGTTGTTTTCCTCCAGTGTCCTAAGGTGAGAGATACACACAGAGTAAAGGTAAAAGGTTGGAGCAGAATATATTATGCTTCACCTGAAGTCAAAAAGCAGGGGTAGCACTCCTTATCTCAGACCAAAAAAAAAAAAAAAAAGCAAAAATAGATCTAACTAAAATAGATAAGGTAGAAAACTACATTGTGCTAAAAGGTACCATAGATAATGAAGTAATATCAATACTTAACATATATGCACCAAATTCTTAGAGAAGTTAAATGAGTTACAAGAGGAAATGGACAGGGGGCAGCTAGGCAGCACAGTGGATAAAGCACTGCCCTGGATTCAGATTCAGGAGTACCTGAGTTCAAATCCAGCCTCAGGCAGTTGACACATACTAGCTGTGTGACCCTGGGCAAGTCACTTAACCCCCATTCCCCCGCCAAAAAAAAAAAAAGAGGAAATAGACAGCAAAACTATACTAGTGGGGAATCTGAACCTTCCCCTCTCAGAACTAGATGAATCTAACCACAAAATAAATAAGAAAGAAGTTAGTGAGGTGAATAGGATTTTAGAAAAGTTAGATATGATAGATGTCTGGAGAAAAAAAATGATAGAAAGGAATATACCTTTTTCTCAGTGGTACATGGCACATACACAAAAATTAAGCACATATTAGGGCACAAAAACCTCACAGTCAAATGTAGAAAGGCAGAAATAGTAAATGCATCCTCAGATCATGATATAATAAAAATTACATTTAATAAAGTGCCATGGAAGGATAGACTGAAAATTGATTGGAAGCTAAATAATCTCATCCTAAAGAATAAGTGGGTCAAACAACAAATCATAGAAACAATCAATAACTTCATCCAAGAGAATGACAATAATAAAACAACATACCCAAACTTATGGGATGCAACCAAAGCAGTTCTTAGGGGAAATTTTGTATCTCTAAATGCTTACATGAATAAAATAAAGAGAAGATCAATGAATTGGGCATGCAACTAAAAAATCTAGAAAAAGAACAAATTTAAAACCCCCAATTAAATATTAAATTAGAAATCCTGAAAATCAAAAGAGAGATTAATAAAATTGAAAGTAAGAAAACTATAGAATTAATAAATAAAACTAAGAGCTGGTTTTATATATTATGGCAAGGGAGAAAACTGAGACAGAAAGATCAGTTAGGTTTTTGAAACAGTCCCATCAGCAAGATAATGAAGAACTTGAACAAGGCAGGTTAACACTGAATAAGATTAAGAGATGCAAAAGACCTGGAGAAGGAGACAGAACTGATAGTGTTCAGGAACTGTGATTACATGCAGGTGCTGAACAGAAAGGAGTCAAAGGTGATTCTTAAGTTTGAAACCTGAGTGGCTAGTAAAAGGTAATAGCTAGCTCAAATTCTTCATCTATAAAATAGGGAGTCTTGGTAACAATACCTATCTTCCATCTCTTATGCCATCCATCCCTCAATAGAATTCTACCAGGGGGAAAATGATATGCTAGATTAGAGAGCAAACTCAAAAGTCGGCTTTACTAGAACACTTAACCAGAGAGCAGAATTGAGCACAAGACAGTAGCTTGGACTCCACCCGAGAGTACAGTTATTCAAATACCCAAAGAGATTTAGTATATGGGATTTTCACTCAGGAATTTCATGGACTGGGCTAGGAAGATAGTGGTGAGGGCTTAATTTCTTTAGTCTTAGAGGGGAAAATGTTTTCTGATAATGAGCAAAGCAACTTTGGACGTTTTCTGACTAAAACAGACCGGCTTTTCCATTTCCATCTGTGAGGCTGACCTCTTACTGCACAGGCTGTGGGTTTGGGTTGTGAGGGGTGGGGGAAAAGGGGAGGGGGAAAGCATGATGTCACACCCAGGACTATATAAGGTACTTCATTAGGCTCCTGCAGACAGTTTGAAAGCAGCTGGAGAAAAAGAAGTAGCATAGCACGGAGTTACTGGGCAATTTTAAAATTTGCATTAAGTCAATCCTCACAGAAAACCTGTTGAGTAAAATGCAACCTCAGCAGAAAAACCAATCCATTCGACCTTTCAAGCAACGGAAAAGTTTAGGTACAACAAAGGGGCAAGAGAGGTGGGGAAAGAGGAGAAAGGATGAATACAGACCTCATTCATTTGTTTGATTAACTCTTCGTATGCCATTTGTACTTTTGCAGCAACCAGAAAAGAGGAAGTTGCTGGGATCCGGGCAAAGTTCCCAAGCAAGATACCGGTAAGGAGGAGGTCCCTGTCGCAGAAGGTGGGTGGGGGAATGGTACTACCGTGAGCCCTGATGAGTAGAGCATTGGAACAACCACAGGGCCCCGTGATATACCCGCTCACCAACTCCCACCTGAACTCGGTGCTTCCAGGCAAAGAGATCCTGTTCAGTTCCACTCAGAGGGGAGCAGGTGGCCTTGGTTCAATTTATGTTTAAACGTTTTAACAGGTGATAGTTGAACGTTATCAGAAGGAGAAATACCTTCCCCTGCTGGACAAAACCAAATTCCTCGTTCCCCAGGAGCTGACCATGACTCAGTTTCTAACTATCATTAGGTAGGTAGCAAAACTAGAGACACTGCCGTGAATGTACGGGAGGGGTGGGAGGAGTCAGGGAAAAGACCGCTTTCGTGCTTCTCTTGGACAGGCTCTGGGAGGGGGGAGTCTGTCTGTGATTCACCCTTTCTCTGCAGGGTGGCCAGGAAATGTTGAACTTGTAGTTAACCTCTTGAAGAACCGTAGCCTAGAGAGCTCCAGCTTGGCAGACCTAAAGCCAGCACTACTTGTTGGCCTAAAGTCACAGGTGCTTCTTTTTTTAAATCACCTGACAGGCTTGTTTTATTTCTGCCCTTTGTGGAATTTGTTCCCAAATTCAAAAAGAATCTATCTAGAGCTTAGGGCGGGGCGGGGAAGATGCTACTGTTAAAAGTCACTCTGATTTATGCATTAAAAAAAAAAAAAAGAAAGGGGCAGCTAGGTAGCGCAATGGATAGAGCACCGGCCCTGTATTCCGGAGGACCTGAGTTCAAATCCGACCTCAGACACTTAACGCTTACTAGCTGTGTGACCCTGGGCAAGTCACTTAACCCCAATTGCCTCACCAAAAAAAAAAGAAAAGAAAAGAAAAGAAAATTCATAATTACTGTGTGCTTTCTGTCTCTCTCTGGCTCCCTCTGTATATCCGTGTCTTTTTGTCTCTGTTTTCTCTGTGTGGGACTGAGTGGAGAGAGAGAGAGAGATCGATATCTTTGTACCTCTCTGTTGACATGTGTCTGTCTATCTCTTCGTATGTCTCGGTGTCTCTCTGTGTTTCGGTGTTACTGTCCTCTGTGTCCATATGTCTCAACTCCCTCCCCACCCCCAACAAAACAAAACAACAACCTGAGCACCTTAGAGTAGTAGTAATAGTACCTGCTACCCTCTTCCCCTTCCTCCTCCACCAGGAAAATAGGGTAGAAGTGTGAAAGACCAGAAAAGATATTGGCCTTCTTGAAGCCAAGCAGAAAGAGGTGGAATTGACACATGGGATCACAAAGCTCTAGTTGGAATGGAACTGGGAGGCCATATAGTCCAATCCCCACATTTTACAAATGAGGAAACTGAGGTCCGTGGAGCCTAGATAACTTGCCAGAACTCATCCACAAAGCATTAGAATTAGACCCAAGCTGCCTTAGCTATGGATCAATCAATATGCATTTATGATGAAGTGCCTACTATGTGTCAGGCACTGTACTAAGTACTATCCTTATCCGCCCTATGGATTCAATAAAAAGTATTTGAATTTAAAATAGATGTCCAATGGGGCGGCTAGGTGGTATAGTGGATAGAGCACCGGCCTTGGAGTCTGGAGTACCTGAGTTCAAATCTGGCCTCAGACACTTAACACTTACTAGCTGTGTGACCCTGGGTAAGTCACTTAACCCCAATTGCCTCACTAAAAAAAAAAAATAGATGTCCAAGAGGTTTTACTGTTTAATTCTCCACCCCAAAAAAAAAAAGGAAACTAGGGACTTTCCTTGGGGAGTTTTATAACTTAAGCAGTTTTCTCCCAACATCTAATTCGATGATCATTGCTTAAGCATCTACTACGTTGGAAGCACTCAACCAAGCAGCTGGTGCTACAAGGATGAAACCACAACAGGCTGTGCCAAAGAATTTTACCATTTAGTAATAGGACCAGGTGTACACACATAAGTGTAATATAAGGCAGAATGTGATCATAGTTTCTTATACAATTCTCTTCCTTGTACTTTCTAGATTGAAATGCTTGTGTGAGCCAATGATGCTTAAATTCATAACAAAACAAGACACTTTTAAAATGTGAATAAACCAAACGAGGTCAAGAAAATTGAGAAGGGACGAAGGTCCCTCTCCTTATTTTTGGAAGGAGGAGGCAGCAGTCTTATTGATGCTATTTCTAGTATAGTTCTTTGTACTCTATTTTTCTCTATTCCTGTCAAGGAAGTTACTGTGTTGAAGTTACCCCTATGTAAATTGAGGGGAAGCAAAGAGTAAAATAAGTTTGGTTTGGCTTTTTGGTGTTGGGTTTTGGGTTTTTTTGGACACTAGGTCTCCCTATCTCCCCCAGGCTAGAAGTACAATGGCTAGTCGTGGGATGACCTACTATGGATTGGCACTGAAACTTTGACCTGCCTTGTTTTTCCCACCTAGGTAGACCACGATTCTTTAGACAGCCGGTTAGCCTTCTGTCCTGGCTAGAGTGCCTGACCTGGAGTCAGGAAAACCTGAGTTCAAATGCTCCCTCAGACACTTACTTGCTGTGTGGCCCTGAGTAAATCACTTCACCTCTCTGGTACTTCAGTTTCCTCATCTATAAAATAAGGATGATAATTAAAGCACCTACCTTCTAGGGTTATTATGAGGATCAAATGAGATGATATTTTTAAATTGCTTTACAAACCTTAAAGTACTATAAAAATGCTAGCTATTACCATTATGGTTATTACCATAGCCATACCATAGTTGGTGTGGATATACATTGGTCTTTAAGGGCAACCACGTGGTACAGTAGATAGAGTGCTGGGCACGGAATCTAGCCCCAAATTCAAATCCAGCCTCAGAATAGCTGGTGTGACTTTGGTAAAGCTATTTAACTTCTATTTGCCTCTGTTTCTTCAAATGTAAAGGTTGCTATGAGGATCAAATGAGATGTTTTTTTTTAAAGAACTTAGTACACACATAGTAGGCACTATATAAAATTTTATTCCCATCCTCTTCCCTATTACACCTCAGAATTATTGATTAACCAGCCTTTGCCTCTCTGTAACAGCGATTGCAGATATGTGCCACCATGCTGTGGCAGAATTAGAATTTGTAATCATCAACTACTAGTTCAAATGCCAACAATGACTTCTCCCAAATGATATTGGAGTGTTTAACAGAAAAACAAAGGTGTTTTAAATGCAGAGTTAAAGCTATAGGTAGAGATCAACACTGGTGGCTCTTCAGTGCTTATCCAGGTGCCCAGTTTCTCCCCTTCCCTTCGTTGAATATACTTAACCCATCAGTTCCCTCTCAGCATCTGCACTGGGACTTGGATAGAGACAATTAGGAGGAAACTAAAAATATAGTTGTTCTGCTTTAATAGTTCTGACAGAAATGTTTGGTGGTGGGACAGAACTGAAATGTATTGGTTAAACTGAAGATTTCCAAGGCCATGGCAAAAAAAAATGCTTGTTTATTTAATATTTCTGAGTAGTCTATGTTATCTGTATTCTCTTTCTCAATTGACTAGAAAATGGCCTTGTACATTTTACCCAGCTAATAGTGTACCTAAGGATAGTGACTGTACCTGTGATTTCCTTGGTGTTGGAAACTTGATATAAGGAAACTTCTTCAACCAATACAGCTCTGAGTGCTGAAACTTAGTTTTAGAAAGCTACCTCTAAAGTCCTGAGAGGTTATGTGACTTACCCAGGGTCATACAATCAGAGGCAGAATTTTAACCACAAAGTAGACAGCTTTCCAGGACTCATCTTATAGAAGCTGAAGCTGCTTTTCAAAAGAACTTGTTAGAAATTTTAATGACCAAGCTTGACCCTAGAAAAGAGAGGAGAAAGATGCTCCCCCTTCCCTACTTTGTAGAGGTGAGGGTCTATGAGTATGTAATATTGTGTAAATATCCTGATTGAGTTGATGTGTAAGTTAGTTTTGTTGAAATGGGGGGTTTTTTCTTCCTTTGTTACAAAGAATGGATGACATATTAGGGAGAGAAAGGAGGATATATTTGGGAATGAACATGATGTAAAAACAGAAAAAGAATTCAAATGTTTTTAAAGAACATTACAGAGGGGCAGCTAGATGGTGCAGTGGATAAAGTACCAGCCCTGGATTCAGGAGGACCTAAGTTCAAATCCGGCCTCAGACACTTGGCACTTACTAGCTGTGTGACCCTGGGCAAGTCACTTAACCCTCATTGCCAAGCAAAAAAATTTAATTTAAATTTCAAAAATAAGGAACATTACAGAAAGGCCCCAGTGTGATCTGGAAAAAAAGAAGCTAGGGGTGGAAATTAGGAGCCCAGGGTTCTATTCCCTGCTCTGCCACTGACTGGCTGCGTGCCAATAGGAAAGAAGGGGGACAAGCTTTTATTAAGCATCTACTATGTATGTGCAAGGCACAGTGCTAAACACTCTACAAATATCATCTCATTTAATCCTCACAACAGTCCTAGAGGTGGGTGCTTATCATCCCTGCTTTACATTTGAGGAAACTGAAGCAGACAGAGAGCAGCCTTATCCAGGGCCAAACAGCTAGCAAGTATCTGAAGCTGGATTTGGATGTGGCCGTGCCCAGTGTTCCAAGCAATGTGCCATAGAGATGCCCATAGGCAGGTCATTTCCTGAGTCTTGTTATTCTCACTCCTGTTATGAGGTGTTAATATTTGACTCACATATGGTACAAGATTGTTCTAAGTCTCAGAGGAAACACTGGATGTGAACATTTTGCTGAAAGGATAAAAGGGACACATAAATGTAAAGCAGTATTTTAAGGGATGGTTATATGGACATGCAAGTACTTCTTGAGCAGAATTATTTGGGGCTATATCCTCAATGGGTCAAGTTAGAGGAAGCACAGGTGCTATTAATGCCCAATCACCCCCTTTTAAAACTGGGGTAAGGGGGGGCGGCTAGGTGGTGCAGTGGATAGAGCACCGGCCCTGGAGTCAGGAGTACCTGAGTTCAAATCCGGCCTCAGACACTTAACACTTACTAGCTGTGTGACCCTAGGCAAGTCACTGAACCCCAATTGCCTCACTAAAAAAATTTTTTTTTAAATTTTTAACTGGGGTAAGGAAGGGACCACTCCTTTCTCCTGGTGTACATAAAAAGCTCTACATTTGGAGTGAGAACACTGGTTTACATATCCATACTCTTTATTGTGTGCGACCCTACACACACTTTTCTGGGTCTCAGTTTCTGCCAAGGTACAGTAAAAAAAAGTGCTTAATTTGAAGTCTGAAGCATCTGGGTTTGAATCCATCCTCTAAAGCTTCTGAGTTATATGACCAGGAACAAAGCTTCAACTGTAAAATGGAGATAATGATTATGAGGATCAAATGAGATATTTGTAAAGCGATTAGCATATGCCTGGCACTTAGTAGGTACTTAATTCATATTTCCTTCCTTCTTAAAGCTGTAGCCTTCTTTATTCTCAGGCTAACCCCCTCCTCCCTTCCCGTCTTAGGAGTCGAATGGTTCTGACAGCCACTGAAGCCTTTTACCTCCTGGTGAACAACAAGAGTTTAGCAAGCATGAGTGTCACCATGGCAGAGATCTACAGAGATTACAAGGATGAGGATGGTTTTGTGTATATGACATATGCCTCCCAGGAGATGTTTGGCTGCTCGTTGCTCACGGTCAACCCTGAGCGTAGGCAGAGCTTTGGCCCAGGCTCCTGCAAACACCTTCAGCCCTCATCTGGGTAGGAGGTAATTGTCCTTGAAGTGATTCAACAAACTGTAGTAAGTGGGATTTGTTTTCTCCCTTGAAAAACAGGCTGGGCTGCCATAAACTGAATAGAACCAATGAACAAAATCCAAGCAACTGTCTTGTTTTGGTCCTTTTCTTTTCTTTTCTTTTTTTAAACCATGTAAAGCCCTTAGAAAGGATTGTTGTAAACCAGGCCTCTGTTTTTCAGAATGGGAATGGATTCATTTATAAAATATAATCTTACTGAAGAAAAGAATGAAAGTTGAAATTGTTTAAATGGCAAACACTTCAACAGAGTCACAGAGTAGGGAGAGACTTAAATGGAGACATCATTTGTCCTGTGCCCCACTTTGAGAAAAGACTATACTTAAATCCTCTGAGGCTATAGAGAATTTCTGTCCTATAAGTTGTCTCTGCTTGTACCTTGTATAAAGGACCCATGTAGCTCAGGAAATCCTGTTTAAAACCTATCTGCAAAGTCTGACTTAATAAACAAAGCAGCAAAAAAGTTTTTTATAATCTGGCCCTTTGTATTTCTCCCTATGTAGGCCCAAATCCATGATTGCTCAAAATTCAAAATCAGTTTTAAAAAATATTCCAATGGGAGCAGCTAGGTGGTGCAGTGGATAGAGCACCAGCCCTGGAGTCGGGAGGACCTGAGTTCAAATCCGGCCTCAAACACTTGACACTTATAACTGGGCAAGTCACTTCATCCCAATTGCCTTACCCAAAACAAACAAAAAAATACTCCAATGTCTAAATACAAAATCTGTACTACTTCCGTGTAACCCCTCACCATAGGTTTAAGTCTATGTTCTAGTCTGTGTGCTCTAATCAGTGCCTCCAACACATAGCTTTCAAGACATTTCACTTCTGTTGAATCACGTGATGGCTTTATCTCCTGAAACTTCCCTGCTCCCTTAAATTTCTTGCTTGAATTGCTTGAAAACTTTCCAAATAAATCACTTTGGTGTTGCTACCAGAACAAGTCCCAGTCCATTTTTTTGAGGGGAAGGGGAACAAGTTTGGTAGTGGTGGTAGTTATTTGTTGACTTGTTTTAGATACTGCTTCAGGAAAGGACGTCATTCTCAAGAGAGTGAGTTTCCTGTACAATATCCATTGTTGGAAACCTGAGAGATTTATAATGACCCCATCCATTCTAACATTAAACTAATAATACAATCACTAAATTTTTACAAATATAAGGATACCTTGGTCAGGTATTTTAAAGCTCATTTAATGCTATTTTTTCATGCCCTGGCTTCCTCTTTCATTGTCCTATTCTTACACACAGAATCTCAGTATTAGAAAGGCCCTCCAATATCATGCAAGGAAGCTGAGTCCCTTCTTACAACACACTTGATAAATGGACTTCCAGTGGCCCAATGAAAACCTCCAATGAGGAGGTAACTCACTACTTTACTGAGGCAATATGTCCATGATTTTCTTTATAGTATGTCATTTTAAAAGGTAGAAGGGGCAATTTCTTGGTAATTTAATAATTTTATTAATAGTGGCAGCCATTAACGGTCATTTAGCCATCTCTCTCTGACCAAAGACAATCATGGCAGGCTATTCACAGCTTAGGTATCCATTGTTCCATAGGGACTGTTCCCAAGGATGACAATCAATTCTGACTGATCAACAATTAATGAGAGAATGAATATTACAAGAAGGGGCCGAACCTATTCAGATGAATTTTGATTATGTCATTTACTTATAAGTTACCCCCCAGTCTTGGGCAATCTATTCAAAGAATTTATCCCCACTCAAACCTGAGTAGAGCACAATGGTTTCCCCACCTGCATGGGTTCTGAACAAGATTGTTTAAGAAAGTTAGTAAGTAGTGTTCCAAAATATCTTATTATCAATAATGTCCTTCAAGAGACTGAAATTTTGAAATCAGGACTTTAGAAAAAGGGGCAAACTCTGGCTCTCCTCAAATGATTGGTTATTAATAATCATTACTTTCAATATCAAGTAAAGCTGATGTGTCTGATCCTCCTGATTAAGAAATAATACACTGGGCTACTACCATTCTTTGTTTATTGTATTATAAAATAGATAAATCACAGAAAAGATAGAGTTGTGGGAGGAAGAAAATTATCACAGAAGAAAAGGAAATCAAACACTTAATCAAGTCTCAGATGCTTTGCTCATTGGGCTATGTAGACTATTAGCACAGTTCTTGAACTCCCCCAACAAAGTCCATATAGAATTAGTGGGACAACTTTTGTTTGGCATGACGATATGTAGTCATATATGGCTTCCCCCCACCAACAATTTTTTTTTGGTGAGGCAATTGGGGTTGTGACTTGCCCAGGGTCACACAGCTAGTAATTGTCAAGTATCTGAGGCCAGATTTGAACTCAGGTCCTCCTGACTCCAGGGCTGGTGATCTATCTACTGTGCCACCTAGCTGCCCCTCCACCAACAAATTTTTAAATGTATTTGATAATAGTAGAAATTACCTACTTCCCAGGAATCTGAAGGTGATAGCTCATTCCTCAATTTTTTCTAGAAACCTCTTAGACACAACTATTTTTTTTTTCCAAAAGGAAAGAGTGCCTGTGAAATCTGCAAGCCTCTTTTGAGACCACTTTCTGTAGATAAATAACATGAAGAAATGGAATTTTAAGGAAAATCAACAGACTATAAACTCCCTAAAGAGAAGGGGGTTTGGGGTGGGTTTTTTTCTTTTTAACCTTTGTATCCCCAATTTCTTGTACATAGTGCACAATATTTATTGAATTTGCCAATTCAGGCCAGTATTCTGTCTCTGACGTTGTCACTAAAAGATACTTGGTGAAAGCCTCCTATGATGTCAGTCTCTGGAGGCCAGAGACATACGCTTAAACGTTTCTAGATTCTCTTAATATGCTCTTAGGAACCAATCATCCATGATTCATCCAAATATTTTCTGAATCTATATTTTGGCACATTACTACCTCCAAGTAGTCATGAATTGCTCAAACTTACTGTCTGCTGTAAAAAGTCATGTTACTTTTTCTTTGTCTTAAATTCAAGATCCTACACTTGAACAGCCAAGTTTAGGAAGCAATGAAAGGAGAAAACCCATGGTTAAAGCCAGAACCCTCCTGGATTACTTCCAAGGAAGAGCTAATGCTTTAGGAAACTTCTGGTCAACAAGGAATTAGCTCCTCCTTGGAAATGATCCAGGAGACCCTACCCTGCCCAATCTGGAAAGCCCTACCCAAGGGCTTTCTTCTTTCACTGTTTTTTAAATTTAAGTGATGATGACTGCAAACCTCTCACCTTTTTAGTTTTTAAGCTTGCCTAGCCCTGTGATCTCAAAGGTATACTACACCCAAATTGTTTTTTCCCTTAATTTTTTATTTCTTTTGATTTTATGCCAGTAAGTTCCAGATATGCCCTTCCTGGTCACAAAGAAAAATAATGACTGAATCTGACAGTCTATGTCCATAGTTACCCACCCAGCTACCAAAAGAAAGAGTCATTACAACTACCCTATATTTTGACTTCTAGTGTTGTTTTTGTTTTTGTTTTGGGGGGGGAGGTGCATTGCACTTATATTATTGCAGTATTTGTGCATGTTGTCCACTTGGTTCCTCATTCAGTTCATACAAGTCTTCCCATGTTTCTCTGAATTTCTCATTCTTCCCTGTCTTCTGACATAATTCTTATACCATAATTTATTCAGTCATTCCCCCAAGCATTGAGAACCTACTTTGTTTCCAGCTTTATGCTACCTCCCAAAAGTGTCGTCAGGAACACCTGCATTCAAATTCCACCCAAGACATACTGGCTACCAGACTCTGGGAAATTCATATGGCAACTTTAAATCTCTTAAGATGCAGAGCAGTTGCTGGTCACCAATGGTAGAAGTTATTTGCTCATCAAGAAATCATGGGGGTAAAGGGAACAAAAAAAATCTGAATACTATGAATATTTTGGCATATATAGAGCCTTTCTTTCTCTTTCTTACTTGGGGTATTTGCTGGGCAGTGGGATCTCTCGTCAAAGATTTTGCCTTTCTTTTGCAAATGGCATCTTGGTGCAATCTAGTTCCCAATCTCCCCTCTCTTAGAATCTCCCTCACAATAAAAACAGAGACCTCGATCCTGGGAAACCATACCAATTTAGAATTTGCCTTTGCTCCTGGTTTATAACCCCCATACTCACTTTCAACCAATCAAGAAACTTCCTGATTGCTGATGAGTTCCTGGTATCCTACCCACATTTTTAACTAATCATAAAGTAATAACTGCATTTTCCCAAATTTCTTCATATACCAAGTATGAAGGTCATCTAGTCCAACCACCTCACTTTACAGATGGGGTATTTCCAGATAGGTGAAGGAAGACAGTTGGCCAAGGATCACACAGGTAATGTGTAGCAGAGCCAGAATAGCCAGATCTTCTGATTATAAACACTTTTCCCACTGAAGTTATGGAAGTGAGACTTTTTTTTTTTTTGGTGAGGCAATTGGGGTTAAGTGACTTGCCCAGGGTCACACAGCTAGTAAGTGTCAAGTGTCTGAAGCCTGATTTGAACTCAGGTCTTCCTGACTCCAGGGCCGGTGCTCTATCCACTGTGCCCACCTAGCTGCCCCTGGGAAGACTTTTATAAAAGGAATATTACTATAGCATCTGCATCCTTGACTCAGTTCACCCACAAAGTGAACCAAAGCCAATCTCTTTCCTCACAGTGTTCTTTACCTCTGTCACTCAGGTATTTTGTGAACAAGTTCCTCCTATTAAAATTTTATATTCTAAGGTGTTGTTTTTTTATCCAGAAACTCCTATATTACCTCCATATTCCTCAACTTCTGCCTTCCTCCATCCTCTCTTCCATTTTAGTTGCCCTCCTTGATACTCATCTCCATTCTACTTAACCTCTCTGATCCTCATTTTACTCATTTAAAAAGTAGGGCTAAACATGCCTATATATGTCTATATAGGCCCTGGTGGGAAAAAAGGACTTTATAAAGCTTAAAGTGCTACATAGAAATGTGAGTAGTGACTTCCCTGAGATGAAGTAACCACAATTCTATCCAATTGGCTGAGTTTTCGGCTTCATTTCTAATATCCTTCCTGGAGATGCATAGATTGTTCTGGTCATTGAACTAGAGCAGCACATTGGAACAGTGTTAGAAAATGTTAGGGGTGGATCATTTCGACTAATCCCTCAGGCAAAGTGCTAACAATGTCATCTTTCTGATCAAAAACTTTCTTTGGTACCCTTTTGCCTCTAGGAGGAAATACAACTCCTTAGCCTGGCTTTTAAGGTGGTGCTCAGTAACATAATGGTGATTTATAAAACTTGTTTAGAACTAGATGTATAGTCAATGTCTATATTTACAGAGTAAATATATCTGGCTCCCATGGAGAATGAGTCAATGGTTCCATCTCATTATTATTACAATATTCTAATACCCAGCTTTCCAAGAGAATGGCTGGACACTTAGGTGTGCTTTAGTATAACTGTTTTGCTTATTCAATCATTTGTCCATTTTTTTGCCCCCCTAATCCCCATATTGGAAAGTGGAGAGGGATGGTGCTAACCACTATGGAGAGAAGAGGTGATTACTCTGTGAATATATGTGTTTGACTATGTATTTACAATGAAGAATGTGAATAGAAAGATGGTCACTATGTTCGAGTTTGGTCACAGGTGTGTCCTGGCGGGGGGGGGGGGGGGGGTAAAAAAACCTGTTTTCTAACCGAGTCATTGAACATATTGCATGGTCCAAGTGGGGATTTCCACTCATGAGTACACATATGCACTCATGAACACTCTTTATATTTTCCAATGTACTCTTTAGGGCTAGATAGAAAAAAGGTCAAAAAAGTAAGATCAAGGACATGACATTATTCATCTATTTATTTTTGGTCCAGATCTATGATTTCATCCATGTGGAGAACTCCTAGTGTGGAAATTCCTGCCACTGATGTAGATTTGCAACTCCCTGTAATTTGTGGTCTTGGAGAGTTGCAGGAGGCACTGAGAGAGTGTGGCTTGTTCCTAGTCATACAGCCAGTATTGTGAGGTTGGACTTCAACTGTCCATGAATAACTTATATTATTAATATAAAGTAAATCAGCTTTGGTCTTTTGTTTTATCATCCTTCCCCTTTCATTTCTTGATTGACCATCATCACAGAATTCATTACTTTCCCCTTAAACATCCTCTACTTCCAAACCTATTTCTGTTGAGGGCATTACTCTTCTTCTAGTAACCCAGGTACACAACATCCCAGTCTCTTCCTTCTCTGTGCCCCCCTCCCCATACAATTGTTTCCAAATCTTGCTGATCCTGTACAATATTACAATTTATCTCACATCTGTCCCCTTCTATCCAATCACATGGACGCCATCCTAATTCATGCTCTTGTCACCTCCCACATGGACTATTGCAACAACATCCTCATTGAAGTCCTAGCTGCAGTTTCCCCTCACCCATCCAGTCTTCACCTAGCTCTCAACATACTCTTCCTAAAGTACACAGTATAACCCTGTCAAGCCCTCTGCTCCAAATCCTTCAGTCTCTACCTATTGCTCTTGAATAAAATAAAAACCATTTCAGTTTGAAATTTAAAGCCCTTTACGATCTGGTTCCAGGTTTATGACACGTAACCTCCCTTTATACAGTCTCCATTCCAGACAGAGCTACTCAACATACATTGTAGCCCTGTCATAAACTCCCCTGTTTGACATTTAAAGCACTCTACATCCTGGATTTAATCTACCTTCTTTTATACTATTCAAATGCTCTGTGGTCTTGCCAAACTGGCCTTCTTGCTGTCCCTCACATATGGTAGGTATTCCACATATCATCTCTTTGTCCCCCTACCCACCCAACCCCATGCTTAGAAATGCATTCCCTCCTCCCCACCACTTCTTACAGTACTTTGTCTCCTTTCTGAGGATCTTCCTGATCTAGCCATTTCAACAACTAGTACCTCTCCCCCTGAAAAAAATTACCTGATATTTATGTTGTATATATTTATATGCCTATATGTTTCCCCTGATCAAATTTAAGCTCCTTTTATTGAGGAACTGGGGTAGTTAGGTGGTACAGTAGATAGAGCACTGGGCTGGGAATCAAAAAGATTCATCTTCCTAAGTTCAAATCATTCTTCAGTCGTTTACTAGCTATGACTTTGAACAAGTTACTTAACTCTGTTTGCCTCAGTTCTTCATCTCGAAAATGAGCTGGAGAAAGAAATGGCAAACCATTCCAATATATTTGCCAAGAAAATACCAGATGGGGTCACGAGGAGTTGGACATGACTAAAATGACTCAATATCAAAGTTTGGGAACTGTTTAATTTTTGCTTTTGTATTTCTAGAGTACACAATACAATAGGCACGTAAAAAATGCTGATGGAGAGGGTTTAATAATTTTCTTGGTATCTTTTTTTTTTACCTCATCTAGATTTCTCTTTTAATCTTCCCCCTCCTCTTTCCCAGAGAGGATGTAATATAGAAAAAAAGAAAAAGAGGAAGATGAGCAATATGAACAAAACTGATCAATAGATCAAAAAAAATTTGACATTAAAAGCAATGTAACACACCTGTGGACCCCCACCTGCAACCTCCAGAAAGGCATGAGGAAGGTGGGTTCTATCTCCCTTATCTTCTTTAGGGCCAGAGTTGTTTTTGACAATTTCACAATACACATCTACCAGTATCTAATGGTTCTTTCTTGTTACATGAATATGCTTATTATGTGTATTGTTTTACTGCCTATGCATACTTTGCTGTTGTGAAAATATTTTAAATGACTAGCCTAATTTTGGGGCTAATCTGACTGGAGGACTAATCTGGGGACCTTTGACTATTTGGCTATCTGACTGCATTTAATTTAATATGGGCCATTTATAAAGTTTCACCACACTGCTCCACTCCCAAATTGATAAGCAAAATATTAAGAAGCCTCTTACCTAAATAATCAAAGCAGAGTTTATTTATGAGATACTATTGAAAATTAAGAATACAGGGAAATAAAATGTACAACCTGACTGCTTTCCTGCAGTCTCTTTCCACTGCGTCTCTTTCCCACCTGCTGCCCTTCGAACTTTTTTAATGCAATAAGGGCCTTAGCCGCCTCTCACCTCAGGGCACGTTACACTTTGGTCTAACTCCAAGCCCCTTTCACTTTCTAAATCCTCCTGCTTCTAACTTTCCTCTCCTTACTGCCACTGCTGAACCCCTGTGTTTCTATCTCACTGACCTTCTGTCTGTCTGCTCCATCAGTCTGCCCTTCGGCCTCTCTTTTCTCTGCTCCTAGTCCTTCTCATCTTCTCCTGCGTCCTTGTAGCCCTGTCTCTAGTCCCCAATCTTTGCCATCTCCTCAGCTGCCTCTTGACTTCTTGTCCGTCTGAACCTCTTCTCAGTCTCTCTCGTCCGCCCCCCTGAGTCTAACTCCCAGGTCTATATATACACCTTTTCTTCTCTCCACTCAAATCTCAGGGCTTCCTGTGCCCACACACCAAACTAATCCGCCAGCCAGAGCTACGGCTGGTGGAGGGGGGTGGTGGGGTGCGCTCCAGCTTCACGTGCCTCAGCACAGCCTATGACAGAGCCCAGCGTCTCTCAGATACCTCTGCTCAGGTCGGAGGGAGCTGGGGGCTTTTTTCCCCCAGCTGTCTGACCTGGCATCTTGTACAGCCCACGGGGCTTTTTGACTCAGCTGAAGCTGAAGAGGAGGGGCACCAGCACCTCTCACACAGAAGAGATCCTGAGGGCCTAAGGCTTTCTAATCTCAGCCTAAGGGTAGGGTCCCCAAATCAAAATAAATTTCCACACTGTACACCAATTTGTGTAAGTTTTGTCATACTCTTTTATACTCATGTTCTGTCACATTTCCTATATGTCACAGTTTGTTTGTTTTTAGTTTCTCCCTAACTGATGGGCATATACTTTGCTTCCAATTCTTTGCTAACACAAAAAAGTGCTACTGTAAATATTTTGGTTTATCCTTTAGATTGTAAGCTCTTTGAAGGCCAGGACTGTTTTTTTGCCTCTTACTTTATCACAGTGCTCAGCACAGTGCCCAATACAAATTTGGCACTTATTAAATAGTTATTGAATTGAATTGAATTGTTTTATATGGAGCCTTTCTGTTTGTTGATAACTACCCTAGGGTATTTGCCTAGCAGTGGAATTTTTGGGTCCAAGGCTATAGACATTTTAGCCACTTTATCTGCATAATTCCACATTGATTTTTAGGGAGATTTTGCTCCTAGCTCCACCAACAGTACATTAGTAGTTCTGTCCATGCCTTCTCCCATACAAAACGCTTTTTAAAAATATATATTTTATTTTGAACTTATGAATAAAATAAGCAATTCCATAACACAGAAGAATAAAAAAATGATTGCACATGAAACTGCAAATCTATTATGTACAACTTGCTATTCCTTTTAAATATATAATAGTTATCGTGTAACATTTTTTTTCTTCCCTCCCACCACCTCCAGCCCTAAAGATGGCCTAAATGTAATGATATTATGGGAAAATTTGAAGAACAAATGCTTTTTAATTTATTAATTCATGCCTTTTCAGGGACTGGAATGTAATTCTTCCTTACCTTTGCCTCTAAGAGGCCACAGCTTCCTTCCAGGCTCTGTTTACAGGCCATGGAAGCCTTTGCTCTCCTCCAGATGTTGGTGATCTCTGTGTCCCCAAATAAAATGTATATACTTACATTCCTCTGGAATGTAAACTCCTACAAGACAAGTATTGGCTTTCATCTTGTTCCTGAATCTTTAGAGCCTAGAAGAGCCCCTTGCACACTGTAAACACTTAATAAATGCTCCTTAGATTGGATTGGAGTTTGCAGCTGTCTGAAGAGTCAGAATAATTTGAGGCGTTTAAAGAAAGACTATTGTATCTTTCTAAGTAAGCAAAGAAAAAATGAAATCACAATCTTCTTCCTTGACACAGGTCTATTGAGGAGGTAGGAGGGAGTTCTAGGAAACTTTCCACCTCGGCCTTGGAACTGTGCTGAAAGAACTTGCTTGGTCAGACTTAAGAAACTTGCCTAATGTCCTGGGAGGACTGTAAAGGATCTAGTGCCATGACTCATGATGATTTGTGTCCAGCAGGGGGAAACTAGGGTCTGTTACACAAAGATCAGGCTGGCTCTGGCTTTCATAGACATAAAAAAATGCCTCTGAACGAAAAATGTCATTTGGACATCTGAAAAAATATAGATGTTGGCATCATTCGAGGGGGATGGGAGGAAACCACAAAGTGCCAGTGAGAATCATACTTTTTTTTTCCAGCCACTTGGAATTTCATGAAAACTTAGGTAACAGGAAAACAAAGAGAGAGTTATTAAATTGCACGTGTAATGAGGTGAGAGCAGAAAGGATGTGCAAATGGTTGTGAAGATACACATTTCATATCCCCTCACAGCTCTCTTCACACTTTAATTCTCACTGAAATCATCTGTGGGCATTCAATCTACATCAACTAGTGGGTGAAGCCATGGAAAGTCTGAGGCTCTCTGACCTCATGTTTTATGGTCATTGAACACATACGCACACAAGCAAAGCAGAGAGACAGAGCCTGACTCTGGGAAAAGTGTAACAAGTGGTAAAACACACCATGGAGGTGGCAATGGACATGCATTTGAAGTTGGGGGGGGGGGTGGGGGTGATACAATGACCCATTTAAAGGGGTTAAAAAAGTGATCTGGATTAGGCATTAAGAGGATATTGGCATATATACAGCCCTCTATAAATATAGATGCATGTGTTCATCCATATGTATATATGTGTGTGTGTATACTTGGGAATAATTATTTAAAACAAAACTGGATATTTTCCATACAGGATATGCCACTTTCCATCCCTATGCCTTCCATATCTCAATCTTATTCCTTCCTGTTAGAATCCCTCCATTAAGGTAGCCAGTCAACAAATATTTAGTAATCATTCACTGTGTGTCAGGCTATGTGCTATTGATACAAAGAAAAGGAAAAAATGTTATTTCCAAATGTCGGGGAGATAATTTCAAATGGGCAAAGAATTAAATGGCATTAATTAAGCACCTACTCTATGCCATATGCTTTATAACTTTTATCTCTTTTGATTCCCCAACTGGAAGGTATGGGCTATATTATTTTTCAGTTGAGGAAACTGAGGCAGACAGAAGCTAAGTGACTTACTGAGGGTGGCACAGTAAGTGTCTGAGCTGGATTCAAACTCAGGTCTTCCTGATTCCAGGCCCAGTACCTTATCCTCTATATCACTTAGAACTCATGAGGGAGACCACATGTAAAGATCTCAATACACACACAAAATACAGTCATAATAGATGGAAGGTCAGAAGGAAGGGCTTCAGGAGATGAGATCTGAGACCTGAAGGGAATCTAAAAGACAGAAGTGAGAAGGGAGAGCAATCTAGGCCTGGGGGATGGGGGGAACTACTGCAAAAGCACAGAGATGGGAAGTAGAGAGTTGTGTATCGGGATTATAATAGGAGGATAGGGGAAAGGGTAATAAGACAGGAAAGGTAGGAAAGGACCGGGTTAAGGAGAACTCTAAATGCAATAAAGATGACTATATATTTAATCCTGGAGATAATAGGGAGCCACTGGAGTTTATTGGGGGAAGGAAGCAATGTGGACAGACCACAACTTTAGGAAAAGCACTTTATCAGATGAAGAGTAAATGGACTGGAGTGAGGACAGACAAGCCAAGGAGATGAGTTAGAAGATAATCCAATGGAAAGTTCATGAGGGCCTGAATTAGAGTAATGGCTATGTGAATGGGGAAAAGGAAACATAAATGACACATATTGCAAAGGTAGAAATGATGAAATTTGTCATGGGATTAGATTTGTCGGCTGAATTAAAGTGAACCATCAAGGAAGCTGGAGTTTGTGTAATTGGAACAAAGATGGTGCCCTCCACAGCAGTGGTAAAGTTCTGAAGACAGGAAGGTTTGGGGAGAAATATAATAAGATTACTACATAGTTATTTCAAATTATTAATGCTTTCTCTCTCATTAAAGTATTTTGTATTATTTTATGTATCTTTTGTACTTACTCATCTGCTTTCATGTTGCATCCCGCCCCCATTTTGGTCCTTGAAGGTAGATAATTTGTGTGTGTGTGTGCGCGCGCGCATGTGTGCATGTCCCTAAGGTCTAGTGTAATGTCATACATACAGGTGCCCTAATACACATTTGCTGAAATGAATTTAATTGTAGAACATAGAAGGGGTTCTAAGTGGTGGTACTGGCAGAATGATTATTGGATAGAAGTAATCACAAAAATACTCTCCATGATACAGTGGACTTGGAGTTGTAAGACTTAGGTTTGTATACTAGCTCTGCTACTTACTAGATGCCAAGCTTTGCCAGATGAAAGGAATTCTTCACAAAATTGTTCTTTATACTTTTTTTGTTTTAGTGAGGCAATTGGGGTTAAGTGACTTGCCCAGGGTCACACTCTTTATACTTTTAAAAGTGTTTTTATCTTTCTTCTTTAAATTTTTTGAGTTTTCACTTCATTTGGCTATTAGTTGGACAGTCAAGAAAGGATTAGAAGGTATATAAAGCCCTACTTATTCCATGATATTTTCCCATCATTTCTGACTCTTCTGGATCCTCCACAACACTTATCTCTACCAGTATAATATGACTTTTGTATCCCTCTGTGAGTGTTTTTGTTTTGTCTTTCCTAGTCTTCTACCATTTAAGCAGGACAGTCAGAAAATTCACTTTATCATTTCTTTCCCCACTGAATTCCTGAATTTTATGATCTCCAAAAATTCATCATTCTGAAAGGTGAAATCAATTACAAAACTTATACCTCCTCAGATCATTTCCCACTCTGGGTGCAGGACTTCATCATGCTCCTGTTTGGGTACTTCTCCCCCTACCTTTAAAACTTTTTTATATGTTGTTTTCCCCATTAGATTGTGAGCTCCTTAAGGGCAGGGACTATCTTTTACCTTTCTTTGTATCCTCAGCACTTAGCACAATGCCTGGCACATAGTAGGTGTTTAATAAGTGTTGACCGTAAGTTACATTTTCACAGGACTCAGAAAGGGAAAGGATTTTAGAAGCCATCTAGTCCAATCCACCCATTTTATAGATACAGAATCCAAGATTCAGAGAAGTTAAATGGCTTGGCCAAGATTCACCAACAGTCTTGTCCACTCTGCAAGACTATAAACTCCTTGAAGGCAGGGACTGAGACGGGTACCTCTCTTAAATCCTCTGCAGCACTCAGCAAAATGCTGAACCTATAATAGATATTCAATAAATATTTGATGCTGAACTCATGCCCTGAGGAGTTTTGTGATGTTCTATAGAGGGGGAAGGGGACTGTTATGTTAGATTGTTGTCTAGACTTAGTGTTTCCATGATGACCAGTTTCTATCCCTGTTTGTCTGCATTAGTCACTCCCTCCCTTCACAGATGAAGCAGTGGCTTAGAGATCAAGCATATGCCTGTGCCACAGCTAACTTGAGGTCACTGGCTGACCCCAGTTTCATTTGCATGTCTAGACTTAACAGTGAAGGCATCCTGGGGCAGGGGAGGGAATCTCCCAAAAAAAAAAAAAAAGGCTAAGACAGCATTTTTTTGTTGTACACAGCTTAAAAAGAAAAAGCCTCAAAGACTAAGGAAACTCTGTTCATATTCTATTTACACCTTGGAGAGAAACTTCCACTGAAAATTTCCAAAGAACTTTATATGAGGAAAAAATGATTTGATTCATATAACTGTATTTGTCTTCACAAATGACTGAGTGTTAGGTTTCTCTTACCTTTTAGTACTTGATTGCAAATGACCACTGAGAAAGCTATTTGTCTTTTATTTTATAGGCAACTAGGTTGTGAAGTGAATAGAGTGCGTAGCTTAGAGTCAAAAAAGATCTGAGTTGGTATCCTGCCTCAGACACTAGCTATGGGACCCTGGACAAGTCATTTAACCTTTATGTGCCTCAGTTTCCTCATCTGTAAAATGGGAATAATAATAGCACCTAGCTAGTGGCATGGTATACAAAGCATAGGTCTTGGAGTCAGGAACACTTAAGTTCAAATTTGACCCAAGTTCAAATCAGACACTAGCTCCTTGAACCTGGATCTAACTCCCTTGGTTTCCAGTTGATGAAGCTGAGCCTAAGAGAGATTATGTGACTTTCCTAGAGCCACACAGCTAGTAAGTATCTGAGGTGGTATTTGAACTCTTCTTCTTGACCCCAAGCCCAACATTGTATTTATTGAACCACTATGGTGTTTTGTATTTTTCTGGTATGACGCCCCCGACCCCAATTACAAACTGTGTAGCATTCAGGTGAGCCCTTCCACACTCATTTAGTATATTTTTCATACCTTGTCAACACTATATATTAGTTGATGAAAGGAAAGGTTTTGACAATTTGAGATCCTCCTCCCAGCCTGCTGTGTTGTGCCCCTTACTTCTCCATTCACTCCTCATTTATGAGCATAAGGGAGTTACCATTAAGATAGAAAAAAGGAAAATTTGGAAATGCCTACTAGCAAAAGGACCTAGTAACTATATGTAGTGAAAAGGACAGGTGCTAGTGTCAAGAACAGCAAAAAGAAGAAAGGATGAAGAAATGAAAGCTATCTATTGCCATATGAAAAAATGCTCTAAATCACTATTGATTGGATGAATGCAAATTAAAACAACCCCGAGGTACCAACTCACACCTATCAGATTTGCTAATATTAAAAAAAGTAAAATAATAAATGTTGGGAAAGATGTGGAAAAATTGAGACACTAATGCATTGTTGATAAAGTTGTGAACTAATCCAACTGTTCTGGAGAGTAATTTGGAACTATACCCAAAGGGCTATGGGGCTATGCATACCCTCTGACCCAGAAATACCACTACTAGATCTGTATACCAAAGAAATCATTAAAAAGGAAAAGGATCCACATCTACAAAAATATTTCTAAGCAGCTCTCTTTGTGCTAGCAAAGAATCAGAAATTGAGAGGATGCCCATCAATTGGGGAATGGCTGAACAAATTGTGGTATATGAAGGTAATAGAATACTATTGTGCTATAAAAATGGTGAGCAGGCAGATTTCAGAAAAACCTGGAAAGACTTAAGTGGACTGATGCTGAGTTAAATGAGCCTAACCAGGAGAACATCGTAGTACACAGTAACAGCAACATTGTGTGATGTTCAACTATGATAGACTTGGCTCTTCTCAACAATACAATGATCCAAGACAATTCCAAAGGACTCTTGATGAAAAATACTCTCCACATCGAGAAAAAGGACTGTGGAATCTGATCGCAGATTGAACCATATACTTTTAGTTATGTGTTGTTCTTTCTTTTTTGAGGTTTTTTTCTTCTCTGTTTCTTCTTTCACAACATGACTAATGTGGAAATATGTTTAATGTGATTGTACATAGATAACCTATATCAGATTGCTTGTTCTCTTAGGGAGGGGGAAGGGAAAGGAGGGAGGGAGAAAAATTTGGAACTCAGAATCTTATAAAATTGAACATTGAAAACTATCTTTATATAGAACTAGAAACAAATAAAATACTATTAAGATCGAAAAAAGAAGAAAGGAAGCAAAAAGGAGGGAGAGGGAGAAAAGGGAAGGAGAGGGGAGGGAAGGGAAGGTGGAGGGAAGAGGAGGAGGAGAAACAGGAGAGAAGGAGTAGTGGGGAGGGTAGGAAGCCTTCAAAAGGGATTTGGGCTGTACAGAATAAAACGAAAACCTAGAAGTGACCTTTTGGGACAAACAAATGGACAGTGGAAGACCTACGCATAGAAATAAAGGCCTCTAATATAAGTGATTTAGCTAAAAATGTATTGCTTGACAAGTCCAGAAGGAACCTCAGATCATTGATTCTCCCATAAGAAAAATCAATGAGGATACTCAAGACTTTAGAAAGATCTGAAAGGATCCTCAGAACAAGATAGATTCTCCAACATCCAAGGCAAACACTGAATGGATGGATAGCAGAATGTAAACTCCCTGAACACAGTGAATCTTTCATCTTTGTCTATCCTTCATCCAGTATAACACCTAGCAACTAGTAGGTACCTGATAACTTATACTGGCCATTACAAAGCATTTTTAACTTTGCAATTATATTCCTCACCTATCTAGTAAGAAAGAACTGTATAAATGTGGAATATTATTTTTAATAGCAGTAACCATACATAAGATTATAGATCCAGAGTTGGAAGAAACCTCAGAAGCCAAATGGTGTAACACTAACATTTTAAAGATGAGGAAACTGAGGCCTAGGGAAGTTAAATATATTGCCCAAGGAATCTGAACTCAGGGCCTCTGAGTGCACAGCCATTACTTTTTTTTTTTTTTTTTTGCAGGGCAATGGGGTTAAGTGACTTGCCCAGGGTCACACAGCTAGTAAGTGTCAAGTGTCTGAGGCCGGATTTGAACTCAGGTACTCCTGAATCCAGGGCCGGTGCTTTTATCCACTGCGCCACCTAGCCACCCCCCATTACTTTTTACATTCTACTTTGCTGACTTCTCATGTTATCTTGAGTGACCACAAGACATTAGAATAACCAGTTAAGAAATGATCGATAGACCAAGGCATTTCATACTCAACATGTCCAAAACAAAATTCATTCTCTTTCCCCTCGAATCTTCCATTCTCCCTAACTTCCCTATTTCTGTGGAGGACCCTATCATTCTTCCACATTCCCAACCTCCAAAGTCATCATCAATGCTACCTTACTTCTAATATCCAATCAAGTCTTATTGATTCTATATTTATAATATATCTCCCTTTCTCTTCTGTCACATAACTACACTCATCGTCCCTTACCAGGGCTATTTCAATATCTTTCTAAATGATCCTCCATCTAACCTCTGTCTTCACAACATCCACATAACTATTGCATCAATGCACTCAAAATGCAAAGTTGATCATACTACTCCCCTATTTTAAAAGTTCCAATGGTTCCCTATTATCTTGAGGACAAAAATAAAAACATCTTCTGTTTGGTTTTTAAAGCTCCTACAGTCAGATTTCAGGCTCCCTTTTCAGACCTACTTGAATATTGTTCTCTTTCATGCATCTTTGCTACACACAAACTGGGCAATTTGCTTTTCCCTGTACATGACATTTCATTTCCCAGCTCTGGTCCTTTGAAAAGTCAGTCCTCCATTCCTGGAATGGATTCATCACCAACTGGCTCATGGAATCCCTAGCTTCCTTTAAGGCTCAGTTCAGGGTATATCACCTACAGGAAACCTATCCTGATCTCCACAGTTACTAGTGGCCTCCCCCTAGAAAGTACTTTGTATCAACTTTGAATATATTTTGTTTTTTTATTTTCTGAGTATATGGTTTTCTCCCCATAAGATATAAGCTCCCTGAGGGTAAGGGCTGGTTTTGGGGTTGTTGGTTGTTTTTTTTTTTTTAATCTTGGTTTTTGTTTTATGTCTCTAGCATGTAACACAACACCTGGCACATACTTCATTAATATTACTTGTTGAAATGAAGTATAGTAAACTGGTTGATTTAACTATGTATCTTCCTTCCCACTCCCCAAAATGTAATTTTTTTATTCACTGCCCAAACTGAATTGTGCACATTTTGTGATGTAGGCAGTGCCATTTCATCTTTGTGGGACCTTAGATAAGCCATTTCACCTCAATTTCTTGAACTGTAAAATTAGAGAGTTGGAAAAGATGATCTCTATGATTTTTTCCACTTCTGCCACTGCTTGAATTGTGAGGCAGACTTTTTTTTGTTTGTTTTTGTTTTTGTTTTTGTGGGGCAATGAAGGTTAAGTGACTTGCCCAAGGTCACACAGCTAGTAAGTGTCAAGTGTCTGAGGCCAGGTTTGAACGCAGGTCCTCCTGAATCCAGGGCCAGTGCTTTATCCACTGTGCCACCAGAGGAAGGGGACATTCTAGGTGGTTTTGTGTCCATTTCCCAGTAGAAAGGATGGATTTCTTCTGCTCATGACTGAAATGATTCAACTGTTCTCTGGAAAGCTATCCTCAAGGAGAAGGCATAACACTGGAAATTTAGCTTCTGGTTTTTCTAAATGGAACTCAGAATCAAGCCCCATTGTCAGGAAACAGACAAGTTAAGAGTAGACCAAAGGGAAAAAAATCTACAAACGTCCATGGTCATGTCTGATTGAGTGGAACCATTCTCTTCAGAGCAAAGATACAGTTTCACGGCCTCAGTTAGCCACTTTTTTTTCCATAAACATGAAGCTCCCACCACCAAAAATTTCCTGCTTTACAGCACTTCCATTTTGCCAAATTTTCAAGAACTTCTTAAATGGAAAATAAAACAACCACTACCAGATGCTGCAGGAGGCCAAGGAAAAAGTGACTGTAAGAGCAGAACATTTGCTGGCCCCAGAATGGCCCAAGTGTGACCATTGTAAGTGTTTGAAATATGCAGTGGGAACAAGGAGGGCACAAAATGTGTCAAATAAACAGAGACTGGAATCAAAGAAAGGCTCTTCTCATGTTTTACAGCTCTGGATTTCAGAAAGTAAATAGACAGCCTCAGAATATCTCTTCTGACCGCCTTTGCATTTATGACATGGAATTATACCAAAATTGACTTATTGGGTTAAGTTGGCTCCCAACCCAACTAATAATACATATGGCACCAAAACATGGCATACATTATCGTGTAAGTCTTTTTCTTTGGTCAGCTAGGTAGTGCAGTGAATAAAGCGCTAGGCCTGGAGTGAAAAAGACCTAAATTCAAATCCAGCTTCAGACTCTTATAAGCTATGTGACTTTGGGCAAATCACTCAACCCCATTTGCCTCAGTTTCCTCATTTGTAAAATGAACTGAAGAAGGACATATCAAAACACACCCGTATCTCTTCCAAGAAAACCCAATAAGGAGTCAAGAAGAATTGGAGACAACTGAACAACGACTGAGCAACAAGTATTGTCAGTGTGGTTATAGCCAAACGTTGAGGGGGATGGGATGAGTCTGACTTTAAGGCCTTTTGAACTGTTTCTTACTCCCAGGGGGACCTTGTATCTGCATGGCATGTGTTTTGTACCTATCCATATAGCGACATGTTGTAACCCTCCCCCCGCTTTAGAACGTGAGCTTGAAGGGACTGTTTTGTATCCACAGTGCCTGGGATGTAGGTGATAATAAATGTTCATTGATCAATATGGATAGAAATTTATTCCGAGCATAATTGCTGGTATAAAATACATTCAACACACCTACTGGAAACAACATTTGACTCAGAAGATGAATACTTTTTCAGCAGAACACAATTACTGCTAAATAAATGCTTGTTGATTAATTGATTGAGTGATACTTGACCATCAACTTAGCAGTTGTGTGGCCTTGAACAAATAGGTTTTTCTCACTAGGCCTCAGTTTCCTCATCTGTAAAATGAAATGGGTGATACTAGATAATCTATAAAGTTTCTTTCCTTTCTGATCCATAAATTCTGTGAATGGGGTTAAGTATTGTGTCTCCCCTTACTATGATTCTTATCCCATTTTCTTTCCCAACAGAAGGTTCATTCGGTAAAGTGATTATAAATGTACGGATATTGGCTTTCTAAGGCTTTTATCAAAAAGTACAGAAACTAAGGGAAAAGTATGAATTTAATTTCACTTCTGGGTAGTTTTATAGCCTTTCACACAACTTAGAGTGGTTGAAAAATTGATTAATCAGATGTTGGCCAACATCTACCACAAGGCCAAAAATATTAAAAACTCTCTATATACTACACAAGCTTCTTGGGGGGGGGGGAAAGATCAGCTGATGAGAAGAGAAGATTAGATACAGATGTGGGGAAGGCAGCAAAAAGGAAGCAGAAAACATTACTGAAAATACCTCTAAGTCAATCTTCACTGAATTTACTACTGAGACCTTGAAAGCAACCAAGAACTATAAAAAAAGTACAGTCCTACAAAACCCCATATGTAGTCATAGCAACAGAAGTTGAGGAATTACACAATTATAGAGGCAGCAGGTTACCCTGTGACATGTGGGGGAACACAAACCCACCCTGATGTACATGGAAACTGGGCTGGGGGGGGGGGCGGCAGATGTGAACTACTTCTTCTAATAGAAATGAAAGAAACCCCAGCTGTTAATCCATGGCTACAAAAAAACATTAAACAGCTTTTTCAGTTATAAGAGAACGGAAAGGGTAATAAATGTATTTCATCTTCATATGGTACCTTTCATAAAAGGATATTAAAATATTTCACCAACAGTCATTTATTTTCCAAACACCTTAATGAAGGGGCAGTCACCTTCATCTTTTTGGACAGCATAGTCCATTGACTTATTCCTGCTTTAAAAAAAAAAAAAAGGCCAGAGGGTGAGGGGAATGGGAGTGGGGGTGGGGGAAGGGTAGGGAACAGACCTGAGAAGGATTAAAAAGAAGTCAAAAAATATGTGAATAAAATTACTAAAATGTATCCCTTGATTCATAGATTCCACTACTAGGCTTATACCATAAGGAGGCAATTGATTTTAAAAAAAGTCTATATACACTAAAATATTTATAGCAGTACTTTTGGTGATCACAAAGAATTGGGGGGGGGGAGAAGATGTCCATTGATTGGGGAATGGCTAAAACAAACTGTGGTACATGAATATAACAGAATAGTACTGTGGCATATGAAATTATAAATATGATGAATAAAGGGAAGCAAGCCTCCCTCCTATCATAGCCTCAACTCTTTTTCCCTCTCCACTAACCAGGTCTCAGGTCAATAGCACCTCATTCAAGTTTCTTCAGCCTCCCCCTTTCCTCTAGTTCTTGGGTTCCTCCATTTTCATCTGACGATGGAGAAGGACATGATTTCTTTCTTCAACCCTTCATTCTTCCAAAACACAGCCTTTCTCAGATTTGTTTTTAAAAAGTTTAATTTCCAGGGAACTTGTGATGGAAGAGGATCTCTAAATCCAAGGAAAAAAAAAAAAGAACTGCGGAGTATAGATGCTGAATGAACCATACTATTTCTTTTGTTTTTGATGCTGTTGTTTTTTTTCTATTTTGAGGTTTTTCATCATTGCTCTGATTTTTTCTCTTATAACATGACTAATGCAGAAATATGTTTAATGTTATTATGTGTGTATATATATATATACATACATATATATATGTGTGTATATATATACATACATATATATATATATATATATATATATATATATATATATATATATATATATATATATATATATATAAAACACCTATATCAGATTACCTGCTGTCTAGGGGAGGGAGGGGAGGGAGGGAGAAAAATCTGAAATTGAGGGTTAAGTGATTTGCCCAAGGTCACACAGTTAGTGTCAAGTGTCTGAGATCGAATTTGAACTCAGGTTCCCCTGAATCCAAAGCTGCTGTTTATCCGCTGTGCCACCTAGCTTCCCCTGACCATTAATAGCCATTAATATTCCTAGATGACAGGACACCTAGAAAACAGATCTTAAGTAAATCAATATCATAAACACAGACACCCTCTGGGTCTGACAAGTTTAAGCATGTCTTTATGAACGTGCACAGAGAAGGCCAATTGTGTCCTTAGGTTCATCTTATGACCTGTAAACCCCAAAAACACACCTCCAAGGAAAAAGGTACCTGCCTCAGGGGTTGGTTTAAGGCCCCAGGAACTCCAAATTAGGATAAGACCTCCCATGAACCTCCCACAAGGAGGAGATTAAGATAATGAGGAGAGGGGCAGCTAGGTGGCAAAGAGGATAGAGCACTGGCCCTGGATTCAGGAGGACCTGAGTTCAAATCTGGCCTCAGACACTTAACACTTACTAGCTGTGTGACCCTGGGCAAGTCACTTAACTCCAATTGCCTCACACACACCCCCCCCAAAAAAAGAAAGAAAGAAAGAAAGATAATGAGGAGATAACCTACTTTTTTCTCACTATAAATATAATTATTTCCATCTCCCTATTCGAGACACCTCCCTTCCCGGTAGTCTTCCTGTGGTCACTCACAGTATTGCAATAAAACTTAGGAAACTGAGTCACTGAGTCTTGTCATTCTTTGGGATGCCTCACAATCAGTTTGATCAATTAAACCCACCCCACATCATTTAGGGAGAATGAACTAATGAAAAGAAGGATTGGGAGTCTACCTATTGATCATGATCCTATACACAAACATATTGTGGAGAAATACTTCATTTTTCCCATATCCTTCCCCTTATCTAACCCTTTGATGAGGGCTGAATTTAGGGTGGTCAAAATGATCGTGAGTCATCCCAAAAGAATTATAAGCCTCAGTGACTCAGTTTTCCAAGTTTTATTGCAATACTGTGAGTGACCACAGGGAGAGAATCAGAATAGTGGAAAGCTGTCTCTCAAATAAGGAAAGATAGAAAGTTATATTTATAGTATAGATAATAATCTCCACCTTAGGGAGGTTCAGGGGAGGGCCTATCCTAATTTGGAGTTCCTGGGGGCCTAAGCCACCTCCAGGAAGGTACCTTTTTCTGTGGAAGTGTGTTTTGGGGGTTTATACATTATAAGATTAATCTGGGGACAAATTTGGCCTTTTCTGTGCATGTTTCTTTCTGATTCCCATGGCTAGTTTCAAAATATCGTCATTTTTTCATTAGAATTTCTATACCCTGTCAGTGTATTATTGTGTATCATTGTTATAGTTAAGGTCTTTTTGACCTTAATGACCTTAATGCGTCTTTAAATTCTTGTTATGGATGGTGATTAATGTGGGTCAGAGAACCTAGGCCTTGACTTGTTCCCAAATCTTAAATTATCCATTAACTGGGGTCTGAATCCCTTTTAGAGCTTATATCTAAATTAGAGCTTGGATTTTAGGTTTTTCTGTTAACCCCTTTTTGCCTCCTACATCATATACTAATTTTATTTTATTTTATTTTTGGTGAGGCAATTGGGGTTAAGGGACTTGCCCAGGGTCACACAGCTAGTAAGTGTCAAGTGTCTGAGCTGCCCCACTAATTATTTTCAGAGTCACAGATGCCTGTTTTATCATCAATAATTTCTATTTGATTAGGGGCAGCTAGGTGGTGCAGTGGACCGGGATTCAGGAGGACCTGAGTTCAAATTCAGCCTTAGACACTTGACACTTACTAGCTGTGTGACCATGGGCAAGTCACTTAACGCTCATTGCCCTGCCAAAACAAACAAACAAACAAACAAAAATAATAACATCCATTTGATGTCAGGCTGTACCTTCCCCTGGAAAAAGCTTGGTATATATTTTCTATTTATGTGTACCTATTTTCTCCTAATAGAACGTAATTTTTTTGAGGGCAGGGAACCTCTCTATTTGTCATTACATCCTCAGCATCTAGCATAGTTACTGGAACATAATAGGTATTTTTAAAATGCTTGTTGAATTGAAATGTATGCATTGAATCAATTGAGGATAGCAAATAAGGTCACAGTGAGCTGAACATCCGAACTCAATATTGTGCTCAATATAAAAGAAACAGAATAAAATGAACATTTGTGATTTCATAAGAGTAGGATACTCCTTTAGTGAATACATATCTGTAAAGCAGTCTTACAAAGTTCTGTGGGACAAAGAAATTAAGTGACTTATCCAGGTCACATAGCCAGTATGTGTCTGAGGTGGTATTTAAACCCACATATTCTTGACTCCCCAAACTGGTAATCTAAATGTTTAACAATCAGATCTGGGAGGGGACAGGGACATATACTTAGGACATATTTTGAAGTTTAATCTGCATTATTCACATTTTCCTCAAATTGTAACAACCAACAAAACAAGAAAGCAAACCCTGATTTGTAGTACTTGCTGATTTCCAAGGTATAAATATTCATACTGATAATTTAACAATAGGCTCTTACAAACCAGTTTGAGCTGACTACAGCACAACCCACAAAGAAAAGCCCTGGAATGAGATGATCAGGGTTTCGAGAATAAAGGTGAGAATGTGAAAAATATTCAAACTTTTAAATAATATAACACATCTTACAATTATATGTGATAGAGTGATAGAATATCATTAGCTAATAATATATTGTACTACCATAGCACTTAAAAATTCATAATGTGCTTTCACATCTATTAGATAATTTGATTTTCATAGGGTTTTTCTTATTATAAAAAGTGCTTATATATTATGTCTACTTTGAGAACAAATGTGACCTAGTAAAATGAGGACTAGACTTGGAATCCTGGCTAAGACACTTGCTAGCTTTTCAACCATGGGTATATCATTTTACTGCTGTGCCTATTTTCTCATCTGTAAAATGAAAAGAATGGATAATTAGAAGAGGGCTTCTTTAGGTGCTATGGACCTCTTTGGCAATCTGGTGAAGCTTATAAATCCCTTCTCAAAATAATGTTTTTAAATGTATAAACAAAAATACATAGAATTATCCCCCCCAAAAAAGCTAATTATTTTGAAATAAAATTATCAACAATATTTTTAATAACCAACCCCCTAGAGATGATTTTTAGGTCCCTTCTACAGTTTATTTATTTATTTTTGGGGGGTAGGGGGGACAATGAGGGTTAAGTGAGTTGGCCAGTGTTCGAGGCCAGATTTGAACTTGAATCCTGGGCCTGTGCTTTATCCACTGTGTCACCTAGCCACCCCCTCTACTGTTTACTGAAGTTGACTTTCAATAGGAATCCTGTCTTGGAGTAGAAGCAGGGAACACCCAGAAGCTCTAGGTAAAGATGTCAGCTGTAAAATAAGGATTGTAATAATGCCTGTCTGGCAGGATGGTTATGAAGATCAAATGAGGGGACATGTGAAGCGGTTTGCAAGCCTTATAGTACCACATAAATGTTATTTTACTTACTATCATTCTTATCTGGTCCCTCCAATTGATTCAACTGATTTTTTTCAAGAGCTAATCACCTGTGTTCTGCTAGACACATATTCCAAATCACTCTCATTAGAACACTTTTATTATATGTTCTTCTTAAGTTTCATTACTTTTTCTTACAACCACCCAAGTTCAGTGATATTAAAAGCTCACCCACTCTCTCTAACTCACACATAACAGAATGCACTCCCTTTTAAGGTAATAGGATAAGCTTGAGGTCTTTTCCACTCACTCAATTTACCTCCCAATTGTGATTACCTTCATTATCCACTTTTATAGCCTGAAATTCTATACCCCTCCCCCATTAACCTTGACCTTTTTCCTTTAGGGCCTAATTATTAGGGATTTTTAAAAAATCAAATGCTCATTTACTTCTTCCTTTAATTGTTTATTATTTAAAGGCAAGTTATGTTCTTTCTCCTACCATTGGCAATACAGCTTTTCAACAGATAATTAGAATATATAGAAGAAATTGTGCTGAAAATGGTGCTTTCATTTTCAGCACAATTTCTTCTATATATTCTAATAATCTGATTGCATCAGAATAACAACCTCATTATTATAAACAAAGCCTTTGCTGCTGGGGGTGTGGGGGAAGCAACACTTTCCACCTGGTCAATTAGCCTGGTCTTTTTTCCCCCCCATAAACCTTTATAAAAATAAATCTAACTGCTTATACCATTGCAAAAATCAGAACAGCAGTAACAACAAAACAAACAAGCAAAAATCTTCTGCCCACAGCCTAAATATTGTGGCCTAAGCCAAAGCTGTCCTTCGTTCAACAGATACATGTTTTTTTTCTATGTGTTTAAAATAGAGAACATTTTTAAAAAACATAAAAATTCAAGTAAAATGACTAACAATTTAAGTTTTAAAAGAATATAAAACATAATGACTTTCCCACAGTCAAGGACCAAAACCAACCAAAACAAAAACACCAAGAAGCAAGCAGTATGATCTCTAGGAAATATTTCTCACTACCAGGCTAATCTTTTTTAATTAAAAGCATCAGGCTTACAAAGTACCAGGTTGGGTGGGGAGAATGATGAATAGTAGTTATAAACAGCTGCCCCTAGGAGCCTACCCAAATTCCCACCATAAGAAGTTTCAATTTTCAATTTTTCTTTGTATATCTAAATGTTCATTTTTGATGTTTGCCAAGTTAAGAAAAACAAAAATATTAATTTATATTTTATATATAATTTTAAATTTTAAAATTAATTTAATTTAAAAATATATATTACATTTTTTTCTATGTTTAAAATATATAGATTTTTTTTCAAGAAATGAAGTGGTTAATTTCTGGGTATTCCCATGACAGACAGAAAGTTATGCTAACTTGAACAAACGGTCCAATGTAATTGAAGGTTCAAATGCAGTGTCTAGAAACTATACCCAAAGCTTTTCAGAGGGCTAGTTCCTCAATCTCACCGAAACATCTTCCAGTCTCTCTTATCTTCTTACTTTCTCACATTCCACTGCTTGCTGTTAACCATGTTCAGGGTCCCATGCACCCAAAGATGAAGCTGTGTCCCTTTGTCTGGGTTCCCACCATTGTCACTTGACAGGTCACTGTTGACAACCACAGAACCATAAACACACACTTTGATATATCAGTCACGGGCACTTTTTGCCGGCGCAAAAAATGTTAATCAGCTCCATCATTTTGCCACTAAACAGTGCCACCTCGTGGCCGTTCTGAGATAGTGCAGCTGTCTCCTACATTTTGTTGAGTACCACAAAAGATTATGGTTTGAGTCATAATGATGGCTGTAGCAGTACAGCTAGGTGGCTGCAGTGGATAGAGCAGCGGCCCTGGAGTCAGGAGGACCTGAGTTCAAATATGACCTCAGGCACTTGACACTTACTAGCTGTGTGACCCTGGGCAAGTCACTTAACCCCAATTGCCCTGCAATTATTATTATTACTATTGTTATTATTATTATTACTGTAGCAATTACTCAGGGCCTGGAACTTCCTATCTCTGGTACTGTAACTAACATAATAGTGTAGAATGGTGTCTGCGGTCTGTTTATCTTGTTAAAAGTTTGATGATGCTGGGTTGGAGACAACTTTTTAAAATAATAGTAATAATAAACATTTTAATGTAAAGTTTTGAGTTCCGAATTCTGTCGCTTCTTCCCTCCCTCCTCCCTCAATCAGTAAGCAATCAGATATAGGTTATACATGTACAATTATGTAAAACATTACCATATTAGTAATTTTGTATAAGAAAACTTGAATAAAAGGGAAAAACGAAAGTGGGAAAATAGCATGCTTCAGTCTGTGTTCAGTCAATATCAGCTCTTTCTTTGGAGGTGGATAGTACTCTTTTTCATTAGTCCTTTGGGATTGTCTAGGATCATTGTATTGCTGAGAATAGTTGTCATTCACAGTTCTTCATCAAACAATATTGCTGTCACTGTGTACAACTTTCTCCTGGTTCTGCTCACTTCACTATACATCAGTTCATTTAAGTCTTAACAGGCCTTTCTGAAATCATCCTACTTGTCAATTTCTTACAGCACAATAATATTCCATCACAATTATATACCACAGCTTGTTTAGACATTCCCCAATTGATGGGCATTCCTTTGATTTCCAATTCTTAGCCACCACAAAAAGAACTACTATAAATATTTTGGTACATATAGGTCTTTTCCTCTTTGGGGGCAATGAGACAACTTTCCATGAAAATGTCCACACCAAATCTTCAAAGATGTGGCAGGGGGGAAAAAATGACACATGACAGTCCTGAGGGGAGCATTCTCTGGATGTTCATTCTCAGATCTTGATGGCCACAGGTAACTATCATCACATTAGCTTCATCTAAGGTAAACACCTAAATCTTGTTGGGATCAATTAATTTGTACTTGGAGCACTATTCAGAACTGTGTAGCTGTGCCAGTCATGAGCTACCCTGATCTTCCCACACATTTTCAATTTATCGACTCCAACACTATAAGCAAATCTGAATTTATAGGCAAAATTTCCCTGCCTGTCAAATCATTTTTCATTCTTAATTATCAGCTAATTCCATGGCACAACCACTGAGGGCATTTGGTGTATGATTCTACTTGGCTAAGCATAACCTGGACAAAGACATCTGTCTTCCCAGTACTAGACTGAAATTTGGTGATCAGGTTTTTTGGAGGTTGAGCCAGCAACATAGACAATGAATATTCTTGTATGTTATATGATCAGATGAACTCTATTGAATAGACTCCTTGTACAAGCTGAAGTTTCAGGTGAAGTGTTTTAAAATATTTTACTGACTGGAGGAGAGCAGAAAGATTTGTATCCCATTGTAGGATTTCCACTCAATTTTGCGTTCTCAACAAAATTATTTCTGTATTTAGCAAAAGCTGGGGAGTTCTGTACTCTTTCTCCTCTTCCTGTTTTTTTTTTCTACATTGGCATCAATGACTTGGATGATAGTACCATAGGTTTCTGGTCAGACTTCCTCTTCCTATCGATGATACAAGTTGTGTTACTGCTTCCTGCTTGTCCACTGCCAGGGGCCAATTGTCCGTGGCCATAGTTCTGGGAGGAAGGTATACATCCTGGTTGGCAGGAAAAACAAACAAACCCAAAACGGGCTGGTACAACAAGCATACTGGAGAGATATAGTTTGGAAAAACTTTTTGAACAGTAGTCCTCCTGGTGAAGAATATCCTCTGAATCACAGGGGTCTTGATAGTACTCTTCCCTTTCCCTCCAATGATTGAGTTCCCTAGCAGCAGCTTTTACCTATTACCTTCCTGACATGAAGTAGAAAAAGAAAAGACTCAGAAAACATCACTCACCCTGAGAAATCCCTGAGAAACTTAACCAAATATAGATTTGTGGAAAAGCCATTAAGATCACTAAAAGTTCAATTTCATGGGAGATGAAGGGCCCAAGGGATCCCTCAGAACTGAGAAAGAAACAAACAAAAAAAAACACTTGTCTGACCTCATCTAAAACTATGTTGCTGAGGAGATGAATGGGTCTCCCAGTCTTCAGTAAAGAGAATAAAATAGGACTAAAGAAAAAAGAGTTCTAATCCAATTCCTTGTAATTCCCCACCAATACCATAATTTAATCTTTCTTCACACACACACACACACACACACACACACACACACACACACACACGAGAGAGCGCATGCACACAAATTTCTCTCCATTGGGGAAAGAAGAATATGCCCTTCCTCCCAATGCCTCATTTCAAATAATCCAATTACCACCAAGGAGCCTTCTAAATTGATCAGCTTTATACTGCAAATGACCTGTACCCTTTATCCCACTAGCTATATAGTCAATTCTTTGAGAATAAACTGATCTACTGGACATGAAGAAGTGTCCTAGCAGATTGGGAGAGAGAGAACTGATTCTCTCAAGCTTGGTTATCCCTAGGCAAACTAGTTTTAAAAAAAAGATTTTTGAAACTTAAAAGTGAAGTCCCCATGATGCCAAAGTGCAGATACCCCTTAAGGTCTACCTTAAACAGTCTGCCAGCCCATTGACAATTGCATAGATGTTCCCATCTGTCTCCCAAACTTCCTTTAGCAAAGTTTTGGGAACCAAGCATATCCTCTCCATTTTTTACTAATAACTAAAAGAGAAAGCCCTGTTTCTTCTATTTTCCCTAATCATTCAAGTGAGTAAATACCAACTGCTAAATATAACTTCTGAGCCATGTAAATTAAACAAGAAGGTATATAGATAAAGATGATAGATACATGCACATACATATTTATGTACATAAATATTTATATGTGTATGTGTCCCAAGATTTTAGATTCATAGGATTCTATGATTTGGAGATAGAATGGAGCTAAGAAGAAATCAAATATCTCCAGTACAGTATTTGCCACATAGTAAACACTTAATGGTCATTGTTATTCCAACTCCCTTATTTTTCATTAAGAAACAAGCCCAGGAGTGGGCAGCTAGGTGTCGAAGTGGATAAAGCACTAGCCCTGGATTCAGGAGGACCTGAGTTCAAATCCAACCTCAGACACTTGACACAAGTTGTGTGACCATGGGCAAGTCACTTAACCCTCAGAGAGATTAAGTGATTCTTCAAAGACTTATGGCAGAGTTGATTTACAAAATGCTAATAATTTATATCCTAACACGAATAGAACACTATGTGTGTAGTGAGAGGAGCTAATTGCCTCACCAAAAAAAAAAAAAAAAAAACAAGTGGAAGGCAAATGGGGAGTGCTTGTGAAGGAGTAAAAAAAGTCTTTGCCTTCCAGGAGACACCCATAGGTGTCTTCCAGGAGAAGGAAAGAAGAAAGAAAACAAGTATCTATTACACAGCTAATAAGTATCTAAGGCCAGATTTGAATTCCAGTTTTCCTGACTCCAAGTCCAATACTCCATTTGCTGTGCCACCTAGCAGTACTTTAATGGACTGTGAGCTTTGGGTTTCGATTCTCATGAGTCCTTGGCATTGTTTAATTTCTAATGGTGGTAGAGGAAATGAAGACTGGCCTATGGGTGTCATCCTTGTAACAACCCTTCTAGGTTCATTCTTCAAACACACACACACACACACACACACACACACACACACACACACACACAGGCAAATTGAGTCCCAAGAAGGTGGCTATTTCTTTCCTCAGGGTTTCATCATTCCTGAAGAGTTGGAGTTTGTAATATTCTCACCCATGAGCCACTAGCTGGCATTCCCCACCTTTTCAATATCAATGAGCCAGTTGGTAATTATTAGCTTTTACAAAGAAACATTGATTGACTTAACAAAAACCTCCCTCCAAACTGGGAGATATACTTTCCCATGGACAGTCACTTGCTAGGAAAATGGGTTCAAATTTAAAGTGGTTCATTCAAAATGCTCCCCAACACGCTCAGAGATGTATTCTCCCTCTTGCACATACACAAGGTATCTGGAGAGAGTGAGGTCAAAAGGAAGCCCAAAGGACTGAGGTACATGAGGTCTAGCTCCTGGCCTTGGGTAACCTTTTCTCCCTTCCATTGGTCCACACAAATCTTCAGTTCATTTCTGCATGTCGTGTAGTCAATGGACAAGTCTCTCCTCCTTGCTTTGCTGGGCTGACTCCTTACTAAATTCAGTGTCTTCACTGCAGAAACAAACCTCTGCCAGACTGGATCAAGGAGGTCACTCCTAAGAGCTGGGTCCTCACTAAACTCAGCTGCTGTAGCTACCACATCCGGTGGCCTCTTCTTGCATGCCTTGAAATGAAAGATTCATTTCCTTCCACCAGGCCACGACAAGGGTCACACAGCTAGTAAGTGTTAAGTGTCTGAGGTCAAATTTGAACTCAGGTCCTCCTGAATCCAGGGTCGGTACTCTATCTACTGCGCCACCTAGCTGCCCCCAGTTTACAGTTTTCTAAAATTATAGTTGTCAAGCCCTCCCCTTACCCAATGCACTTTCTGGTAATAACTAGCCAGCTGATATCATTAACCCAAAGCAAAATCATTTTTTGAGATGTGTGGAAATTTATTTTGATTTGGGACCCTACCTTTAGGCTGAGATTAGAAAGCCTTAGGCCTTCATGGTCTTTTCCCCTCCCCCTCTGCTTAAGCTGAGCCATAAAGCCCCGTGGGCTGTGCAAGACACCAGGTCAGACAGCTGGGGGGAAAAAGCCCCCAGCTCCCTCCAACCTGAAAGATCCCTAGTAGCCTGTTCTGAGGCTCGTGAAGCTGAAGCGCACTCCCCGGCCGGCCCCCCCCCCCAGCTGCAGCCCTGGCTGGTGGATTAGCTTGGTCTGTGGGGGCACAGGAAGCCCGGAGATTTTAGTGGAGAGAAGAAAAGGTATATATAGACTTGGGGGTTAGACTCAGGTGGCGGACAAGGACGGATGAGAGAGGCTGAGAAGAGGTTTGGACAAGGACACAGGGGACGAGACGACAGTAATGCAGGACGAGGAGCAAGGAGGAAAGGCCGGCAGACAAGATTAGAGGGGTTGCAAAGGCAGCAGAGGGCAGACTGACAGCGCAGAGAGACAGAAACTCGGTGAGAGAGAAACACCGGGGTTCAGTGGTGGCAGTAAGGAGAGGAAAGTTAGAAGCAGGAGGATTTAGAAAGTGAAAGGGGCTCAGAGTTAGAATAAAGTGTAACATGCCCTGAGGTGAGAGGCTGCTAAGGCCCTTATTGTATCCAAGAAGAGCAGCAGGTGGGAAAGAGATGCAGTGGAAAGAGACTGCAGGAAAGCAGTCAGGTTGTACATTTTATTTCCCTGCATTCTTAATTTTAAACAGTATCTCATAAATAAACTCTGCTTTGATTATTTAGATAAGAGCCTTCTTAATATTTTGCTTATCAATTTGGGAGTAGAGCAGCGTGGTGGAACTTTATAAACGGCCCACATTAAATTAACAGCAGTCATGATAGCCAAATAGTCAAGTGTCCCTAAATTAGTCCATAGATTAGACCCCCAAAATCAGGTCCAGCCATTCAAAATATTTCTACATTTGAATGGTGACCACGGCAGGACTTATGGCCCAATTATAATTTCTCTAAATTTATCATTTGTCATATAATCATAATTTTTCATGTAAATCCAATTATATATTTTTCCAGATTAGATATACTTATTAATGATTAAATTTTTTACAGATGGTATAACAAGAACAATAACTACAAAACATTTTCCACACAAGTCTGTAGTGTGCTCTCCCACAAAATTCATGGAACCTATGTAAAGAGTAGGCACCTACATACAGTACACTGGTAGAGAGGCACGTATGCAGGGAATGCATGTAGTCAAGGCATCACACACTGGAGGCACTAGAGAGACCCATTGTCGTCTTTCTTCTCACTGGGTTCCATATCTCTGCAGGGCAGGTCTCTCAGCTGAGCTCCCTTAGCTTGGTCTGCTCCTCTCCCTAGCTTGATTCCAGACAACTACAGCTAATTTTCTCTAGACATCACAGCAAATTATCTTCTCTGCTACCAGGTGCTACACTCCTCAAAGCTATCTCCTGCCTGTTCTTGGCTGGATGCAATATCTCCTATTGAGCTAGTGGCTCCAATGCTTGGAGAAGGGAATAAGCATTTCTATATCATCTACTATATGCCAGGCCCTGTGTAATGAGTTTTACACATATGATTTCATTTGATCCTCACAATAACCCTGCTAGGTAGGCACTGTAATTATCCCCATTTCACAATTGAGGGAGAAGATTCCTATTCTTTCCATTTCCCTCTCCCCTCTCCCAGAGGTAGCTAGAAGGTGGAAAATAAGGCAAACAAAGGTTAGGTGATTTGCCTAGGGTCACACAGCTAGTAAATGTCTAAGGCTTGATTTGAACTCATGTTTTGCTGACTCAAGGTGGAAAGAATAGGAATCTTCTCCCCACCTTGCTGCCCTCTGATGGACACACAAGAGGAAAAGCAAAGAGAAATCTCCTCTCAAGACTCAGATTTTTTTTTTCCATAGGTGAGCTCTCTTCTTTGCTGCCAAGTGTTCACACTCCTCAAAGGCTCTCCTGATTCATCTTACTCCAGAGCTGTTAAACTTGCTTCTTAAAGGCAACCAAGGTCATGGCTGATCTTTAGCCAGTCAATGGCAAGCTGCCTTCTAATCTATTCAATTTGATACAAATAACTTTTTTTTTTCTCCTTGTAAGGGGATGGGGGAAGGGGGGGGAGTAAACCCTTATTTGTTTACACTTTGTTTAAAATCTTAAAGCCCCATTGTCTTACAAACAGCTGGGCTATGGTGGAGGAGGGTGGTGGATATCAATTGACCAGCAAAATAATAATCAACTCTCCCCTTTCCCACTACATATCTATTTGTACCTTTGACATGGAGACCAAAGGACAAAATAAGAACCAGGTGAGAGGCAGCATGGTCTAACAGGCAGTTCACTGACCTAGAATCATAAATTCCCTCATCCTCCACTAAACACCTTGTAATTTGGGGTGAATCACTTCACCTCACTAAGGCCGAGTGTCTCCATTTCCAAAATGGGGGTGATTCAATTCAATTCAACAAGCATTTATTAATGTCCTACTAGTATACAAAAAATTAAAAATAGGAGCTTACATTCCACTGAGGGGAAACAACTTCTACACAGATAAGTCATTTCTATAAAATATATACAAATTTAAACCAAAATATTTTGGGAGTAGAGCATTAACAACTAGGGGAATCAGAAAGTGTCTTGTGGAAGGTCATACTTGAATTGAATCTTGAAAGGGACTAAAGCTTCTATGAGAAGGAGATAAGAGCATTCCAGGTATATGGGTGAAGGCCTGTGCAAAGTTAAGTCTGATGAGATTAAGGACTTTGAGCCTATTCTAATGAGTGTAAAATTCAGTTACTGCCCTGATCCTCTACCATCTCTCCCCCACTCCATAACCCCTTTCCTGTTTCTTTCATGTGGTATTTCACCCCATGCTCCTCATCCCCCAACCCCAGTACATTGCTCTCACCCCTCAATTTTACCCTAGAAATGTCATCATGGAACATGTAAGTGACACAGTAGACAAAGCATCCACTCTGGACCCAGGAGGACCACAGCCCCAATGATGCCTCAGACAGGAGGCAATAGTATCTGTCGAGATGATCATGATTTTTATTGTTTTTGTTATTCATGTGATCAATTATATTGATAATTTCCTTAATTATTGACATGTGAGCTGAACTTTGAGAAAACTAAGGATTATAAGAAGTACAGGTGGGGCAGCTAGATGGCACAGTGGATATAGCACCGGCCCTGGAGTCAGGAGTACCTGAGTTCAAATCCGGCCTTAGACACTTAACACTTACTAGCTGTGTGACCCTAGGCAAGTCACTTAACCCCAATTGCCTCACTAAAAAAAAAAAAAAAAAGAAGTACAGGTGAGAAAGGGAGTGCTTTCCAATGTAAGGGGCTAAAATTCTAGCTAATCTGTCTAAAATATCTGAGTGGTTGCCAATAATTTACAAGCTTTAGCAAGAGTTAGACTTTTAAGCATTTATTAAGGAGAATAAGAATTTGGTGAAGAGAGAGAAAGAGGCCTAGATGACTACATCTATCTATCTCAAGGAGTGCTCATTTTAGCTCCACTCTCCACAAAAATCCTCACTGGGAAAAAAAGTGAGCCACAGCTCCTTCATCCCACAAACCTCCTGTGAAACTGGGAACATTCCATCCACTCGCACACACATCTCCAAGCTAATTGGCTGGTAGTCTTGATTGACAGTACCCATGAGCAAACGTCACTTCCTGATGCCAAGGAAAGCCACATGGCTTGCCCTCAGACATCTCCTCATGGCATACAGATCTTCTCGCAAGTGTTCATCTAGTTTCTGCCTAGAGGTATCCAATTTTTTACAACTCATCACCTATTGAGAAAGACTACTCCACTTTCTAAATTAATCAGAAGTTTTCCCTTATATTAAAGTGGTATTCTGTGTTTTGGGGAGGGGAAGGGAGAAGGAAGGAAGCACTGGCTTTATAATCAAATAATCTGGATTCAAATTTTGCTTCTGTTACACAGTGATCTATAGTAAATCTATTATATGAAGGGATTAGTTAGACTAGCTAGCCTTTAAAGCTCTTTCACTTTCTAAATCTTTCTAAATCTATGATGCTATGATCTTTGAAGGCTAAATCTGGCTTTTGACAACTTCTACTCCATGCTCCTAGTTCTATGTAGTAGATGGGGTTTTGATGGGTTACCATCAAAAAAACAATAAAGGGATAGGATAGGCCCAAATTTCTATGATACTATAAAGCTTGATTTTTAAAAAAAAAAGCTGCATAGAGGCAAATTGCCATTAATCCTTTTCATTGCTATATGTAACATTCTAAGTGATACACAAACTCACTCTGACTCTCCCTGATTGTTTTCAATCTTACCTTTTCAATTTCTGTCCTAAGTCCACTGAGTAGGGATTGGCCATATGCAATGTTTTAAGTTTAAATCTCAGGACCCCAAGAAAAAACTTTTCAAAAGGGTTGCTCCTTACCTAACTTTTAATTCTTGGAGGCATAAACTTGTAAGGTTAATTTATTATTAGTTATTATTAACTAATTCCTTCCAAGGCAGGGTAGAATAGCTTAGCTTGGAGCAATTTCTGAAAAAAAATTAATTTGTTACAGGTGTTACTACATCTGTTGCAAACAGATGATAGGGAGTAGCCAAGAACCAGGGACAGGTCTGGAACAGCTATTGAAATACTCCCCTCTTTCACATCTATTGCTCCCCAAGTACAAGACTAAAGAAGAGATTAAGATACAATTAGAATTCCTCTAAAACAAGGAGCAATGTAGAGATGAAATATAGAAGGAAGTAGTAGTGTGAGAAGGGGACACAGGATAAAGTAAGGTATTAGGAAGCAGGCTATGTTTTCCCACTTATATTACATAAAAAAGAGAAATTTCACAGGTGCAGGATTTCACCATGGGGAAGGGTCTTGATGAAGCTCAACTGCACTGTGATCATAGTCTAACTGGGTCCTAAAGGAAGCCCCCCCACACACACACACACACAAACACTTAGATGGCTTTGTGTTATGAATGAGGGTGTGTGTGTTTTTAAAACTATCACTACCATGGGGCAGCTAGGTGGCGCAGTGGATAGAGCACCGGCCCTGGAATCAGGAGTACCTGAGTTCAAATCCTACCTCAGACACTTAACACTTACTAGCTGTGTGACCCTGGGCAAGTCACTTAACCCCAATTGCCTCCCTTAAAAAAAAAAAAAACTATCACTACCATAATCTAGGCCCTACCATATTGTTCAAATTCACCTCTATATTTCCTGCTTTCTTAAATATCAGGCAGGGGGAGAGGAAGAGAAAGGTGATACCCACATGAAAATAAGGTTCAAGTGTTAATGTCTTCATAAAGATGTTACTAATCAAAGGTGTGTGTGTGGGAGGGGGGTAGGGGAGGGGAGAAGGAGAGGGGGAGAGAGAAGGATTAAGTGACCTAAAGAGAAGAGCCTCAGGTGAGAGGTTTTAACATTAAATGACTGAGGGTGGATAAGGGCAGCTGATAGACTTTTGTGGATGGGATAAGACCCAGCTTCTCAGATTTTTCTCACTGTTCGAGGTCTGTTCCATTCCCCTTCTATCCTTGGAATGGCTGTACTTTTGAAGATTTAGGAATCAACACTAGGGGATCCAACTACTGAGACCTTCATAGAGGTCTAGTCAGAAGGCTCGGAACCCAGCTACAGTGCTTGTAACACTCGGGTTGGTCTAACTCATGGCAGCTAGGCCAGGCTCATCTCAGGTTGATTTGGAAGCCAAGAAGAAATCATCTGAGGTGGGTTTGGGGGCCTTCTCTGGGCCCATTCAGGTACATGGAGAGACCAGAAAAGGACCATCTCAGGCAGGTTTGATGGCCTATTCTCAGTCATTTGGGGTCCCAGCCTAGGCCATTTCAGTCAGGTTTAGGGACTTGGGCTAGGCCACCAAAGGCAAACTTGAGGTCCTACCTGGAACACCAGGGGTAAGCTCCAGGATTATCTCTCGTATATCTTGAGCAGATCCCAGAAAAAACTCAGGAGTCAGTGCTGAGTTAGTTATGGGGGCCAAGATTTCCTTTCCTTTAAGTACTGGATATCTACAGCTTCAGCCAAAAGAATCACTGGGGACAGTCCAGACTGGGTCATCTGTGGAACAAGGAATGGGAGAGAGCCAAAGGGGCTCCCAAGCTAGTTCTCCCCAGGAGCCACCCCCCAAATAATGAGAAGCAGAGAGGGTTCCTTTTCCCTCTCAAGGTGGTAGAGATTCCAAACAAGATGTCACAGGTCAAGCAATTTCTTCAAAGAAAGAAGGGTAAGGAACCCAAGCCTGGACCCCCCAAGAAAGACTAGCAGCAGTGTCGGCAGCTTCAGAGTTTGACAAAGTCTGGGAACTGAGAACCTACCTCCTAGGAGCCTTCGATGTTTAGCAACTGAGCAATTATTGTCAGGACAACTCCGAATCCCAGCTATCAAGGTGTGAAGGAGAGAAGCACAGCCCTTCCTGTTCACATTTCCTATATGAAGACCTGAACAAAGGTGCCAGAGCGAACATGATGTTGAGCACAGCTTGGTCCTGGCATATCCTATATAGCATCACTTAGCAAATAGAATACTTGGAATAAGGAGAACATGGGTTTGAATTCCTAAAGACCTGACATGAAGGGGAAGAAATAAGCATATCTATAGTCCCTACCATGTGCCAGGCACTGTGCTAAGCGCTTTACAAATTTTATCTCATTTGATCCTCACAGTAACCCTAGGACATAGGCAGTATCCCCATTTTACAGTTGAAGAAACTGAGGCAAAGAGAGGTCACATAGCTAGTACACATATGAGAACCAGGGCCTTGCTGACTCTAAGGCAAAGTGCTAAATTCACTGTACCACCTAACTGCCTTAGTTTGAGCTGAGCTAAAACCACTACCCCTATCACTAGATACTAACTAGTAGTATGACCCTGAACAAGCTATTTAACTCCTTTGAACCTCAGTTTCCTCATCTATAAAATAGGGGCAATAATTGTTCGTAAGGATCAAGTGAGATAACGTATGTAAAGTCCCCACCCAAATGAGCCACCTGTCTCATTGCTCAGCAGGAACTCTATTTTTAAAGTAGTGTAGAATAGTAATATCAAACTCAAACAGGAAGGTGGGGCACTAAAGTGTACATAAGGATCCCTGCAGGTTCCAGTTTGACTGAGAAAACCACATATTAACATTATCTATGTTTTACTGTATTGCTATTGATTTTGTTAAATGTCTCCCAATTATATTTTTTAGGTGGGGCAATGAGAGTTAAGTGACTTAGGGGCAGCTAGATGGCGCACTGGTTAAAGCACCAGCCCTGGATTCAGGAGTACCTGAGTTCAAATCTGGCCTCAGACACTTGACACTTACTAGCTGTGTGACCCTGGGCAAGTCACTTAACCCCCATTGCCTACAAAAAAAAAAGAGAGAGTTAAGTGACTTGCCCAAGGTCACACAGCTAGTAAGTGTCAAGTGTTTGAGGTTGGACTTGAACACAGGTCCTCCTGAATCCAGGGCCAGTGCTTTATCCACTGTGCCACCTAGCTGCCCTCCCAATTACATTTTAATCTGATTTGGCCCCACTCAGAAGTGTTGTGGGAACAAAGAGGGAGCTACCCAATGCTCTAGGCTACAGAATAAGATGCTGTTGTGATTTGGGTGGAGTTGTCTTCAAAGAAGGAAAAACCTTGGGAGGGGGTGAGGCAGAGTCTCCTAGACCCACCCCTCTGGAAGGACCAAAGAAGACTTTATGTACAAGTTTTATTCATAGCCTTCTAGAACTTGATCCCTTCTCACCCACAGTAAGTAATGTCATTTCATTATTCGCACTTGAATGCCTAGTACCCACTTCAGAGCTTGGTACACAATAGGAAACCTCAGAGGTTCTCTCTCAGGAGTTGCAGCAGAGGTTCTACTGGCTTCAGATCTTTTGGCTAAACAGGCTTGATATCTCATGGATGTCTTTTTGAAAGTTTCAACTGAATATACTACTAAACAATACTTCCAGTTTATCCAACTGGTTCAAAGATCAATTAATTGATGAATCGGTCAAACTTTGTTAATCTCCTTACTATGTGTCAGGCACTGTGATAAGTCCTGGGGATACAAGGAAAGGCAAAAGACTGCTACTCAAGTCAAGGGGAAACTAGGTGGAGGTGCAGTGGATAGAGTTCTGGGCTTGGAGTCAGGAGGATTCATCTTTCTAAGATCAAATCTGGACTTAGCCATGTGACCCTGGGCAAGTAACTTGCCCCTGTTTGCCTCAGTTTCCTCATCAGTGAAATGAACAGGGGAAGGAAATGATAAACCACTCCAGAATCTTTGCCAAGAAAAGCCCAAATGGGATCAGGAGAGTCAGACACAACTGAAAATATTAAACAGCTCAGCCAAGGACAGTTGGATATCCAGACAGGGAAAGTTTATCTTTTTCTCCTGATTTTCCTGCCTTCAGCTGTTAAATGTAAGGATAGGAACTCGGGGAATACTCATTGGCCAGGTACATAAAGCCTGGAGTTGTAGAACGAGAGAACACCTCCAACATATGGGTTGCAAAAGTCTTTCTTGTCAAACAATCTAACTCTCTTGGTTCATGTTCAGTTGTTTGTCATATGGACTATGATGAGCCCATTTGAGATTTTCTTGGCAAAGATACTGGAGTCATTTTGACATATTTCTCCAGCTCATTTTACAGATGAAGAAACTGAGACAAACAGTGTTAAGTGACTCTCCCAGGTTCACATGGCTAGTAAGTCTGAGGCCAGATTTGAACTGAAGATGAGTCTTCCTGACTCCAGATCCAATACTCTCTCCACTGGGCTACCCAGCTGAATCTCAGTGCTCACAGGACTTCCCTGGGTGAAATGAAGTACTTGTACTAGAAGGCCTTAAGGTTCTGTGATGTTTAAAATCTAAATTGTGGTCGCCTTAAATTAGAAGCTTTAGCACCAATCCTTGGGCATTAAACATTTATTAAAGCATACAGATATTCCCATGGAGTTCAGAAAGCTAAGAAAAAAAGCCTATTTAGCCTAAAGTTCCAACCTGGTCTGGTTCTTCCTCAAGTCCTCTGCCACAAGCCTGCTTCAATCATGACCTCTCTAGCATGCTGATCGTGGAAGCTTTTTATAGGTCTGGAACAGAGGCGGTCCTTACACGCTGCTTCAAGCTGATTGGTTGGTATCATCCAAATCCATTGGCTTTGAAGGTGTTCTCAAGTTGAGTTCACAGTCTAGCTTCTGAGAACAATACCTTCTTAAGGGCTAGCCAGGTGTGATTACAATCCAATTAACTTGAAGTAGGCTTAATCAGCAGTGAATCACTCTCACTTGATTTAATCAGTATAGATTAATCTCCAGGTGGGTCTTTGAGTATCTGCGAAATCCCATTATTTCATCACAGTTCCTTTAGGTTCTAGACCTCTGATCCTGAGAAAAATCCTATTAAATATTTGAGAATATATAGTAATTATATTTAAACAAATTTGTCATATAAATTATTTATATAAATTGATATGTATATGTTACTCATAACATATACTAATACTAAGTTATATGTATTAGAATATATCTGGGTATATCTAAATGTAATAATGTAGAAAATGTACATTATATAATATCTATGTTTGATATATGTATAAAATATTATATATCATGAATACATTTTTAAAAAAAGAAAAAAGAAGTCAGAAACAAGGAGAGAAATAAATTTTCTATTTCTGAGTATCTTCAATAGAGGATTTAACTGAAAATTTAATTAAATTAGAATATTAGAATCACTTATGGATAAGATCTACCCCAAAAAACTTATAATAAAAACAGAATCCACTTCAGATATTCTACAATGAGTTTATTGATCTGGAAATTTAAAAAAAACACAGGTATAATTCAGAGATCATGGACATTGAAACTGAGAAAGCAGGTCCCAAGGAACCCTTCTTCTTCTTCTTCTTCTTCTTCTTCTTCTTCTTCTTCTTCTTCTTCTGGCAGTGAGGATTAGGTGACTTGCCCAGGGTCACACAGCTAGTAAGTGTCAAGTGTCAGAGGCCGGATTTGAACTCGGGTACTCCTGAATCCAGGGCCGGTGCTTTAACCACTGCACCATCTAGCTGCCCCCTATAACTTGCATTCTAATGGAGCCTTACCCAGTGTCATATACATTTGGGTGTCCCAGAATGGGGTAACTCTGGGGGCAGCTAGAAGGCACAGTGGATAAAGCACCAGCCCTGGATTCAGGAGGACCTGAGTTCAAATCTGGCCTCAGACACTTGACACTTACTAGCTGTGGGACCCTGGGCAAGTCACTTAACCCTCATTGCCTCACACACACACAAAAAAAGAATGGGGTAACTCTTCTAGGTGGCAACAAAGCATAACAGGAAAGAGCACTGAGTCCAGAGGTGGGAGAACTGGGTAGAAGTTCCGGGACCATCTTTCTGACCTTAGGTACATCTTCCATTCCAAGCTTTTCTGACAAAGCATCCCAAGCATACTCAAATCTAGTCCTTTGACAGGATTTTTATGTAGGCAAAGCTCTGTAGAACTGAAAGTATACTATAAGATGGGAATTCACTTTACCACCAGACAAACTGGGATTCCTTTTCACTGTCCCCAAATGATGTTTTCCCAACCTCAAACCTCAATCTCAACCATCGTTTGTACTTCAGACTCTGTTCCTACTGGGCTGAACTCCTGTGCCCAACAGGAGAGCTTCTGTGGCTGTGGCTGTTGATCTTTTTCCTCAAGGTCCCAGTCAAAACGACCAGAGAGTTGTGAGGATGTGTTTGGAGTGCTGGTTAATATGTACGGTAAAGAGTGCCAATCTTCAGAAGAAATGGATCCTGAGTTAATCCATGGCTGTTCCCCCACAGAGTCTATTTCAGAAGGATTCTGGGAATTCCCTTCCCTATTACTGAAAGCAATGGGACTTTCAGGTTGATGACTCCTGAAGAAGTATTTACCCTTTTTAGTCTTCACCTGGGGGAATAGAAAAAGAACTGATTCATGAGGCTCACTCTGCCCCTCTCCCTCCTCCATTCCCCAAAGACACTTTAAAGATGTGGAAAAGCCATTCAGATCTCCAAAAGTTTAACCTTTTCCTGTACAGGGCAATGCAGGCCTCAAATGGTTTAAATCCCTATATCTGAGGGACAAGATTTAAAAAAAAACACTACCTGTCTGAGGTCATCTCTAAATAAGTTGCAGACAATCTAATTCAGTCAACATTTATCAAGTGCCTACAATGAGTAAGGACAGTGCTAAATGCTGGGGATATAATTAGTAGAAAGACTGTTCCTGGAGCCCTCAAGGAGTTAACAATCTAAAGGAAAACATAAAGTGTTGCCCATTCTATTACTCCCACACCTGTTATTTAGTACATTGAATGACCCATCCATCAGAAAAGCAAACCGAGAAAATTCTAGGTCATCTTTATTTCACTGATTAAATAGTCTTTTCTTTGAAAATAACCTTGCATTCTGGTTATGAAACAGTTTCTTTGGGAGTTAGGAGAGAGAAAAAAAAGATGAACTCAAACCAGGGCATCCCTGGGCAAATTGATAAATTGAAAAAAAAAAAAGATTCTGAAAAGAGTCTGACTCGTTGATGTTTTTGAAGTGCTGAGACCCTTAAAGTCCAGCTTAAATAATTCCCTGCTCCTTGGTTGGCTCTGTCAATCTGCTTCCATGTCCCTCTTTGATAGTCATAAGAACCTATTTTACAGACTCTCCATTAGGGAAAGCCCTGTTTCCCATTCATTCAACTCTAATACTGACTACTAAATATGATAGTTTAGAGAAAACCACTCCAGTATCTTTGCCAAGAAAACCCCAAATGGAATCACAGAGAGAGACATGACTGAAATGCTTAAACAACAAATCTGATAATTACTAAGTCACTCAAATTAGATTTGAAGCATTTCTATGTTCTTAGATGTTATATTAGTTTCAGAGTATCCCAGAATTTTAAGCTGTAACAGAGTTTAGAAATTAGCTACCCCAACCCCTTGATTTTCCATGTTGGAAACTAAGGCCCAGAGTGGTGATTCAGATTATAACATGCTAATAATCTATGGGCTCCCATTCAAACATACAACTTGAGGTACTGGATTTGAATATAAAGTTGTTCAGTCATTTCAGTCATGTCTGACTCTTCATGATCCCATTTGGGGTGTGTCATTCCAATCATTACAGGGGTTTTCTTGGCAGAGATATTGGAATGATTTGCCATTTCCTTCTCCAACTCATTTTACAGATGAAACTGAGGCAGCTTTAAGTAACTTGCCCAGAGTCACACAGTTAGATTTGAACAGAGGAAAACGAGTCTTCCTGACCCAAGGCCCAGACCTCTATTCACCATACCACCTAGTGGCCCCTAGGATTATGAAGAGCTGGGTTCAAATGTCAGCCTTTGCCTTTTGTTAGAGAGAAGCTGCAATGACCTTGGGCAAGTTACCTTCAAGGCTTCCGTTTCCTCACAGGGAAAATGAAGAAGAAGATGATGATGTCTATCACTTCTAAGTCTCTGATCCTGTGATTTCAAAAATAATTATTCATTCCCTCTTAGGTTTGTTGCAAATACTAAGTCTTGGATCTGGGCCTGTGATTTCATTATTCATGAGAACTCTTAAGTGAGTAAAATTCCTCTACCAAGAGGAATCTTCTCTGAATCTTCTCATCTTGTTGCCTAGAGCACTGCCACATTAAGATTCTTGCTCAGAGTCCAAAAACCAGTATGTGCCAGAGGCAAATACCTTGAACCCAGGCCTTCCTGCCTTTGTTCAAACTATACCATCCAGCCATAGATAATGTTCCCACAAATTTGTTCAAATGTCAAGGTGGCATCCCACCTTTGAAAGGTAGAATTTCCCCAGTAGTTTTTATTCTTTTTCTTTTTTCACGTTTCATAAGTACAACTACTTATTCTCCTAAAGGCTCAAAATTCCTGGAAACCTAACACACACACACACACACACACACACACACACACACACATACACACACACACACAAAAATGAAGAAAACCTGGCTTTACCTTGAACTTTATTTTAGGAAAAACACAGGACAGGCAGTTCATATCCGATGCAAACGCTACAAAGAGAGATATCAAAGTCAGTAAAACAATGGATGTGGAGTGTGTGTGAGAGAGAGAAAGTATTGCATATATTGTAATCCTATGGCTTCAAACCAAAAGAATGAAGGTGAGTGGGTGGGTAGGTGGGAAAGGAGAGTTAAAATGATATCCCTCCAAGCAACCTGGAGCCAGTATCAAAAAGCTAAAGAAACCTCTCCTCCCACCTCTACCCACCCAGCACTTAAAAGAAACTTTGGGAATGACTGCTGAAAGGGACCTGCCTTATTTTCCCCTTACAATATAGGAACCAGTTAGCCAAAAATTGTTTTAAGCCATTGACTTAAGAACCACAGGATTTTGCAAACTCCAGGACCCATAATTCATTACTCTTGAAAAAGTCTTGTAAATAGAAGAGAGGACCCCAGGAGTGGAAGGGTCCAGGAAGAAACCTATTGCCCCAGGTTTTCCCAATTCCAGCAATGCCACCCTCCCCACACATAAAAATACTATTTCTTCCTCACTAAAATCTTTTCTCCATCCCATAGCTTCAAAAGTCTTGGAAACTTCCATCTATGCATAAGTGTACCTTGTTCTCTTCTGGTGACTGAGCACAAAAGCTCAGTGGGGCTCCCTCTTTCAGAATTTCCAAGTCCTGAGCAGATTCCTGGAGCTGAAGGGAAAAATGCTGGACTCACTTGGCTTGGCTTCTGGTGAAAGGCTGGAGGTGGATCTTCTAAGGAGCAGGGACTTTGGGAATGTCCTGGAAGCAGGGATTTAAATATTGTTCTGGAGCTGTCTTCTGGCTAGTGGCAGAACAGGGCCTTTCTAAGGAGAGAACAAAAGGGGAAACTGGGAATGATCTCCAGTACAATTGCACCCCCCCCCCTACTCTAACCTTTCTGTCCTACTCAGGGGTGGGACTAGGTGGGTGTGCTGCTATTATCATCAGCCTGTAATTATCCACAAACATGGTGACAGTAGGAATGTAGGGCCACAGAGTCTTTCTATATGACCAGGGATAGCCCCACTTTATGGATCTGGAACTGCAGGCCTAAACTGTCTCCAATTTACTCCCTTAAGGGGAAAATGCACAGATTAAAGAATAGGCAGCATGTCTGAAGTCAGGCAAAGAGGGGTTCCCACTTCTACCTAATGCTCCTGGTCCCCAAACCCTGCTGCTGTCTTGGCTGTATCAGGCCAATAGTTTCTTCTTCTTCTTTTTTTTTTCTTAAGTGAGGCAATTGGGGTTAAGTGACTTGCCCAGGGTCACACAGCTAGTAAGTGTTAAGTGTCTGAGGCTGAATTTGAACTCAGGTACTCCTGACTCCAGGGCCAGTGCTCTATCCACTTTGCCACCTAGCTGCCCCAGGCCAATAGTTTCTATTCTTGCATTGATTAGACATGAAAGAGAGAAGGCCTCCAAACACTAGCTTCCAATGTGGATGGAATTATGAGCAAGATAAAAGATAAGTAAGAAAAAGGGGCATGATCGAAAACGTTAATGTTGTAAAGGGTTTGGAGAGTAGTAATAGTGAGTTATTTTTCAAGGCTAAAGGTTGAAGCCTGGAGGTTGAAGGAAGCACTTTATTTTTTTAACTCAGCTAGTATCAGTGATATAGAATTCCTTATGTGAATAAGTATTATCCTTCAGCTCTGCCTCCATTCTATTTACATACCTTACCCAAGTATCTCCCCACTTCAGTCCAGCCTAGTCTAACCAAAATAACTTTCCTTAAGTGCATGTCTCACCATGTTACCCCCTACTCACCAAACTTCCATGGATCCCTATTACTTCTAGGATCAAGCATAAATTCCTGTTTGGCATTTAAAGCTCTACACAACACAGACTCTCTCTATCTTTTCAATCTTCTTTCACATTGTTCTCTTCCACAGACTCTTAAGATTCAGCTGTACTGGTCTACTTATTGTTCCTCACAGAAGATTCTCCAACTCTCTTCACTGCTTTTGCGATGGTCTGTCATTCATTCATCCTCACCTGGTACTCTGGCTTCTTTCAAGATTGCTTAAGTGACACCTTCTATAGGAGGCCTTTCCTACCCACCCCTCCCCATCATCACCCCTCACCCCACCAAATTTCTTATTTAATAGAATTTAATGTTTATTTTATTAATATAATAATAGCATATTTAATATAAATGTATATTTATGCATTGTTTTGACTTATATGTTTGCTTGTTCTTTCCAAAATAATATATAAGCTCCTTAAAGGTAAGGACAATGTAGCTTTTTGGCTATTCTTGACAGCTGGTAGGTAGCTATTAGGCTCTTGAATCAAGCCTATTTCCTTTCTTTATCAATTCTATCAAACCAATTAACAAATAATTGTAGTGAAGAAATCAGTTAAGCTAGTAATCAAGTAGTTAACTCTAAGTAATCTTGTTGTTTCCTTTGTGGAGAAAAAGGAAGTTTCCAAGATACTAGAGATGGGAAATAAATAACCTCACCCAGCATTAAGCATGCCACCCTGAGGCATCCAAGGCCTGACCTCTGAGGTTTGCTTATAATTGTCAAATGCTGTACTTGAGTTTTTTGTCTTTCTGTCTCTCTGAGCTTGTTTCTTTGATTTCTTGGACTTCAGTTCTCCTCTTCCCATCTCTCCCCAAGTCTAGAAAGAGATCAAAAACAAAATAACATCCATACTGTGTTAATTCCCTGCTCAGGGTACTCCAATGGAATCCTATTGTCCCCAGGATGTTACAAACTGTTCTCAATAAATTAACAAACGTTTAAGTGATTATAGTATGTCTGGCACCAGGCCCAACACTAGAGACAAAAATAAGCATAAAATGTATCTTCCTTAGAGGAGTTTCCATTCTAAGAGAAGGTGCTAAGGGAGAGACAACATAAACAGAAATACTTACACATAGGACATACAAAGTGACTGGAGGGTAACCAGACCTTGGAAAGAACTTGAAGCTAGGGAAATATTGAGAATATTAGGGGGAAGGAGGAAGGTGGATTGAGGAAGACTTCCGCTATGGAAGGTGGCATTTAATCAGTCTTGTCTTCAAACATGTCAGGGATTCTAAAAGTTGTAGATGAAGAGGGAGAACATTTCAGGCATGGAGAATGCGTAAGTCAAAGGAATATCAAGTGTGAGTAAGAATAGTCAGGAAGGAACAAATGGTGTGGTGGGACATAAAATTCAGGGGAGGTGGTAATGTGTAAAAAGACCAAACCCAATTGGGAAAAGTTTTAAATGCTAAACAGAAGGAGTACCTTTAAGAATAAAAAAGAAAAAAGGACATATCAGATCAGCAAAACTAATCATACAGGAAGTTTTAGCTGTATGTTCTCTGTTCTACATCTTTAGAACCTTCCCCATGCATCCCCATTCCCTGAAGAGAAGGGAGGGGTGTGCTTTCTCACAACTTTTCTTCATTTTACTCTTCACCACTATGATTACAGTGTTTATGCTGGGGTTTATTGCTCTTTTTCCCATTTACATTAATATAGTCAATTCTGTATTTTTTCCTGGTTCTGCTGACTTCACTTGGCATTACTGGTTCATATAAATTTCCCCCATGCTTCTCTATGCTCTTTGCGTTTTCATCACTTTTTAGTGGTGTATTTTGTTCAGTAATATTCAATTACTCGAACACTTTCCCCCAGTCATCCCTCAATATATGGGAAACTTCTTTTATTTCCAATCCTTTGCTATCACAAAACATTTATATTCTAACTTGTGTTATGGCTACTTGTATATGCTTCATCTTGCTTAAGAATTATTGTTTATAAATCATACATATATAACCCATATCTGATTGCTTGCCACTTTAGGGAGGGGGGAGGAAGGGAAGGAGGGATAAAAATTGGAACCCAAAACTATAAATAAAAATGTTTATTTTATAAAAAAAAAAAAGCCAGAACTGTATCTGTATCCCTATCACCTCAGCCAGTGCCTAGTACATGTCAGATGCTTGCTATAAATCTGTTGATTGACTGATGCTTGTATACTACAGTAATGGAAGTTTTATGAGGGACAATAGGTTCCCTTGGGTGCTATGTGTTTCAGGGCCTAATTTTCTGTACTATTTATGTAGGTGTGAAAGTCATGTTTACAGGAATCTTGAACCTTAGGTCTAATTGCTGACACAGAACAGGAAAAGCAGCACAAGTAGGAAAGTGGGTGGTTCACTTGACCTTTCACTTATATTAAAACAAAAGAATAATTATTGCTGACATTCAAATAACCACTTAACATGTGTAACAGACAATATTATAGAAATATACATATATGTATGTATTCATATTTACATATATGTGTATATGTATTCACACATACATGAAATTTTATTTCCTATTAGACTGTAAGCTCTTTGAGGGCAAAAACTCATTTCATCTTGTATCCCAAGTACTGAGTTAAGTGCTTTGAACATGGCAGTGAAATTAGAATGATCAAGAATAGAGTATGTCATCTCAATGTAGCACATTGACCTATGTACCCTTCTGCCTGGAAACTCTTTTCTTCATTGCTCCCAGGGACATTTCAATCCTAATTTTTCTTCTGTTACTTGGATTTTTTTCTTCTTTGAATAATCTTCTTTCCCTTCTTCCTAGAGCCAAGCCTAGTGTTTGGGACTTGGTAGACCCTTAAAAAATGTTTCTTGGTTGTAGATTGAGAGTATATTCACAGCTCAAATTCCATTTTTAATTAAAGGAAATAATAGTAATAATTACTTTTTATATAGTACCTACTATGTGCCGGGCACTATATTAAGCGCTTTACAAATATCTTATTTGATCCTCACAACAACTTTACTCATTATTATCCTCATTCTACAGAAGAGGAAATTATGGCAAACAGAGGTTAAGTGACTCGAGCAGAGGTTACACAACTAGGAAGTGTCTGAGGTCAAATTTGAACTCAGATCTTCCTGACTCCAGGTCTTCTGTTTACTGTACCACCTGAATGCACCAAATACAAAGTGAGACAGTTCATACCCTCAATGAACTGTGAAAAAAATATTTTCATAACTGTTTCCTATGGAAAACAGAGTGAGTAACTCACAGAACAGATCAGATAACAGCTGGAAAAACATAGCACCAGTTTATTTGTCCCAAAAGCAAGCAGGCATGTACACACACTCCTTCCAAAGAAGGAGTTCAGAGACTTCTTTTTCAGTCAAGGTATAAACACTTTCTCTGTTCACTGGTTACAGACCTTAGTTTAGGTCTCTATTGGTAAATCAATCAGATCCAGATTGATTAACTTTCAGTTTTCCTGGCTCCTTAGTTCGTCGTGTTATCAGTTCAATTAGCATGATACAGATCAGTTTGATAGTTCAAAGTTGAAAACAAACAATATGACAAGAGTATATGATTCAAAAGGTTTGTCAAGGACAAGGATGCTCAGATGTTTTTTTACAAGAATGGCTCCAGCAGACAAAGGTGTTTGTTAGAAAGTCATAAAATCTACCATTTATCCTGGGGAAAGAAATCAGTAGATAGGGACTTATCTGCTAGCTATAAATTCCGAGACAATTGGAGAGACAAATGATTTGTAACACCCGAATAACTCTGGGGTTTGCTCGACACTCACTTGTATATTGCCTGGGTTCAGTTTGGAGTTCAGCTGGAGGGCATTTTGCTCTTGTTAATCCAAGGTTTCATAAAATTTTTTGGATAATAAGGCAGCTCCATTAAATCCAAATGGTTTAAATATTCATCAACCATCATATTTGTATCTAGATTATTAAATTTTGCATAAGAGAATTTATATTTTGGTTAGTGCATATAGTTGTTCTCAGAGGATAGGATTAGAAGCAGGAAAAAAATTATATAACTACAACCATGAAATGAAAAGGTCAAGAAGATGAAGTCAAATACTTTGTAATTATGGTGACAAGTCTTTTTTTTTTTAATTAATAAAGTATTTCATTTTTTTCCTGTTACATATAAAGATAGTTCTCAACTTTTATTTATACAAGCTTTCCAATTTCAGATTTTTCTCCCTCCCTCCCCCCTCCCCTAGACAGCAGGTAATCTGATATAGGTGTTTTATTTATACACACACACACACACACACACACACACACACACACACACACACACATAATAACATTAAACATTTCTGCATTAGTCATGTTATAAGAGAAAAATCAGAGCAATGATGAAAAACCTCAAAATAGAAACACATCAGCACCAAAACCAAAAGAAATAGTATGGTTCATTCAGCATCTATACTCCACAGTTCTTTTTTTTTTTCCCTGGATTTGGAGATCCTCTTCTATCATGAGTTCTCTGGAACTCTTCTGTATATGGTGACAAGTCTTGATCCTGGAGATGAGATGAGGACCTACACCTCCCTCCTTTCCTTGGAATGGTGGAATTAACATTTTTATAAAGCACTTTGCAAACTTTAAAGTGAAATATAAATGTTATATAATCTATTTACTGCTGTGCTACCTCCTCTCCAAGAGTCAGCCATAAGGAACCATACTGCATCCAGATATGAATCTCTAAATTTGTCCAGAGTTTCTGCATGTCCTTTATTCTTCTTTCCTTGAGTTCTTTTCTGAATTCTAGGAGCCTGTTGAATCATTTTCTTCCATTTTCTAATTAGATTTAGTGCTTTGGTATCTAGGATTGATATTGCTGGATACTCTCCCTTGGCCTGAATTAGTTTTTTGTTTGTTTGTTTTGTTTTATTTTGGTGAGGCAATTGGAGTTAAGTGACTTGCCCAGGGTCACACAGCTAGTAAGTGTGTAAAGTGTCTGAGGCCGAATTTGAACTCAGGTCTTCCTGAATCCAGGGCCGGTATTCTATCCACTGCTCCACCTAGCTGCCCCAGGTTTTTTTTTTTGTTGTTTTTTTAGTGAGGCAGTTGGGGTTAAGTGACTTGCCCAGGGTTACACAGCTAGTCAGCTAGTATGTGTTAAGTGTCTGAGGCCGGATTTGAACTCAGGTACTCCTGAATCCAGGGCCGGTGCTTTATCCACTTTACCACCTAGCCACCCCCCCCCTTTTTTTTAATAAGAGTATTTTATTACTCTTATTACATGTAAGTTACTCCAGTTACACGTAAGGATAGTTTTCAACATTTTTTTCATAGGATTTTTAGTTCCAAATTTTTCTCCCTCCCTCCTCCCTAAGGTGGAAAGCAATCTGATATAGGCTTTATATGTGCAATCACATTAAACATAATTTTGCATTAGTCATATTGTGAAAGAAGAATCAGAGCACAAGGGAAAAACCTCAAAAAAGAAGGGGAAAAAACCAGCCCTAAAGTAGAAACAGTATGGTTTAATCTGCATTCATAATCCACAGTTCTTTTTTCTGGATGTTGAGAACATTTTCTATCATGAGTTCTTTGAACTCATTTTGGATCATTGCACTGCTGAGAAGAGCCAAGTCTATCACCATTATTCATCACACAATGTTGCTGTCACCATGTACAATGTTCTCCTGGTTCTGTTCCTCTCAGTGAGCATCAGTTCATATAAGTCCTTCCAGGTTTCTCTGAACTCCTCCTGCTCATTGTTTCTTACAGCACAATAGTATCCCATTACATTCATATACCATAACTTATTTAGCCATTCCCCAATTGATGGGCATTCCCTCGATTTCCAATTCTTTGCCACCATAAAGAAAGCTGCTATAAATATTTTTGTACATGTGGGTCCTTTTCCCTAGTCTATGATCTCTTTGGGATACAGACATAACAGTGATACCACCGGGTCAAAAGGTATGAGCAGATCCATAGCCCTTTGGGCATAGTTCCAAATTGCTCTCCAGAATGGTTGGATCAGTTCACAGCTCCACCAACAATGCATTAGTGTTCCAATTTTCTCACAGCTTTTCCAACATTTATTATTTTCCTTTTTTGTTATATTAGTCAATCTGATAGGTGTGAGGTGGTACCTCAGAGTTGTTTTAATTTGCATTTCTCTAATCATTAGTGATTTAGAGCATTTTTTCATATGGGAATAGATCGTTTTGATTTCTTTATCAGAAAACTGCCTGTTCATATCCTTTGACCATTTCTAAATTGGGGAATGACTTTACATTCTTACAAATGTGATTTAGTTCCCCGAATTAGGAAGAAAGGAAAGAGACTCAAGACAATGCAAAGTGGTTAATAAACATTTATTAATTAAGTGCCTTAATTATTGTTAAGTACCTACAATATGCCAGGCACTTTGAGTATTAGAGATACAAAGGCAGAAAAAGTCCCTACCCTCAAGGAGTTTATAATTGAATGGGGGAAGACCACACACAAAAGGAAGCTGTAAAGTAGGGTGGGGAAGGAAGTTACCTGATGTGGAAGACTAGACGATTGCATGCAGCAGTGTAGGAAATGAAGAAACAGAACTTACATAGAGGTCCTAGGTGGAGTGCCCCACCCTCCAATCAGAGGGCTGAAAGGGCCCCAGAGGCAAAGGGTACCTACAGAGAGGTGTGACTCTCAGGGCTAGTTGACTAACCAGGTGAATGGATGTCTCAAATAAGGTAGAAGCCCTGAATCTGAGACAAAAAGAAAATGAACAGTTACAACTTTTTTTTCTATTTATAATATGTATTTTAAGTCAATTTTGTTGATGCTTTTTGTTTTTATAGCAAAGTCACTTCCAGATATACCATGCTATTCCTATTTCCTTTACCTCCACCATTGCCCTGGAACTCCCCCGTGTAACAAATAAGAGCAATTAAATGAAACCAACCAATGCAGTGATGTAAGACAATGTATATAACATTCCAGAGCTAACTGGGGTAGATGATTCAAGTGGTCTCCCCAACAGGGCTATGTCTGAGCTCCAAGCTCCAGCCTAGCCAGTAATTTCGGAAGTCCATGGAATTGTGGGCCAAGTAGTGCTTTCAGCCATTGCTGCTAAAATGGTCTGCAATGTCTCCAGCTTGGGGCAGTCTGTGATGTGATGGTCCAAACCACCACAGAAACTGCAGTCTTTCTGTCCCCCAGCTTCCAGCATAGACTGACTCATCCCCATAGTGTATGTGCTACAGCATGAATGGCTTAGCCTTCTACTCAGCCTCACACAGCAGTGCTTTGAGATCCATTTGCACAGACTGATCACTGGCTCTGTTAATAAATGTGGTGGCAATATGTTTCCCAGCCAATTTGATGCATGTAATTCTCAAACTCTTCAGACATATCCTAGCTGATGACATGCAGGATGGCTGGCAAGTCTAGGCTCTTGTGGAACTTAGATCAATAGCTGCCAAAACATCTTTTTTTTTTTTTTTTTTTTTTGCTTTCCCAGAATGTCTCAATGTTTTTTGCTCTCTGCTCCCATGATAGGCTATAGCCTATCTTTGTACAACCCCTCCAACATTATTTTTTCTCATCCTTTTATTTTCTTTGCCTATTTGCTTAGCACAGCACCTGGCACATGTATGTGCTCAATAAATATTTGATTGATTGATTGTGAGATGAAACCTCACAGTTGCATTCCTCTTGTTATTAGTGATTTGGAGCATTGTTCATCTGATCATTCATAGTTTTCAATTCTTCCTTTAAGAACTTTGTGTTCATATTCTTTAACTTTATTCTTCTCTATGGGGAAATGACTTTTGCTGAAGTTTTGGGATTTCCCTTTTAAAATTTTATAATCTTCAGAACATTACATGTCACAATCTAGACGCTCACCATATCATAAAAATATAATTTGATCCACACAGCCTCATAATGTAAGGGATAAAGGTATTAATAAGACACAACAGTTCTGGCCACTTGATCACACCAGTTAGACAAGTATTTATTAAGTACCTATTATATGTCAGACACTATGTTAAATGAATAAAAAAAAATAGCAATCTGTTCCCCTTCTCTTACTTCTTTCTGGCTTAGTAGTTGCAATGCCTTAATTTCTATAATGCATGCTTTCTGGTCTGTTGTTTTAATTGTTATGTCTGAATTTTTTAAGCTTTATTTACCAAATCATTAAACTTTCAAACAAATCAGTTAGCCAGATACAAGGGTATGTAAAATGTTATAAAATTCAGATTTTCTCTGTCATATCCTCCTACAACGTTGTTGATTCAATGTGCATAAAGATAAAGAGAATTCTCTAGGTCATAATTTCCCTAAGGCATCAACAGGCAGAAAAATTATACATAAAAACTTTACCATTGCAAGAAGAAAAAGAAGAAAATCAATGAAGAAATGTACATATTTTTAAAAAGTAGTACCTATTTTTAAAAAATCAAGTTATGATTCAATCCTGAATTAATGAACTTGTATTCATTTATAAAATGGGGTGATCAATTTTGCAATTGAATTTTAGCTGAAGTCATTTCCATGTATGGCATGGAGTATATTATGGTATAGAGAAAGTTTCATAAATGATGTATGAAATTATATGGTAATAGAATTGACCAGAATGCCACTAATTGTTTGAGAGGGGAGGACAGAGACAAAGAGACAACTCTAAGGTTGAGAACCTAGATAACTAGAAAAATGGTAGTGCCCTTAAACAGCAAGGGGATATTTGTAGATGGGATGCCTTTACGGGGCATGATGTTTAATTTTGGGAAAAGACCATAAAGAGATTCTATAGCACAACCAGGTAGAGATGTTCAACAGGCAGCTGGTGATATGAATCAGGAGTTCAGGAGACAGACTGGAATTGGTTACGTAGATTAAAAAGTTATTTGTATAGAGATGATAATTGAAGTTATAGGAGGGGCTAAGCTAGATATGTAGAAGGGGAAGAGAGGAGAAACTAGCATAGAGCTTTAGGCAAGCCCCCTACCTTTAGGGGATGGGACACGGATAAAAATAGTAGAAAAGAAACTGAGGAGTGATCACATGGGTACAAAGGGAAGCAGACAGGAGCAGTGTCATGGAAGCCAAGGGAAGAGAAATTATCCAGGAAGAGAAGCTGTTGCATGAGAAGTCAACCAAGGCCATCAGATTTCTGAGGTAATGAATTAGAAAGAAGAGGGAGCTCACAGAAGAGACGGACTTGATTTTCTTAATAAGAGGTTAAATCTTTTGCTGAGAGGGAATATGAAAGGGTAGCAGGACTTTGAAGAGAGAATAGGTTTGGAATAACCATGAAAGGAAATGTGACAATCAATCAAGGAAAAATAGAATTTTGGTGTAATTGAGAGGAATCAGATACAATTAGAAAACTTAAATTTTCAGTGGACCTAGGTAGAATAGTTATGATTTCTTCCAGGGGCATTCAGTAGCATGTAACAGCAGAGGAGGCAAATAGCAGAGGGTAGGATTTGGTAAGCTTTGAGCAAAGACAAGGGAACCAAAAAACTTAAGGGTTGAGGATGGTGTGTAGTTGAACTGAACAAATATGGGCTCAACATTTAGGAGGGGTAGAGGGAAGGGGGTGGGTGAGGGGAGAAAGAGCTATTCTCTCAATACTAGACACAGACGGTTTCCAGCTTTTTGTTATTATGAAAGATGTTGTTAGGAACATTTTTATGGGTCTTTTTCCTTCTTTTTTTTTTTCCTATTAATAAACTCCCTGGGCTATCCTTTCACAAAGGAATTGCTCAAAGACCCTGAACAGTTTTGTAGTTTTTATTGTAGAATTTCAAATTGAATTTCCGAAAGGAATGCACCAATTTAACACTCTAATAAAAGTATAATCATGTGCCTGTTTCCTTATAGCTCTACCAGCATCAAATATTGTCCTTTTGAACTATATTTGTCTATAGATTGAGTACAAAGAGGTGAAAATTCAGAGGTATTTTAATTTGTGGGGCCTGATGTGGGAAAAATGTAGGTGAGGGATAGTATTTAATGTGGTAGCTGTTAAATCTTGTAGGATCCTGACTGTAGTATTAGAACAGTTTCTTTCTGACTGAAGTATTTTCTCTTTGAACTGGGAGCTCTGGAATTTGGCTATTAAATTCCTGGGCATGTTCATTTGAAGATCTCTTTCATTCTTTTAAGTCCTATTTTACCTTCTGGTTCTAGGTTATTGATGAAGTTTTCCTTTATAATTTCTTGAAATAGGATGTCAAAGCTCTTTCTTTAAACATGGCTTTCTTGGAATCCAATAATTCTTAAATGATCTCTCCTTGGGTCTATTTTCTAGTTGTTTTTCCAATAAGATATTTCATATTTGCTTCTATTTTTTCATTCTGTCAACTTCGTTTTGTTGTTTCTTGATGTGTCATGGAATTATCTTCCACTTGCCCAATTTTTAAGGTTATTATTTTATGCAGTGGGATTTTACTCTTCTTTTTAAATTTAGTTAATTCTTTTTAAAAATTTTTTTGGGAAGGGGCAATGAGGGTTAAATGACTTGCCCAGGGTCACACAGCTAGTAAGTGTAGTAAGTGCCAAGTGTCTGAGGCTGGATTTGAACTCAGGTTCTCCTGACTCCAGGGCCGGTGCTCTATCCACTGTGCCAACTAGCTGCCCCTAATTCTTTTTTAAGGAGTTATTTTCATATGCAAAGTTTTGTACCTCTTTTAGTATTTGGCCAATTCCATTATTTTATTTTCTTCAATTCTTTTGTCTCTCTTTTTAAAAAAATTGGTTGTTGGGGGCAGCTAGGTGGCACAGTGGATAAAGCACCAGCCCTGGATTCAGGAGTACCTGAGTTCAAATCTGGCCTCAGACACTTCTCCCTCCCTCCCCTCCCTCCCCCAGACAGCAGGCAATCTGATATAGGTTTTATACACACACACACACACACACACACACATATACATTACAACATTAAGCATATTTCTGCATCAGTCATGCTATAAAAGAAGAATCAGAGCAATAAGGAAAAACCTCAAAATAGAAAAAAACAGCACCAAAACCAAAAGAAATAGTATAGTTCAATCAACATCCATATTCCACAGTTCTTTTTTTTTGGATTTGGAGAGCCTTTTCCATCATGAGTCCCCTGGAACTTTCTTGTATCATTGTATTGGTGAAAAGAATCCAGTCTATCACAGTTGATCAGCACATAATGTTGATGATGGTGTGTATAATGTTCTTCTGATTCTGCTCATCTCACTCACCAAGTTCATGCAAGTCCTTCCAGGTTTCTCAGAACTCCTCCTGCTCATCATTTCTTACAGCACAATAGTATTCCATTACATTCATATACCACAACTTGTTCAGCCATTCCCCAACTGATGGGCAACCCCTCAATTTCCAATTCCTTGCTACCACAAAAAGAGCAGCAATAAATATTTTTTAACATGTGGGTCCTTTTCCCTTTTCTATGATCTCCTTGGGGAAAAGACCCAAAAGTCGTATTGCTGGGTCAAAGGGTATGCACAGCTTCATAGCCCTTTGGGCATAATTCCAAATTGCTCTCCAGAATGGTTGGATCAGTTCATAGCTCCACCAACAATGCATTAGTGTTCCAATTTTCCCACAGCTTCTCCAACATTTATTATTTTCCTTTTTTGTCATATTAGCCAATCTGACAGGTGCCAGGTGGTTCCTCAGAGTTGTTTTAATTTGCATCTCTCTAATCAAGTGATTTAGAGCATTTTTTCATATGGGAATAGATAGTTTTGATTTCTTCATCAGAAAACTGCCTGTTCATATCCTTTGACCATTTCTCAATTGGGGAATGACTTGGATTCTTATAAATTTGATTTAGCTCCCTATATATTTTAGAAATGAGGCCTTTATCAGAAGTACTGGCCATAAAAATTGTTTCCCAGCTTTCTGCATCCCTTCTAATTTTGGATGCATTGCTTCTGTTTGTACAAAAACTTTTAAATTTAATGTAATCAAAATCATCCATTTTGCATTTCATAATATTCTCCATCGCTTGTTTGGTCATAAACTGTTCTCCTTTCCAAAGATCTGAAAGGTAGACTATTCCTTCTTCTTCTAATTTACCTATGGTATCGCCTCGTGTCTAAATCATGTACCCTTGGATTTTTTTTTCTTTTGCAATATGGCTAATATGGAAATGTTTTTGCAATACTGCACATGTATAGTCTATATCAAACTGCTTGCATTCTCAAGGAGCACGAAGAGGGGAGAGAGAAGAGAATTTGGAATTCAGAATTTTTAAAAAACGAATGTTATTTTTTGTTTACATGTAACTGAGAAAAAGTTAATAAAAATTAAAATGTAAAAAAGGTGTATAGTCCATTTACACAAGAATGTATATAAAGCTGAGCAAGCAGGCACATTGGTAGTTGCTGATGTCTTCTTGTTGCCTTTTTTCTTTTGAATAAAGCATTAGCCATGATCTTTTTCACCTTTTGGAATATTCCCCTCTGTGGTATCTTGGGAATTGATCCCTGAATCAATCCCTCATTTAAAATGTTGTCATTTCCGGGGGCAGCTAGGTGGCACAGTGGATAGAGCACCGGCCCTGGAGTCAGGAGTACCTGAGTTCAAATCCGGTCTCAGACACTTAACACTTACTAGCTGTGTGACCCTGGGCAAGTCACTTAACCCCAATTGCCTCACTAAAATAAAAAATAATAAAATAAAATAAAATGTTGTCGTTTCCAACATAGACCTGGGGGGAAAAGGATAATTGCTTCTTAAGTATTTGAAGAGGTCAGATGGAGGAAGGATCACACTTTTCTTTGTCCCTTTAGGACAGAACAAGGAACAAAGGGAAGATGTTGCAGAGACAAATTAAGACTTGATGGTAGGAGAAATTTAACAATGTGAGCTGCCCAAAAGTAGAGTTCTATTAAGTTACAGTGTGTCAGCTGTGGTATTTACTCCCTCGGGGTTATCATGCAGAAGATGGATTTCTTTCTGGATATATTGTGATGGAGATTTCTGTTTCAGGCATGGGTTCAAACTAGGTGAAGCTGACATATCTTTGTAGAGGGCAGACTATCTTGCCAACTACGACAAATGTAAGGGGGCAGATCTGTTCTGCCCTAATTTTGGCAATTGTAGAATGGCATACCAGTGGAGAGAATACTGACACTTAAGAAAGAGGGGCTAATACCAGCTTGCTTATTAATAGACATTATTAATGTTCATTGGAGGAGCATACTCACAAGAGGCTAGTTATCTTGGGCAGCAGCAAGAGAAAAAAATAATATTATGGATCGCTGCACCAACACTGTGCCAGGTCAGGTATTATATAGAAACAGAACAAATAAGTCATAGTGCCAGGATGCCTCAGGGTCACATGCAAATCGTCCCATGGGACAGTTGGAGCTTCTTTTGCTGTTTATATTTACTCAAAGTAGTTTACGCTTTTTTGTGGTGTCGTAGGTCCTGTTCCCACTCTGACCTACCCCCATTCACTCTTCCAATTCTCAAATCCAACTGTGTCTGCCACAGTTCCATCAACTCTATGATGTATAAGTGTGAGGCTTCTGTACAAAAGCTACGCACTTAAAAAAACAATTATTTGGATAAAAGAATCTTCTTCATGACAAAACATAGGTTTTTTTGTTTGGGGGAATTTTTAAAGTCAAAGCCACGAAGATGGCAATACTTCTCTGGTTTTAATTTTTTGGAAGCAGGTGTAATGTAGTAGAAAGAGTATAGGATTTAAAGTGAAGAGGCCCCTTGGTTCAAATCCCAGCTTTGCCCCATATTATCTATATAACCTTGTGCAAGTCACTTAGTGCTAATGAACCTGTTTCCGCATCTGGAATATGGGAGTAATGATATTTGTCATACCTACCTTGTAGGGTTGTTGTGAAGAAAGTACTTTGTAAACCTATTAAAGCAGAAGCTGTTATTTAAAGGGAGGCCATTGCAAAATAAAACACTAATCTTTCCCCAGAGAACCTTAGAAACTACTTATAAAAAATTATGAAATTCTTCTTCTAATGGCCCAACCTAGTGACTTTCCCAACATTCTAAACAAATACAAAATATTCTTCAATCTTGTATAGCTTCTTTCTATCTCAATGACAGTGGCAGGAAGCAGAGAGGGAAGAGTGGGTCTAAGAATCACAATTCTTAGCCCCTTGACAATTTATCCATGAGGCGTTAATGTGCCACCTTTGCCTGAAAGCTGTTGTATTACCAGAAGCACTGAACCACATCCTTTTTAACATAGTTACTATAAATTAAACCAAGCATAAAGACATTACTGATAAATGGAAGGTTCAAAGGTTCTCAGAAGCAAATAAAGGTTAGTTTCACTGCTACAACCATTTTGGAGAACAATTTGGAAGAAGGCCCAAAGGGCTATGAAACTGTGCATATCCTTTGATCCAGCAATACCACTAGGTCTCTATCCCAAAGAATATATCAAAGTATAATATTTTCACTTTATTTGTTGTTATTTTTTCTTTCTTGTGGTTTTCCCCTTTTGTTCTGATTCTTCTTTTACAACATGACTAATGTGGAAATATGTATAACGTGATTGTGTGTATATGTATATGCACATACATACATACACATGTAAAACTTCTATCTGACTGCTTGCCATCTAGGGAAGGGGGGAAGGATAAAATCTTGGAATTCAAAATCTTACAAAAATGAATGTTGAAAACACTATTTACATGTAATTGGAAAATAAAATACTCCCAAGAAAAATAAAGAAGTTAGGTCCAGAATTTGCAGTTATATTAGTGTATCAGTTAATAATAACACTTGGTGATTTCGATTCAAAGTGTGTTCAGGACAGTGAAAACCTGGAAGATCAGGTTCAAGATTAAGGAATGAGAAAAGCTAAAAGACTTGGATAATCAGTGTTACTAGGATTTGAACTGAAGTCAGCTGAGTCAAAATACATTGCTCTTTATAGTCAACCATATACAAACTTCCATCAACCTGTGAACCCTCAGATATTTTTGTCTCTCCCTTCTTCCTGAATCACCTTGCAAATCTCTAATTATGCAGCTGCTCTAGTTTCCAAGTACTTACCTATTCCTTTGCTATGTATATATGACATTCACTTTCAACTGGGCTTGAGAGAGAATTCTAATTGAGATATCAAATAGTTTAAACTCGAAGAGTATTTGAAGGTTCTAATTATGTTCTTCATTGGAATACCACATTAAGAAAAATTGAAGTCTATTTTTACAAATTTATCAAGCAAAGGTTTCAAATACAGCTCTAAGCAGTAATTTCCAAACCATCATCACTCTGAAATCCAGACATACCCTCGAGAGCAGATTTTTAAAACTGTATGAATTTGGCTTTGAAAACTTTTTTTCCTTTTAATTTGTTGAAGTATACTTCAATAATAACTTTATAAAGTTATTCTTTGAGTTAACAGCCAAAAAAATACAAATTCAGACAAAGGGCATAATTCATATACAAAAGGTACATTTTTAACTTGGAAAAGGTCCATTTTATTGTATTAGTTTCCCCGTTCTCCTAACAGGCAGCTTCAATATATTAAGGTTCTGGAGCACACAAGAGCCAAATGGCAGTCTATATTGATTGGAATATTGCTCTCTGAACATGACTGCATTCAGGTTTATTAAATATATCCTCTTCTGTTTCTGGAGTAAGCTGGAGATTATCTTTGACTGGAGAAAGTGGCTTCTTACAGGAAGGAAGCTTTTCAGAACTTCTGCAAAATATGAGAACACAATCTCATGAAAATGTGTATTTAGATTTTTAAAGCAGGGTGAAACAAATGACAAAAAAAAAGATATTGTTCAGTTGGAAAAATAAAGGGACACAAATTGGATAAAAGTAATTTCCTACTCATATCCATGAATTGTAGTGTATATTCCATCTGATTCACTGATAGAAACCCTGTGAATCTACAAATTTGGTCTGCTTCTCAGAGGCTATTTATTTCCCCTTTTGAGTTGACCTTCCAATTTAGGTGCCTTGGGAAATAGCACAAACTATCTGGGCAGAATGACAAGGGACTTTTAGTTCTCTTTCCACTGAAGAACCTCTTCAAATACTACCACCAATCGAATCTTGCTTTGGGCTATTTGTTTAGGCATTATTTATTTATTTTTTTAACACTGTCTTTACCCATTCTTTGTATGGGTTTCTCTGAGAACTATAATCAATAGAGGAAGAATACATGAGTGATTGAGAGGGCATGGGCCTGGTATTTCATTGGGATAGGGAACTCCTGGGTGAGGAAGTACTCACAACCAATGTAGGTCAGTATTTTCTCAGCAACATATAGTCTTACACTTGAACTGAGAGGTTAAGTGCTCAGGCCAGTATGTGCAAGAGGCGAAACTTAAACCTGATTCTGACGTGAGCTTTGTACGTCACACTGACTTTCAAATACATGTTAAAACACAATTTTGGGGGCAGCTAGGTGGTGCAATGGATAGAGCACTGGCCCTGGAGCCAGGAGGACCTGAGTTCAAATCCGGCCTCAGACACTTGACACGTACTAGCTGGGCAAGTCACTTAACCCCAATTGCCCCACAAAAAAACTCCAACCAACACCCCCCCCCCAAAAAAAAACAAAAAACAACAACAACAACAACAAAACCCAAAACACAATTTTAGAATGAAGGCAGCCAGCTATCTTCATATCAAGTTTACACATGCTCAGCATCAGAAAGATTTTTTTAAATATTAGAAAAAGGTTTTTAGCTGCTAATCCAGTGTTAGATTCCATAAAGTGTGAGGTTTTGAAGTGGAAGATAGTGATTAATGAAGTTTGCATAATTTGAGTCACATCAGTAAACTATAAACAGTCATATTTCATAGTACTTTTCCTTTCTAGTTGTTTTCAGATTTTACTTTACTCTCACAGTAAACCTGTGAGAAAGAATGTTGTTGTTCGGTCATTTCAGTTGTGTCCAACTCCTCGTGATCCCATTTTGGGGGTTTTCTTGGCAAAAATACTGGAATGGTTTGCCATTTCCTTCTCTGGCTCATTACCTCAATTCCTCATCTAGAAAAACAGGTTTAAATGACTTGCCCAGGGTGACACAGCTAGTAAGTATCTGAGGCCAAGTCTGAACTTAGGCAAATGAATCTTCCTGATTCCAGGCCCAAAACACTATCCACTGTGCCACTTACATGTTATCATACAAAAGGTAAGGGAAGTGCATTAACGACTTTGTGCCCTAGTTTTCATGTGCTCTAGATAAAGAACCAGGATAAAGAGTCAAGTTTGTGACTGCAATCTTTACGCAGATGGTGGTACCAGCTATAGAAGCTGAGTTTGTATACTGCTCAGGTGCTTTCTAGAAGAAAATAAATTTCCCTAATAACAAAAGGAAGGGATAAAACACTATCAAGGAAGAGAAACAGAGTAATCTAACTATAGAAAGAAGGGGGAGGAATTTATTTTTCATTTTTGAATATTAGAAGATATACACTTTAAAAAAAAAAAAGAAGAAAAAGAAAGGGGCAGCTAGGTGGTATAGTGGATAAGTGAGTTCAAATCCGGACTCAGACACTTGACATTTACTAGCTGTGTGACCCTGGGCAAGTCACTTAACCCTCATTCCCCCTCCCAGTTCCAACACACAAAGATATACACTTACTTCTTAAATTCATAATTTTTCCAGAGTTCACTGATTTTGATCTGTAATCCTGGTTTGTTTTCAGCATTGTGATGATTTCTCTTCTGCACACTGATGAGCTTTTTGCTTAGTCCACTGACTTTGATTGGGACTAGTGGTTTGATCTTATTTGTAGAAAGAGATCCCATTGAACTTGATTTAGAGAGCCCAACAACCTATAGTTTTAAATGCCATATAACATTAGAATAGCTCCTTCCTAAATCTATAACTATCTTCAATATATTTCATACTCTATAAGCTAGCATAGAGACATGTCTTTTATTATCTTTTATAATGTCTTTTATAATCTCTGTGCAAGGTCCCCATAATCGTTCATAAATCCTATCAAGGTCGTTATTATTTTACATATTGTTTAGTTTTAAATTGACATTTTCATGATTCATTCTACTTGATTACAAATTTTAAAAGGCAGCATTCATTAGGTCTTTGTAGATTTCCTACAAATTGGACTTCAAATTATATTTGAGAAGATAAAAAAATCCAGTATAGTAGGCTTCTCCTGAAAGGGTAACTTAATAAACACAAGATGTCACTGTTCTCTTAGGAAAGTAGTGCTTCAGTGTTAGAACTATAGCATTTGCAGTCATTTAATATTTTGCTAAAAAATAAATTCATCAAAATTAAACATAAGCATCTCTACCACCAAATATTTATTGAATATTTACAATGTTATGTTAGACAATGGAGAAACTAAGAGGCATAAAATATGATCCTTGCCCTTGAGGGAATTAATCTAACTGGGGAAGAAAGAACACATGCAAACAAAAAATAAAGAGCATGTTCTGCCCTGTATTGATAAATGCAAAGTAAGTAGCGCAGGTAAGAAATACTTAAGTTCGGAGGAAAGAGCATTCATATCTAAAAGCTGGGAAGTAAGGGAAGAAGTAAGACTTAAGCTGGGTCTTGAGAAAATAACAAGAAAAAAACAGACAAGAAATGCAAAGAACATTCCAGATAAGAAAAGATGAGTAAAAATTCAGAGTGCGAATATATAGCATGCCTGAAGAGCATGCTAATAAGTAAGCTAACCTGATTGAAGCAGAAAATATTGAGAGGAAAGAAGTTAGAGAGGTAGATAGAATTGTGGAAGGTCTTGAATACACATCTGGAGCAGGATAATATTAACTTTATCCCCTGGTGGATTGATCTGGGACCCAGTTTCTGGGCATTTGGGCAAATAAAAGTACAAAAGTAATTTTTCTGGATTTTGGTGGTTATCTCATGAAAGCTAAGGGTACTTCTTTGTAGACTTAAAAAAAATCATCTTGATAGCAGTTTTCATTTCTTTTTATCTTTCTGAATTCCATTTTAACTGCTTGAAGAAGTACTTCTACCTGAGAGTATTACAATATGATTCTAATAAAAAGACTGCACCATTGGGCTCTGGGTGATCCACTGCACCAGATACAAACTAATAGATTGGATTAGAGATGGGGTAGGGAGGTTTTCATCTTTCAAAGAAACAAAGGGAAACATACTCCAAGGTTTTGAGACTGGCAACTGAAAGAATATGATATTTGAAAAATAGGGAAGTTTTTTTGGATAGGGGAATGTAGTTTTACTGGAAAGATAATGAGTTCGGTTTTAAACATGTTGACTTGGTGAAGTTCAGGACTGAAACTTAGGAAACAGGTCAGAGCTAGAGTACATTTGGGGGCAAGTCACATGGTGTTGGTAGTCTAAGGCAGTTGTATCAGACTCAGATAGAAATGGGGCAGTACATAAGGATCCCTGCAGGCCTCACATTGACTTAGAAAACCACATATAATTAACATTATCAATGTTCTGCTGTAGTTTTATTTATTTTGTTCAATATTTCCCAATTACATTTTAATCTGATTCTTGGCAGAATTTAGCATTATTGCAGGTCCAGTGTTGGACACCTCTGGTTTAAGCCATTAGTGTTGAAGCCAAGATCTCTAATAAAGAAGAGATTAAATAGAGAGTATAAAGCAAGATTACTATGACAATTACATTTGAATATTAAAGAGCTGTGTTAAATTTTGATTAATGAAAACCTAAAGAACTATCACATTGAATGATTAGCATTGACAAGCTGATAGTGATTCCTATTCTTTGCTTAGCCTTTTAAGGGCTCATTTATTCAGTGCTACAGATATTTGGATAAGATGAATAAAAAAAAAAGCTTACCTTGTTCCCTAGGGTTGCATCTTTTCTTTTTGCAAACAAAGACAAATGTAGATGAGAGCTCTGTGACCTCTGATTATCAGATGACTTAGAACCACAGTCAGATTCCTTTTATTAAAAAAAAAAAGCAATTTTTAGCATGGCATTTTTATAGATGAGCAGTCAATAAACATTTATTAAGTACCTACTATGTGCCAGGCAATGTACTAAGCACTGGGAATACAAAAAGAGGCAAAAGACAGTCCCTACTCATGGAGCTCAAAACCAGAATATAAGTAATCTATGTAACTATAAGTGTGCATAAACTTTATGTAAACATTAATTGCATGAAATTTCATGAGAAAAGCTATAAAAATAACAATAGAAAAGGAATATCTAAAAAAAAGATGATTTTCTCTCGTGATTTCATTTAAAGAAATGGCAGAAGTCTTAGGTAAAAAAAGTAAATTATAAATCCTGATAGTGTATTTTCTTTACAACATGAAAACTCTCTTGCACAATTCTGATGTCAGTTCTGTTTCAGCAGGTTGCTGAAATGCCTACTCGAACAGAACAATATTGCCTACTTTATTACTGCTGCTTTGTTACAACCTGGATAATAGTTTTCATAAATAACCAAACTTGCAAAATTAACCCTAATTCTGTTCCAAGTAACTACTTTGCCTATACCTTGTACTGCCAAGCAAAAGAAAATATAAGTATTTACCTAGGGGAAATATATAGAAATATCCTCACAAAGAGTCCTAAAATAGTTCTCAAAACAAAAAAAAAGTTACTGAAACAGAGTTCACTAAATTTCTCTTAGTTTTAACTCCTTGCTTCTCATGGGGCCCCCTCCTTGCTTTTGTTTCCTGGGCACATGAACTTTTCATAATTTTTGTATAATGTTATACCCTAAAAAACAAACAAAAAAGCAAAATCTCAACTCTCCTAGTAGTTATATCAACACAATTCACTGCCAAAGAAAACTTTTATCAACAAGTTGCAGGAAGGAAGGCTATACCATTCATTACTTGTCCTAATAATATCAGTAGAAGAGATAACTAAGTTAAATATTTAAAAAAGAAAGGCTGAGAGTAGAGTAAATTTCATGCTATTGAAACATACCACCTTCCTTAAGCTGGAAAGACAGAAGGCAAAGACAGTTATTTGCCTTTTTGTGTTCTTAGTACAGTGTCTAGCACATAAACCCTTAACAAATGCTTATTGATTGACTATGGGAGTAGAAAGGTGCACATCTATTAAAATGAATGTGTGATGTGGAAAGGGGGACATCTCTAGAAATGTTCATAAAACTTTAAAAGTAATGCTCAATCATTAAATATGGTTGTTAAAACTGCTATAAAACTCAGATCACGTAGGAACATTACTTTGAAGATATCTATTACCACTACCATTTATTTTTTATAGTAAAATCTTTTTTGTCTAGAGTCTAAACTATCAAAAAGTTCAAATGATTAAAATTTTTCCAATGCTATACAATGTGATGGCAATTTTTACAATGATAGAGATCATGGGATGAACAAACTTAGGCAGGTTAAGAATAAACACTTAGCAGAAATAAAGAGAGACAAATAATTGGAGAAATATTAACTGGTTGAGCCAATATTTTAAAAAATGATAATACTATTTCAATCAATTTACTTATTCAATACTGTATAAACTCCCAAGAGTATGTAGAAAAAATAATAACAAAATTCATGTGAAGGAACAAAAGGTCAGGAATTTCAAGGGTTAATAATGGAAAAGGTGGGAAGATTTCATTGTACAACAAAGCTGTAATCATTACAATTATTTTTTAAGAGAGAGAGAGAGAGTGTGTGTGTGTGTGTGTTAATTGAATGAAATAGATTAAGTATACAAAAAACATATAGAAGCAAATAAACACAGTAGCATAGTGTTTGATAAACCCAAAGAATTCACTATTTGACAAGAACTGCTAAGAAAACAGGACAGAAATCTGGCAGAAATTAGGTTTAGACCAATACTTCCAACCATGCAACAAGATAAGTTACAAATGGATACATAACCTAGATATAAAAGGTAGAATCTAACAACTTAGAGGAGCAAGATGTATTAATAAGGGATATATGAATAGGGAAAAAGTTCATGACCAAACAAGTGATAGGATCACACAAGTTAAAACGGACAATTTTGATTACATAAAATTAAAATGTTTTTGCACAAACAAATCTAATGTAGTAAAAATTAAAATGGAAACTGGTAACTGGGGGAAAAATCTTTGCAGCAAGTTTCTCTACTAAATACCTTGTATCATGTTTTTCTACTGCAAAAGTGCTAGGGGAGGGGCAGCTAGGTGGCAAAGTGGATAGAGCACTGGCCCTGGATTCAGGAGGACCTGAGTTCAAATTCGGCCTCAGACACTTAACACTTACTAGCTGTGTGACCCTGGGCAAGTCACTTAACCCCCATTGCCCCACAAAACAAAAAAACAAAAACAAAAACAAAATTATCACAATTAAAAGACTAATAGCCATTCCTGAATAGATAGTCAAAGGATATATGAATAAACAGTTTTCAATGAAGAAAACCAATCTATTAACAATCATAAAAGAATGCACTAAATCATCAATGATTAGAAACATGAAATTTATGCAGCTTCGAGATTCGACCTCGCATCTATCAGACTGGTAAAGATATCAATGTGACAAATGACAAATGTAGGTGGTGCTCTAGGGAAAGTTACATTAGCACACTCACTGTTGGTGGAGCTGTAAACTGATCCAGTTGTTCTGGAAAGCAATTTGGGATTATATCCAGCTATTTAGACTATGACAATAGTAGGTCTATGGCACAAAGAAATCAAAGTTAAAAAGGATTTTTGTTAAAAAAAATTAGAATCTTTTTTTTTTGGGGGGGGGGATAGCCCCAAATTGCAAACTAAGGAGCTATCTTCCTATTTGGAAATGGAAAACATGGATTTTTACTTTATTATAGGAATGATGAAATAGACAACTGAAAAAAAAAAAAGATTGTCACCAATTCAATTTGGAAAAAAAGTGTAAGGTACTCTGTATACTACTCTATGCACTATTTATGATTACCAGGAATGAGACAATTATAATATTAACTGGACATTGTGCCACACACACGGATGTACATGCATATGTACATCCATGTGTGTGCATATATAGATATGTATGTGCATATATTCTCATATATTTTTATATATGAGAAAGAAAAGTGACCTGAACTATGTTCTTTCACAAAAGGATTATTCAAGAAGACAAGAAAACTGGATGAAAAGAAATCTTAAAGTTCTGGCAACTACAAAAGATAATATAAAGTTATCAGTGTCAAGCCCCTGTGGAATATCAAATGCTAACTAAATAAAGTATATGTTATGCATCCATTTGCACTCAATAAATTTCCCCAAAAAAACTGATAGAAAATTTAGTATCCAGTGATTCCATAATTCTGGAAACTCATAAGCAGTTAAAACAAGGAAGCACACACTGGTCTAGGAGGAATACTTTGATGGGATCACAATTTCATCCCCATGGCTACTCCATCTACTGATGAGGATCACAAACCACCCACCCCATATCCCTCTCATCCTATGATTCTTAGTCAATATCTTTCCATAGAATAGACATATATTTGTATTAAGAAATGTGCTATCTTTCACAGAATCACACAATGGAAGACAGGAAAGCAACATAAGATTTGAATCTTCGTAGACAATGAAGTCATAGTCTCTAACAGATTAATATGAAAAGGCTCTATTAAATGACATACCTCTGAATCAGAATCCTTGCTTGATAGCTGAGAGAGCCTTGAGGAATCTAAACTGTTCTGTGATAGTTCCAAGCTTTCCCGAGATTGTGGAGAATATTCCATTTCAGGAATGGCACACGTTTTGTCATCTAAATCATCACTGCTTTCTTGAGACAAACTGGACATTTCATTATTATTCTTAATTAGAGGGGTTGAAGGTTCACTTCTTCGTGAAAACTGCTGCAAAACTACACTTGGAGATGGGCTAGGAGTCCTTGAAAAATCCCGAAGATTTCCTGACCAACTGAAACAACTTCGTAGTGTTCCTAAGGTGGGTGGTGAGATTGTCCTTGTGAACTTATGCTCAGAAGGTAGAGAACCATGATCAGATGCTTCATTTAGATCATCTATATTCTGATCACCTGGATTCGGAGCTCCATCTGTATCAGCAGGCTTCTGGCCATCCGTATCATCTGACACATTTAGCTCAGTCTGCATGTCAAGGACAGTAGTTTCACATAAAGGTTGGTTACCTGTTGTTTTTGCAGTGAAGTCAGCTGTGTCCATAGACTTACAGAAGAACCTAAAAGATCAAAAAAGGGAGATCCAGCTAATTGCACAGTTTCTTCCCCAAAGACAGCAAAACTCAGGACACTTACTAGTCCTGGGAAAATAACTGCAGCAGTGCTTATGAATCATACTCGAAGTTTGAGCTTTGATTCTTTTAATTTCAGTAGTTCTAAGAGGTAAATGTTTTAGGACTATTTGAGTGTTATACTTTTCCGTCACAGATCTAGAGCTGGGCAGAACCACACCACATAGCCCGACCCTTCATTTTACAGATAAGCAAACTAAGGCCAGAGAGATTAAATGAATTTGCTCCAGTTCACAGAGTTCACTTCTTATACTTGAAGACATATGCCACCTGCCTCCCACTTCCCCTGATTCTTCTTAACTTCCCCCGGATAAGCATTTCTAGTTCTTTCATCTGATCCTTACAAGGCCTGATCTCAAGGACCTTCATCATCCTGTCTGCCCTTCTATGGATTTTTTTTCACCTCATCAATGCCCTAAAATGTGGCATCTAGACTAAATATACACAATATTGTTCAGTAAACTTGTGTGGCTCCCAATACCTTTGGAATAAAATATAAACTCTGTATATAATGGAGCCAGACCAGCAAAGGTAGTGAAGGAAGTTCTTCACAATCTGGCCCCTTCTGACCTCACTTATGTTCTTATACTTTACATCTCTCTCAGAACTCTACAGTTTACCCATCGTGTCCTATTTACTGTTGTCATATATGAGACTCTATCTTGTCTCTGTCCAGGCCTTTGTACTGGCTGTCCTCCATGCCAGGAATGCTCTATAACCTCGCGTTCACTTCTTAGAATGCCCAAGTTCCGTAAAGATTCAGCTTAAGTGTCACATACTACAAAAGAGCTTCATAGTTGCTTGTTCCATGAATCCCTATTCATTCTTGTGTTTTCCTTCTGTTCATTATATCACATTTCTTCATTATATAGCTGGTTTGCACATAGTTCTTTTTCATGTTGTTCCCTTCCCCACCATTAAAATGCACAGTTTCCCCCCTTTTTTGTATTCCCTACACTTAGCAGGGTGTCTGGCACATAGCAGGTGCTTAATAAATGCTTGATGACTAACCGACAAGGCCACTGTCCTAGTTTAGGGGCTCCTAATGGGTCTCATTGCCTCCAATCTCTTCTTCTAATCCATCTTTCACATACCTTCCAGAGAGGTTTTCTTGAAATGCAAGTCTGACCACAGCGTGCCCTTAACTCAATAAATCCCAAGGGTTCCCTATTATCCCTAGGATCAAACTGAGACTCCTCTGTTAGGCATTTATACTCCTTTCCAACCTATCTTTCTTCACACTCTCCATCTAAACTGACCTTGCTGGTCTTTATGCAGGACCCTCCCCTTCCATCTCTAGGCTTCTGCACTATTCTCTCTCCTATCTGGGATGTGATTCCTCCTCCTCTCTTCTTAGAACTCCTAGTTTTCTCTGGAAAGACTTACACCAACTGATGCTGAGTGAAGTGAGCAGAACCAGGAGAATATTGTACACAGTAACAGCAACACTGTGTGATAATCAATTGTGATAGTCTTAGCTCTTCTCAGTAATGCAATGATCAAAGACAATTCCAAAAGACTCATGATAGAAGATGCTATCCACACCCAAAGAAAGAACTATGGAGTCTGAATGCAGATCAAAGGATACTATTTTCACTTTTCTTTTAAAACTTTCTCATGGTTTTCCCTTTTTGTTCTGATTCTTCTTTCACAATATGACTAATGTGGAAATTTGTTTAACATGATTGTACACATATAACCTATATTAGATTGTTTGCTGTCTCAGGGAAAATGGAGGGGAAGCAGAAAAACTTGGAACTCAAAATCTTATAAAAATGAATGTAGGGGCAGCTAGGTGGATAGAGCACCGGCCCTGGAGTCAGGAGGACCTGAGTTCAAATCCAACCTCAAGATACTTAACACTTACTAGCTGTGTGACCCTGGGCAAGTCACTTAACCCCAATTGCCTCTCAAAAAAATTAAAAAATAAAATATAAAAATGAATGTTGAAAACTATACACGTGTAATTGGGAAAAAAAATACTATTAAGTGAAAAAAAAAGGATACCTAATTTTCTTCAAAATTCTGTTCAAGCAGATCCTTCCTAGGTAATAGTGCCACCCCCATCACCTTGTATTTATTTTGTATACACTTTAACATGCATGCTGTTTCCACTGCTACAATGTAAGTGATTTGAGGGCAAGAGTCCATCTTATCTTTGTCCTTGCATCCCTAGCTACTAGGACAGTGGCTGGCACACAGAAGGCATTTAATTAATGCTTGTTAGTGATCAGCAGAGTAGAGTTGAAAAAGTAATTGATTGTTAATATGATTATACCTGCTTCTAGTCCCTGGAACCACAACTGCACCACTTTCTTCGTTTCTCTTCTGCAAAAAGGATGCAAATTTATTTCTTACTTTAGGCTGAGTATTCAAGGTTTCTTTACAGGAAATGGCATGTCCTGTGTCAGGGCTGAATGCTTCAGAAAACTTCTGTGGCTTGTTACCTTCACAGTTCTCTTTCTTGGTTTTCTTAGTATTTGAAAATGAATACTGGGATAAAAGATCATCTTCTGATAGTTCCTCTAAAGACAAACATAATTTGTGCACTTATTTAACTTAGAGCAAAAATATCCCACTGTAAATAAATGTTTTAAGAATGAATTTACTTATTTTTTATGACCAACTTCTAGTGACTAAGTTAAATGGATTGCATAAAAAGCCCCAAGAACTTTTGAATTTCACAAATGAGTAAATAAGCATGTAATGCTGGCTATATCTGCAATTACATAACGAATGACCCAAATCAAAACTCTAATACATAATTAATTTTTTACTGTTTTACAATTCTGAACGAATCCTTTAGGCACTCTGTTGGAGGCAACTTTCCACACACAAATATAAATGGCCCCATGGTAATGAGACATCTAAATAAAGAAAACATAAACATAATAATTTATAAGCAAATATGTGATTAATTTAAATGGTATAGTTTTCATAACAGTTTGGATGCCATATGCTATATTTTAAGTGTATTTTTTTTGGAAAGTACATGGTATGATTGCATCATGTAGTTACACCTCCAATTTCAAATCCATTTGTTTGTCAGTATTTATTAGTATGCACACTAATCTTGAGTGGACAGAGAAAAGATGAAAGGCAGATATAAAGATAGGGCCATCTGCTTCAAGGAGCTTATAGACTAATGGAGATGACATATCTCAATGCAGAAAAAGAATAAGTGTCCTAAGACATGCAAATAAAGCATAATGGAAAAGGAGGTAGAGATTACTTCTAGTTGAGGCAGGGAAAAGATCAGAAAAGACTTTAAAGAGGAGATAGCATTTAAGCTACATCATGAATTCTGGGTAGGATTTGTACTAGACAGATAGGAAAAGGTACAGAATTCTAGGCAGAGAGAATAGAAGAGGCAAAGAAAGAAATTGTTAGGCTAGGAGCTATTTTGGTTTTGCCTTTGTATTCTTAGCACCTAGCATATACTAAGGGATTAATAAATGTTTGTTGAATATAATTGAATAGTTGGAAATATAGGTGAAAGCTAAATCATGGAAAAATTTGAAGGTCAAGGTAATACCTTAGACTTTATTCTGAAAACACTGAGTAACATTTTTTTTTAAATAAAAGAGTAAAACAGCTTAGCACTATGCTTTAGGAATATTAATTTGCCAACAGATTGTGGGATAGACTATAAAAAGTGGAAGCTATGTTATGTAGTTAAAAGAGCATTAGATATTGAATCAGGAGATCTGGGTTAGAATATGGGATGAGACACCAGCTGTATGATCTATATCATGTAGCTGTTCTGAGCTTTGGTTTCTTCATCTGTAACATCTGGCAGTTTGACTAGATGACTGCCAAGATCTTTTCTAGCACTGATGTTCTATGACTTAACAAAATCAGTTAAGGGAAGTTCACAGTAATCCAAGCTACTGGGATAAGGGGACTTTAGCCAGAGCAGGGGTAATGGGAATGCAAAAGAAGAAATGGATACATGAGTGTGTAGAAGAGCAGAATTGTCAGGATTTGGTGACTGAGAAAAAGAGTAAAAAATGGACATATGAAGTTTGGAGCCTTTGAGAGACAGTTTGGAAAGAGGAAGAATCTGAGGCCTTAGTGGAACATCTAAATAATGTCTAGTATACAACTAGGAATGTAGGAAGAAAACAAGAGGAACCATGGGAGTCAGAAGGAATAATCAGAGGTGGGGAAACCAGGTGAGAGTACAGCATCAAGGAAGCTAAGGGAAGAGTTTGAGAAGAAAGGAAGTGGTGACCAACAGTGTAAAATATTGCTGAAGTATCAAGGATGAGAACTAAGAAAAAGCGATTGGATTTGGTGACTGGACTATCACCAATGACCTTTAAGAAAGCATTTTCAACTTAATACCAGGAACAAAAACAAATTAATGACAGTAACTAAATCTCAGTTTTGTCTTTTACAGGAGACAGACAGCAGTCAGCCCAGTGGATAGAACACTGGACCTGGAGTCAGGAAGACCTGAGTTAAAATACAACCTTAGACACTGTGACCCTAAAGGGTCACCTGTCTGCCCTCAATTTCTTCAACTGTAAAATGGGAACAATAGAACAATAATTCTTCAGGTGGTTGTGAGGATAAAGAGATAATATTTGTAAAGTGCTTTGCAAACCTTAAAACGCAACATAAGTGCTAGCTATTATTACTATTACATTCCATCCTCAAACAAGTATGAAAGCTTTTTACTTTTCTAATGGAAAAAGGATATACAAGTTTTCTCCTCTCTTTTCTTTTGTCATTTAAATCCTCTGGGGAAAGAGAATGAGGTAGGTTAGAAGCTCTGATGGGGAGGCTAGGTGGCGCAGTGGTTAAAGCACCGGCCCTGGATTCAGGAGTACCTGAGTTCAAATCCGGCCTCAGACACTTGATACTTACTAACTGTGTGACCCTGGGCAAGTCAATTAACCCCGTTGCCCTTAAAAAAAAAAAAAAGAAGCTCTGGTAATATAAGAGAATACCTGGCCTCTAGAATCAGTAAAAAGATGGCCTAAGAAGAGATGAAGAACACGGATCTCCCACTGCTCCTTCCCTTTATCCCTTATTGCTTATACCAGTGTAGACAAGCTCTGAAAGTTAGGTAAAAAGTGGGAAAAGGGTATGGATATGACAAATCATCATTGCTATTTTAAAATATCTGAACATGGAGAGGGGTGAGACATTGTTTAATTCTGTGAAGGAAAAGCCAGAGCCAATAATTTTAAGTTACAAGGAGGCTGATTCTAGCTCAATATAAGGAAAGGACTTAGCAATTAGGGCCATCTACAGGGTGGGCCAAAAGTCATAAAGGGGTCTAATGTTTAAATAACTTTCTGAAAATTATTTTTTATTTTTGGTCATTTATGAGATTTGATTTTTCAAATGTATGTAAATTCATTTTCTATATATACCATATATGATGCTATGATATTGTAAATTAAAAACAAAAAATAAAGTAGTTATTAAATACTTGTGACTTTTGGCCCACTCTGTATAAATGGAAACAGCTATTTCAAAATAGTTTCCTGATATTGTCAGTGTTCAAGTGTTCATAGATGACTTTTATGACAGGATAACTGTAGAGGACTGCTGCTTTAGGCAGAAGCCTGAATTCAGTGAATTTTAAGTTCTCTCCTAACCCTAAGATTCTATGATTTTACAATAACTTCAGGGTATAGACATTATTAAAATCTAAACAATTGTATTTGGATTATTTTTTATTAGAGTCAACTAACATCTGAATAGCTATTCTCATTGTGTGCATATGTTTGTGCCTCTGTGTGTCTGTGCCTGTATATAATATGAAAGTTTTGGGAAACCAGTTAAATAAGGATGACCTAACCCAAAAACGCACCTCCAAATTTTATTTATTAAGTACCTACTATCTGCTTATCTATGATAAGCACTCTAGTCCTTAAGGAGATTACAATAAATGAGGAAGACTCAGGGTCAAACAGTGATAAAGTTAATATATTGGCTTGTAGTTAAATAAGTTTGTTACTTAGATTTATAAAACAAAAGTAAAAGTCATATAAAAGGATTTAATTAATTGCTTATATGGTTAATATGTATAAATTGCGCAAGGAAAGAAAACAGGAAAGGACAGGATATGGGGCTTAAAATGTAAAGTTAAAACATCAAAAAACAATCTCAACCAACTGAAAAGTAACTGGTTACAAAAACCCCCAAAACAAATCAATGAGGCTTTCTGGTACTATTATTATATTATTCTCAGAAATGTTCCACAAAAGCAAAATACTTACCACTTCTTAGTCTTTTTATAAATAGCTTCTTCTTTGGAAGATTTAGGCCCTTAGTACTAATAATTCTCTCAGTGCCTGCAGTAGTACATCTCTCTTGTAAAGTATCTGAAACAACATCTAATTTAGGTGTAGAGCAATGGTTCCTATTCCAAATGCTATTCACATTCAATGACTTCTGACTAGGAGCTCTGTCATTCCACCCTTGACTTCTTGACTGGTGAGGCTAGGAAATTAAAAAAAAAAAAACCACAAAACCCATGTGAAGGGGAGAAGTCAACTTAATTTCCTTCTCTAATCAATATAAATCATACATATGAAGTACATAAATTTGATAAGTTACCTTTATAAAGAACAGCTGTTGAAGATACATCTGCCCTCTATTGACATTTTCTACTTTGGCAGCCCTACACTTTCCATTAAATAACTTGTGTTCCTAAGTCTGGTTCTTTTCAATGAAGTATAAATGACCTTGATTGCTCATCTCTAAGAAATGAAGAACAGGCCTGCCTAAAGAAAACCTTTTCATAAGTGCTACTGCAAAAAGATTCCCTGAAAATGTTATTTTTTTTTAATTTGAAGAATGATTTAGATAAAATATGAACTATGACAGCATTTTAATAATTTTCTGGTGATAAGCAAGCCACTACTTAAACATTAAATTCAGTTTGGAATAGACTTCAAAATATGCTTATTTTATCCTTGTGAAAACTAACATCATAAAACAACATATGTGTATCAGCTTTTCCTCTTCTAGACTTTGGTTTAGGTTAAAAAATATATTTTAATTATAAAAGTGTAATTCATGTTAAATTCGCATATGGTATATTTCTATTCTCCACTATTAAACAAAAGATTCTCGTAGGACAATATATACATATTGTGTAAGAGAAGACAACTTAGCAGGTCAGTCAATGTATATAAACTAGGAGAATGACTTAAAATAGTGCAATAATAGTTTCCCAAACTATTATTTATATAGGATGGTTGCACAGCATGATATGGTAGAAAGAGCACTGGGTTAGGGGTCAGCAACTTTAGAACTGCATTCCAGTTTGGCAATTAGAGGCAGTGTGGAGGAGTAGCTTGAGTGCTGGTCTTAGGAACAAGAAGATTGGGTCCGAATCCTATATTAGATACTTATTAGCTATGTGAATTTTCCTTATCTAAAAATTGAGGGGGTTGGATTTGATGACTTCTAAAGTCCCTTCCAAGCCAAATCTAGACTTTTTATCTTATGAGTCAATAGTCAGTTTATTTCTCTTGGCCTCAGTTTCCTCATATGTAAAGTTAGGGGTCGGAACTAGATTATTTCTAAGGTGTTTTTTAGTTTTAAATTTCACGATCCAGATAGCATGAGGGTTTTATTGACAAAAAATGATTAAGTATTTATGACAAAAGGTTAAAATGTAGAAAGATAAATCTGGACTGATGTGGTGGAGCTTATTTGATTGGAGGTGTAAAAAGAGAAGAATTATATGGCCTGATATATAATGACAAAGAATTTTTTTTTTCTTGGTATACATGTAGGAAGAAGAAGAGGAAGAACAGAATTCTGGATTTTTGAATACTTGTGGCTCTAGTAAAACTACACTACTCAAAGACACCATGCTCCGTGATGTCCTTATAAATTTGTCAGTCTTAAGTAACTTTAAGCCCCACAAATGTCAATAACAATACTGAGCTGAAGTTGGAAAAGATTCTAAAGATCATCTAATCAAAAGCTTCTTAAACTTAAATTGAGTTGTGTAACTGAATGTGTGTGTGTGTGTGTGTGTGTGTGTGTGTGTGTTGGGGGGGGGGGAGATCCACAAAAAATTTGGCAACAGTAAAAGGTTATGTATACCTATATACCTGGGGTCGGATAAAAATTTTTCTTGCAAAAAAGTGATCATGAGTGGAAAAAATTTAAGAAGCCCTGATCTAATCCAACTTCCTCATTTTGCAGGGGAGTCAAATCAGTGTGTCAACAGCATTTATTTAAGTGTCCACTGTGTGCCTGGCCATGTTAAGTGAGAGGGATATAAAGAAACACAAAACCCGATGCCTGGCCTCAAATAAGCTTATAGTCTAAGGGGGAGACAAGATACATATGGGGTAAATTGAAGATAATCAATAAAGGAAAAACACTGGCACTAAGGGGAATTGGGAAAGGTTTCCTCCATAAAGTGGAATTTTAGCTGGGACTTGAAGGAAGTCAGGGAAAGCAAGAGGCAGAGATGAGAAGGGAGAGAACAAAGATTTAAGTCTTGAATAAATTAATATATAGATCAAAGTAATATAGGTAGGGGGTAGCTAGGTGGCGCAATGGATAGAGCACCGGCCCTGGAGTCAGGAGTACCTGAGTTCAAATCTGGCCTCACACACTTAACACTAGCTGTGTAACCTTGGGCAAGTCACTTAACCCCAATTGCCTCACTTAAAAAAGTAATATAGGTAGGAAACATCTTTTGGAAGTGAAAATAAGAAGGTTGGTCAAGGGGACAGAAGTTGGCCAGTCAATCAACCACCATCTTTAAAATGCCTGCTATGTGTCAGGTACTGTGCTAAGTGCTCACTGGTCAGATAAGTTCAGGAGAAAGAGCAAAGGAGAAAGTTACAGAAGACAAAGGAAATTCCAAAAAGTAGTTAGATCAAGAGTATTAAATATCAACAAAGAAGTCAAGATGAGGATAAGACAAAAACCCAAACAACTGTGGTATAGCATAAACCCAAATAAAAAATGATCTCATGAACATGTTTGCTAATGTAAAATATAACCATATAGTGCCTTAAGGTTATTTTTTTCCCTGTGGATAGACAATGTAACATCTACAAAAACAACATGTAACAAAGCAAAGAAAGTTGTTCACTTCTAACCCTACAGTAAAAAACCAAAAGCTTTTTACTGTCATTCAAAATTAAGATCTAGTTTGGTAAATATTTGCCAAATGAAGACAATGGTACACTTCCAGAAATGTATCTGAAATCTACTTTTTTGCAAAGTACTAAAAAAAAAAGTTACCGTAGCAGTATCTGGGTTATAGTCATCAATTTGTTCCATTGTATTTATATCTTTATTACCAAGTGCAATTTGAAAGGCAGTGGTATCATCAATATATCTAAAAGTCAATCAGATTAAGGAAAATCATTGAACCTCATTATCTACTATAGAGAATTCTACATTGCAATAGGGGATATTATCTGCATTGACTAACTGAAAAATCTATAAATATGACAAAAATCACATATTTAGTATACACAACAATATCACCAAATTCTTATGCCAAGTTCTTGTTCATTTGTTTACATGAGTGGGATGAAGAAGGCAGGAAGGAAAGGATATCCGGAGGTTCTAGAGCCCTGGAGGACAGGGTATCTGAGGGTTCCTGAATGAAAAAGGACAGTCCAGGCAGGTGAATGTGACCTCTCCTACTGTATCCCACACCCTCAAATACCTCTCTTGGTCACCTTAGTTGCCATAAAACCAGTATCGATTTTGATATGTGTGAACTATGTCAATGACACCAGGATTACATGATATTACTCTCATTAGTCTTCATTTTAAAAAATGTTACCTATCCAACTCCAAGTAAATGTAAAAATTATTTATGTGCAGCTGTTGAGAAGCGATTATTTATAAAAGAAGTTTCCTCTAAACTGTTTCCCTGAAAGAGTAACTAAAACAGATTTAAAAATAAAAGATTTATGTATTAAGAAAGTAAAATTAAGACCTAACTTCTCTTATGCTAGAATGTTACAATGAAAACATTACCATAAAAGTATAGATGAAAGAAATAGTGAAATTCCACCATTTGGTTCACAAAGGATACTGCCCTGCATAGTGTAGTGCCTGTGGGTCAATGTCATCTTCATAGGCATTAAGAGGAACAAGTTTCCTTTTGATGGGATCAAAAACTAGCTGATAAAGAAAAGTGTTGTTGGCTCGAATAAATCCCTTGATATACTCTTCTGGAACTGTTATATTCATCTTAAGATAATGCCCGATTTTCTTGATAACCTAATAATAGATATCAAAATGTTACTCATCTTCAACTAAACAAGAAAACAATACCTCTGAGGTTCTAATACTGTATTTAATTGTAACTAGGAAAGATAAGAAAATAATATTGGTTTATTCCTGCATAAACAGCTACAGACAGATAAGATTAAATGACTGTCTACTAAGGTACAAGAATGTAAACTGAAATAAAATGCTTTATTTCATTCCTTTCTTTCTCAATTCAATAACAAAATATTGATGAAAACTAATGTCAAAATAATAATAGCTACCCTTAGTTTCCATTTCTTCAATAAACATATATATATATATTTTAAAGTGAGGCAATTGGGGTTAAGTGACTTGCCCAGGGTCACACAGCTAGTAAGTGTTAAGTGTCTGAGGCCGGATTTGAACTCAGGTCCTCCTGAATCCAGGGCTGGTGCTCTATCCACTGCGCCACCTAGCTGCCCCAATATATATATATATTTTAAAAATCTCTACTCTCAAAAGCTCTTAGGCTAAGGATGGTCAACTATTTTGTTGAATTCCCCAAAGATTATTTGCACTGTCTTAAATAGTAAAACTATATTAGTGGATAAAGAGACAGATGAATTTAGTTGTTTTGGGGGAAAATGAACAAATTTATAAAGGCAACAAAAAACTGCAAAGACAATTAAGGATTTGTAATTATAAAAGAATCAATTCTATCCTTGATTCTACAGAATATCTACATTTAGGCCTTTCAGTTTGGATAGCCCCCCCCCCTTTTTTGTGAGACAATTGGGGTTAAGTGACTTGCCCATGGTCACACAGCCAGTAAGTGTCAAATGTCTAAGGCCGAATTTGAACTCAGGTCCTCCTGAATCTAGGGCCGCTGCTCTATTCACTGCGCACATAGCTGCCCCTGGATAGCCCATTTTTTGAAAACAGAAAATAATACTTCATCTCATACTCAGGCATAAATTAATATTAAAAACATTAAGAGGTTCTTGACAACTAATTTGAGATGCATTACGTTGATAAAGATAATGTATGAATCTGAAGCTTTAGAAAAATGCAGTACCATGTTCTAAAGGATATTCCAGTACATAAGACCATTACCTATTGAAAATTGATAAATGGGGGCAGCTAGGTGGCGCAGTGGACAAAGCACCGGCCCCGGATTCAGGAGTACCTGAGTTCAAATCCAGCCTCAGACATTTGACACTTACTAGCTGTGTGACCCTGGGCAAGTCACTTAACCCCCATTGCCCAATAAAAAACAAAAACAAAAAATGAAAATTGATATATATTATTATAAACCAGGAAGTGTGATGCTAAGGTTCTATGCAGCACACTACAATGCCTCTCAGATGTACTGGAACATTTCAAATTTATCTTCCTCCAATTGGTTTATTCTATTACTGAAAAAAAAAAAACTAGCCTCAGAGAACAAAGTTTGAACTGAGTAAAATGATGAGTACCTTTATAATGTCAGGATTATTGGCTATTTTTAGTAGTTTGCATGCCTTGGCTAAACCAATTCCATGGAGTGATGAGAGATAGTCACAGCCTGACAGAATGCACATGTAACGAAATTTTTCTTCTGTGAACACATCCCCAAGCTGCCTGCACATTCCTAGTCGAGCTTGATCAATTTCTAATCCATTTCCAAGCTTGTCCATTTTTAAAATCACCTTAAGTGAGGTGGAAGGAAGAAAACTGTTAATTCTCAAACAGCCATTTTTCTTATTTAAACCTCATTCACAATACCACTAAAATGCAGAAAGGGAAACTGAGGGACAGAAGTGACTTACTTAGGGATTCACAGCTGGTGCCTTAGCTAGAACTAGAATCCAGATGTTCTGACTCATCCAGTATTCCTTAAATCTCACCATACTGATTCTCTTACCTCAGGATTATTGTGACAATTAAATAAAATATGTGAAGACATTTTTAAAGAACACAAAGCACCATGAGGTAAAGATAATAGATCTCAAATCTTGAGGATTTACTGGAAAAGCACCAAAATTATACAAATTCTCAAGCAAATAACAAAAAAATTTTAAACACAAAGACATATTGTGAACTTCCTTCATTAACATTCTATATAAATGTTTTAAGTGCAAGTAATAAATCAAGTAGTTCTCTTCAATATCTATACTATCAACCAAGACAATAAAAGAAATCTTAGGATGAATTTTGAAATACCTTTTTACACCCAAAAGCTAGAAGGTCAGAGTCCTCTGTGATTATAGCATGTACAACCCCAGTTTTATTAAGATAGGCCAACTGTGCATCAGCTTCATAGGGAGCAACTATGCAATCCACTCCCTGGGATCGTGCAGCCTAAACAAAGAGATCAATATGAAGAGTGAGCAAGGTACCACGAACCTACCTAGTTTGTAATACTGACTGTATCAATAAGCATAGAAATTCAGTGTTCAAGCTATAATAGATGATTTTAAGTTAGAAGGGAGCTGTACTGTACTGTACATAGTTGTACAGTAGTATATCAACTATAACTCCTATCACACATAAGACCATTTTATTATCAGTCTAGATGTTAATGAAGTTGTAATTTTTGAGACAGTTTCCTTTGGAGTAGAAATTCTCCTTATTTGGTGTCTGTAGAAGGAAATTCTTTCCCTTTCTCTACCAACAATAATTAAGAAAATAGGGCGGCTAGGTGGCACAGTGGATAGAGCACCGGCCCTGGAGTCAGGAGGACCTGAGTTCAAATCCGGCCTCAGACACTTAACACTTACTAGCTGTGTGACCTTGGGCAAGTCACTTAACCCCAATTGCCTCACTAAAAAAAAAGAAAAGAAAAGAAAAGAAAAGAAAGCAATATATATGTTTGAGGAAAAAAGGAAATCGCTTTTTTTTTGGGGGGTGAGGCAATTGGGGTTAAGTGACTTGCCCAGGGTCACACAGCTAGTAAATGTGACAAGGGTCTGAGACCAGATTTGAACTCAGGTCCTCCTGAATCCAGGGCCAGTGCTTTATCCACTGTGCCACCTAGCTGTCCCCTGGAAATCACTTTTTTAAAAAAATAAAGTTCTTTCTAATTATCCAACTTATAAATAAATAAACAAAATAAGTGGATAAAAGGAGTTTCCTGACCCACTCTTTTCCCAGAGCACAAGACTCCAGGCAGAGCCTTCTTCAATGGGACAAGCAGGCCTCCAAAAATATTCCATTTCATTCAAGCTTTATCCTAATTCTCAGAATTTTTGTATAATAACTCTAATTGGTCCTTGTAACTTTTATTGCACAGTACAGAGCTTCACACAAATCAGGGGCTTAATAGATGTTTGTTAAATCAATTTTCTTTCTTCCTTGGATACCTGTCTTTGAAAGTCTCTTAAAAGAGTTCTTTCCTACAGGATGCTCCCAGGACATTTTTTATCTTCTTTTCTATTACACTCACCCTCCAACAAATTCCAATGGTTTATAGTTAATTTTAACATTAAATCAGCATAATAACTCATTTATTATAAACATTATGGCTTACTTTAATTACTTGGTGGGCCATGCTATGTGTGATATTGACAGAACGGGCAAAGCATTCCCTGGCTTCTGTAAGTTTTCCCTCGCGAAGGAGCTGTTTCCCCTTTAGAAGGTTGGTCTGACGTCTTCTGCAGGTGAACATAATATTAACCATTTTCGATAACCTTAATTACACCAGCATATGATATGTGCAACAACTTGAAAACAACTTGAGGGCAAGTACAATGTCTTATATTTCTTAAGTATGTCTCAAAAAAGCACAATAGCACTGCAAATAGCAGACACTTAATAAAAGGTTTTTAATTACAATAGTTTATGTATCTCAGGGGAAAAAAGAAATCTCCTGATGTCATCTTTCTGTCAGACAAGGAAAAAAACAAGACCCTAAATTAGTCAACCATCTTCCACAATGAATAGTTTGCTATTTCTGGCAATTTTGTTGTTCAATTATTGATTGCCTAATTTCGAATTGAATCAAGCTCAGTCAATAGAGGACAACCACAACAAAGTTTCCCAAAATCAAAATTGGGCAAATAAATGAATTTATGGTCAGAGAGAAAAGGAAATACTAAGATAAAGGAAATAACTTACTCTCTTCGAGACTTTTCTACTTCTTTTTTAGATGGTAAGGTACAGCCATCAAATACCAGAACGGGTTTGATTCCATGAGACAGGAGCATACTTACAAATTTCATACAAAATGCTACATACCTGTGAAGAGAAAAAAAATAGTTTAGCACATACATTGTTAGCCTTAAGATTGAAAACATATATAAATATCAAATATTATTGAAAATAAAGGCTTCTGGGGCAGCTAGGTGGCACAGTGGATAAAGCACCAGCCCTGGATTCAGAAGGACCCGAGTTCAAATGCGACCTCAGACACTTGACACTTACTAGCTGTGTGACCCTAGGCAAGTCACTTAACCCTCATTGCCCCGTAAAAAAAAGAAAAAGAAGAAAGAAAAGGGAAAAAAGCAAAGAAAATAAAGGCTTTTTACTCAAAAGACTATGCTTTACAAATTCATTTGCATAACATTAAAACTGAAAAGAAGTAAAGGAAGAAAAGAACATGGAAAGAGCTAGAAGTTAACTAAACTAGATTGTTCCACATGAAATGGAACACATTTGTTGGCATATATAATCATTGAAGACAGTGGAAAACATCATTTTAATACAATATGCCAGGTATTATAGGAGGAAGTAGTTATAGGAGTTAGTTATATGAGGAAGCAGAAATGGCACTTAAATAAATGAAGATAGTAAGAACAGCTGCAATTTACCAGATACGCATATAAAACTGTTCCTGGGCCAGACTATTTTTTTACTGTTACTTCCCCTAAGAATGCTTTATTTCAGCCATTCTAGCTTACTTGCTGTTCCACACGCACAACATACCATCTCCCACCTCCGTGCTTTTGCACATGATGTACTTCAAGTGTAGAATGATCTTCTTTCTCACCTTTACTTCCCTCTTGGAATTCCTAGTTCCATTAAAGGGTTAACTCAAGTGCCATCTATTATATGAAGCCCTTCCTGATCCCCCAATTGTTAATGCACTCCCTCCAATTAGTTTCTGTTTTCTTAAAGTACTTTATATTTACTTAACTGTGTACAGGTTGTTTCCCCCAGCAAAATGTAATGTCCTTGAGGTCATGGACAGTTTTCATTTTTATCTTTTTATCTACAAAGCCTACCATATTGCCTGGTACATAGGAGGCACTAAATAAATGATTGTTGACTTGAATTGTTGAATGTAATTTAAAAAGCACTTAGGGACTGAAGTTATCTCAACAAATATAAGCTTTCCCCATCTCTCCCTGCAAACCTCCCCTCAAACAAAACCAAACCCCACAGATTGGTATTAAAGAAACAAAAGATAAATGAGAGTAGCTAAGTGGCACAGTGGATAAGAGTGCCAAGCCTGGAGTCGGGAAGATCTGAGTTCAAATCCAGCCTCAGAAACTTACTAGCTAAGTCACTTAACTGTGTTTGCCTCCGTTTCCTTATCTGTAAAATGAGCTGGAGAAGGAAATGGCAAACCACTCCAGAATCTTTGCCAAGAAAACCCCAAATGGGGTCACAAAGATTCAGACACAACTGAAACAGCAAGGTCTGTGAAATGTTTAATACACATTATCTAATTTTATCCTCACAAACTTATGAAGTAGGTATCATTACCCCCATTTTATAAACTAGAAAACTGAGCCTCAGAGACGTAACTTATACCTTGCCAGATAACTAGTAAGCATTAGAAATGAAAACTGAACTGAAGCCTCTCCTGACTGCCATTTCAATGCTCTGACACCGTATTATGCTGCCTCTCTCAATGTGTCCATGTACATATCAAAGTTAGCTTTGCAGATATGTTTTTTTGTGGACAATTTTCCACAGCTCTTAACAGCTTCATAGTCATACAAGCAAAGTACAGAAAATAAAAGATCCTACCAACTCTGTTTATTGGCCAAAAAAAACCCCAAACAAAACATCCAATGTGGTGGAATAAAACAATTTTAAAGGCATTCTTCAAACAAGATATCTCCCATATATGATGTTAAGATCAAACAAGATTCCTTGAGAGATGCAACCACGAATGCTACCTTTGTCAAATGTTTCTTTGCTTATCAATATATATTGTGGTAAAAATTATTTGTGGTAAAGATATAGAAAATCCAGCTTATTGGAAGTTTTAGCTGAATCATGAGAGATTGCGCATGCTACTGAGCAGCTTTTGAAGGACCTCCTTTTTTGGGGAGGAGAACTTCCAGTACACGGACTTAAAAGTGAGGGCAGGAACGGAAGTTGGGGTTCTCTGGCTGTTAAACTTAGCTGTGGCGGCTCTCGTGGGTGAGAGGATTTCAGAAACATGTGGTTGGTGTTCAGCTTTGGGTGTGTTAGTTCTTGGCCTGGCAGGCAGTTTGGGATTTGGAGAGTTTTATAAAGGAAAATAGACTAAGCTTCGATCTAAGACCATTCATCTGTATTTCTACTTACCTATTTCCCTAATTGGTTTCATTTTTTGTTGCCTAATTAATTCCCAAGCAATAAAAACTAATCCCTCACAGATTAAAGCTCAGAGGCTTCTTTTTCTTAGTGGTCTGGGATAGGGCAAGAGCTTACAAATTTGCCATAGTAATGTGCTGCTAATGGGAAAGACAGTAAAACACAGAAAGTGATCTTTGATGTTTCATTTAAAGCCCTTTTGGGGATCTTGAAATTCATTTCATGTTACTGGATTATCACATATGAATTATTGTTCCTTGGAAAATTATCAACATTTCTGGATTATTCATACCTACTGTTGCTTCATGTTATCTTGTGCCTTTTCTTTTGGCTAGCACCTTCACTCCAAAGGTGGAAAGGGAAAGGAATCATCAATACACTAGACAAACATTAGGGGCCTACTATGTGAAGAGTGCAAGATGGTAGATAGACAAACTTAGTTACAGCATAGTCTCTGTATTTGGGCAGCTAGGTGGCACAATGCATAGAGCGCCAGGTCTTGAGTCAGGAAGACTCATCTTTTTAAATTTTTATTTATTTATTTATTTTTAAGAGAGGCAATTGGGGTTAAGTGACTTGCCCAGGGTCACACAGCTAGTAGGTGTTAAGTGTCTGAGGCCAGATTTGAACTCAGGTCCTCCTGAATCCAGGGCCGGTGCTCTATCCACTGTGCCACCTAGCTGCCCCTAAGACTCATCTTTTTTAGTTCGAATCTGGCCTCAGACACTTATTAGCTGTATGATCCTAGACAAGTCACTTAACTGTTTGCCTCAGTTTATTCATCTGTAAAATAAACTGAAGAAAGAAATGAAAAACCATTTTAGTATCTTTGCCAAGAAAACCCCAAATAGAGTCATGCAGAGTTGGACACAACTGAACAATAAAAAATGATCTTTGTAAATCTGAAAGTCTAATAAATGGATAAAACATCAAACAGATACCTATATTCTATAAGCATAGTAGAGAACTTCGAAACCAAAGTCCTATGTAAGGGATCAGGGAAGATTTCCTAGAAAAGGTATTTTTAACATGTAGGTTCAACAGGGGAACATTCCAAACATGAGAAAAATCTTGAGCAAGGAAACAAAGGCATGGAGAGGAACAATAATAGAGGCAGCTAAGGTCCACAGTCAGGAAGACCCGAGTTCAAATCAGGGTCAGATATTTACTAGCTGTGTAACCTTGGGCAAGTTAACTACTGTCTACCTCAGTTTCCTCAACTGTAAAATGAGGATACTAATAGCAACTACCTCATAGGTAAGGTAGGTGCTGTGGAGTTAAAGAATTTAGCGTTAAGCCTGGTGCATAGTCAGTGCTTAATAAATGCTTGTTCCTTTCCTAACCTAATATAAGACAAGACTGGAAAGGTAGGATGATGCTATATTGTGGAAGGTTTTTAATCTTTCATGCCCTGAACAAGGAATCTGAACATTACTTGGTAGGGAATAGGGAGCATACTGAAGACATTTGTGCAGAGATCTTTGCAAAAGAAAAATTATTTTTGGCCAGAAGGATTGGAGGAAGGAGGGAGAAAAACTAGAAACATAAGGTAGGTAATGAAGGTCTGCAAGATAGTGGAGACAGTGACAAATAGAATAGGCTGTTATAGAGATGAAATGAACAGGACCTGTTAACTGACTGGATGTGACAAGTGAAAAGACCGGAAAGAATCAAAGATCATCCTAAGGTTATGAACATGGGAGACTGTGAGTGGAAGGTAAAGTTTGGAGTTAGCAAGTATTATTTTTTAGCTTTTGAAAACTTTTAATGGATTAGAAAACAGAATTAGAAATTATTTATAGATTTTATTGACTCTATTACAAAAGAGGCTTTACTGAAACTTTTGATGTTCATTAGCAACAATTAATTTTATTCCTAACTTAACAAAATATTGCAAGAAATACTAATGGTAGCAAAGAAAATACTCAAATTAAAATTTTAAGTACTTACAACTAACATTGGCAAGAAGACAACTTGCAAAGAATGGTTGGACATTCAATTGGAATAGTACAAGTAAAGTATCCATTCTTCCTTTACATACCTCACGTTTTATGAGAAATTCTAATACTGTATTAAGTGAAAATAATCCTTTTCTGATAGTCAATCAGCAAGCATTTATTAAGTGCTACTATGTGCTGGGCACTGGAGATACCAAAGAAAGGCCAAATCAGACTTTGTCTTCAGGAAGCATATAATTCTAATGGGAAGATAAAATGTACATACTAGACATATAGATTAAATGGAAGGCAATCTGAGTGGGGAAGGCATTAGGGAACAGTAGTGCTGCAAAGGGTGTGGTTTGAGCTGAATCCTGTAGGTAGCCAAGGAAATTACAAGGTGGAGATGAGGGAGCAGAGCATTACTGGCATGGGAGACAGCCAGCATGAAGATGGGATTGTCATATTGAACAACTGCAAGTTAGTCTGTATTACTGAACTGAAGAATTTATAGAAGGGGGTCAAGTCTAATTAAGACTGGTATGGTAGTAAGGGGCTAGGTTATGAAGAGTTTTAAATGCCAGAGGACTCTATATTTGAGCCTGGAAATAATAGGGATCTTCTTGAGCTTTATGACATGGTCAGACTTACACTTTAGAAAAATCACTTTGGCTACTGAGTGAAGGCTAGATTATTAGCCTGAGGAGATACTTGAGGTAGGGAGACCAGTTACAATAGCAGCAGTAATCCAGGTGAGAGGTAATAAAGATTTGATCTAGGCATTAATATAATCTTGGTAAAGTTATAAACTGATTCAAACATTCTATAGAGCAATTTGGAACTATGGCCAAAGGGCTATTAAACCATGCATACTCTGATCTAGTAATACTACTACTAGGTTGGTATCCAAAGAGACAAAAAAACCAAAAAGTTGAATTCAAATTTGAGGAGATGCACATCAATTGAGGAATGGCTGAACAAATTATAGGATGAGATTATGATGGAACACTATTGTGCTATAAGAAATGATGAACAGGATGCTATTAGAAAAACCTGGAAAGATTTACATGAGCTGATGCAAAGTGAAATGTACTGTGTATACAAAATAACAGCAATATTGTAAGGTGATCTGCTGTGAATGACTTAGTTATTTTTAGCAATACAATCATCCAAGAAAACTCTGAAAGACTTATAAAAAATGCAATCCATCTTTATAGAAAGAACTGATGGTCTCTGAATATAACTGAAGAATAATTTTTTTAGTTCCTTTTTCTAAAGTTTTTTTTGCCTGTTTTCTTTCACAACCTGACTAATGTGGAAATGCTTTACATGACTACACATGTATAATTTATACTGAATTGCTTGAGTTCTTAAAGGGGGGGGGGGTGGGCGTGAGGAAGGAGGGAGGAGGAGAATTTGGAACACAAAGTTTTAAAAATCGACATTAAAACTTATTTTTACATGTAATTTGGGAAAAAAATAAAATTCTAAATAAATGGGGGAAAAAACCAAAAAAACCAAGCAAACAAACAAAAAAGATTTGATCTAGGGTTGTAACTGTGTGAATGGAGACAAAGTACAGTTTATGAGAGATGTTATGACAATAGAAAAGACAAGACTTGGCAATATACTGGAAATGTAGAATGAGTGAAGAGGAAGAGCTGATGATGATATCAAAGATTCAAGCAAGACTAGGAGAATGGTACCTTCAACAAAATGCCCATTCAATGTTACACCTTAAAGAAAATAATATCATCATATATCATTAAGAAATAACCAATAATTACAAAAGTAGATTGATTCATACTTACTGATCAGTAGGTTCACCTTTGGCTAGCTTTTCAGAACAGGCAAAGGCTCCTTTGTGAAGCCAACAGTATGTATCCACAGCTACCACCTGTCCTTTATATTTCTTTATATGGATGGGTTCAGAAGCATCTTTGATAAACTGAAGCAAACCTTGTATCCCCATTCTACCAGTTATACTGCATGATAAAAAAAGAAGAAAGTTGAAACATGGAAAAATTTTAAAAATACATACTGTACTTAACAAAAAAGTTCACAGAACACAAGATGGAAGTCTGGTTGCCATTTAAAAAAAACAATTTATTTCCTGGACTTCTGAAAACTATCAACTTTTAAATGTGTTAAATGGGCTTCCCTTTTCCCATCAGGCTCTACACAGGGATAAGGACTGGTTCTAGGATTTTCTTGTTAAATTGAACGAGCCCAGGAGGAAACTCTAGCAGTGCAGGTTGGAACTTTCTCTGCAACTAGTGTTAGAGAGGTGTCCAGAGCACTGAGAAGTGAAATCATTTGTTCAGGTCACCCAGCCAGTATGTCAAGAGATGGGCTTTGAACTCAGGTCTTCCTGAGCTCTGTGGCCAGACTGCCTCTCCTATAGCTGCAGGTTAAGTATTGTGATAAATTCCATTTTGTATTTGTACATATAGTTTATTTCACATATACTTATAGATTGCATATTACACCTAATTTTATATTCATAGTTCTCATGCTGCTTCCTCTTTGTCAGGATGCCTCCTGTTAAGGCATCTAAAGCTCAACAATCAGTGGCTTGATTGATGGGTCTCTCCTCCCCACTGAGGGGAGGGCACCTCGGTGAAAGGAACCCTCTGCATTTAACGATAACAATAGCTGGGACTCGGATGGCTACGGTTTCTACAGAGCTTTGTCTCATTAGATCCCTCCCAACCCTTAAAAGTTAAGTGACTTGCCCCAAGTCACAGGATTAGATCGGGACTCGGGTCTTCCTGACAACAAGTCCTGTGCTCTATGCACTGGGTCACCAGGCCTGCATTTACACACCCCGACCCGGCCCGAACCTCTGAGGCCCAGGGCCCTACAGTAAGGCATTCCAGGCTGGACCAAGTTACCGGGACTGGCTCCCGCCCTTGCCCTTGCCCTCGCTCCCGTCCCCGTCCCCGTCCCCGTCCCCATCCCGGGGTGCGGGGACCAGGCAGTCCCCCTTCGCGCCCGTGGTTCGTTTCCTGTCTCTCACCTCCCGCTGCCCCAGCACCGGACCCGAGGTTTGGGCCCCGGCTCAGCTGAGATTCACAAGTAGGCGCCAAATTACCACGGCCCACTTTCAATTTACGCGCGTCCAGAGCAAAAGGGGTACCGCCCCTAACGGAGGTGACGTCGAGGCTCCGGCGGCGAGTCAGGTTCTAGTTTCTCCGCACGCATATCTTCACGCCTCCCGTGGGTCACTTCTCTGTTGTCAATCTCCCCTCCTCTCTGCCGGCTCACCTGGATCGGTTTTCTATCGATTGACTTAGGCTACCTGGAGGAAGTCAGGGGAGATATTACCTCGGCCAGAAGGAGGCATTATTTAATCTCTGTGGGGTAAATTAACGCGCCTAAAAGAACCAGAGTGGCCTCTTGGGAATTGTAGTTTTCAGGTGCGTGGGGTGTCTGGGAGTTGTAGTCCCTCTGCACAACCCTGGTCAAGAGAGTAGATGAAGCCTGGATGAAGGTGGGTTGATTTAAAGATGAACCTGCTGTGGCTCATTTGTGTTTAGTTTTAGTTTTAGTTTTTTTGTGTTGTTGTTTTTTTTTTTAAGAAGAGGAATAAAAAAGAAAGAAACAAACAAACAAAAACGATTCGGTGAACCACTGTATACCACTTCTCCATCTAGAGTCCTGTGTGCTGGTTGGTAAATTTAACAATGGGTTCTTCAGAAAAAATGAACAGGACGCACCTTTAAGTTTAATATTCATCGTTAACATTTTTTCTGTCACTTTCAACAAAATCAACGAAATAATAAATTAAGCCTTGATTTGTCGTGTTTGAAAATTGAACAGTTGACTGCTGGCTGGAGCTGGCTCCAGCACGTCCCTGAATACTGTATATGCACATTTAAACCATCTATAATTTAGTAGCTAGTTTTGGGAAAATACTGTCAGTGGGAGACTTGAACCCAGGTGTCCCTATCTTCAAATCCTGTTTTCTATACGCTGCTGCTTCTCTACATAAAGTATACTAAGACTATACCTTCAATTATACAGTCTCAGGACCTGAATGTATCTGCAACGATGTCACACGTTAATGGGGCAGCTACATGAATGTGATTTCGTCAGGAACCTGGGAAAGTTGTTCTTAATGCTTTATTATTGGCGGTAATATAATAGGATTTAGAGCCGAAAAGGACTTTAAAGATCTAGCGGATGTGAAAATTCAGGTCCAGCAGATTAAACGACTTAACCCAGGTCACACAGGTAGTAAATAGGAGATCTAGATTTGAAAGCTGGTCCCAAATCTATCTTCATTCTGGTCCATGCTCCACTCAACTGTCAAATTGATCATTCTAAAGCTCAGGTCTGAACATGTCACTCTCTGATTCAATCAACTACATTGGGTCCCTATCATTTCCAGAATCGAATATTACCTCACCCCTTCCCACCTTTCCAGTCTTACTTGCTCTCTCCCCAGTCCAGTGACACTCGCTCCTTGCTGTTCTTACACAAGACATGCCATCTCCTGTTTCAGGGCATTTTTACTGGCTGTTCCTTATTACTGGAATTCTCTCCCTCCTCATCCGTGTCTCCTAGCCCCCTTGACTTCCTTAAAGTCCTAGGTAAATCCTACTAGGAAGTCTTTCCTAATCTCCCTTAATACTAGTGCCTTCCTTCTGTTGATCATTTCCAGTTTATCGAGTATATAACTTGTTTGTACTTAGTTGTTTGCATATTGTCTCCCCCATTAGACTGTGAGTTTTTTTGAGAGCAGGGACTTCTATCTGTATTTTTTTATTTTTGCTTATCTTTTTATCTCCAGTGTTTAGCATACTACCTGGTACATATTGTCATTCTGTCATTTCATTTGTGTCCAACTTTTGTTTTGTTTTGTTTTTTGTGAGGCAATGAGGATTAAGTGACTTGCCCAGGGTCACACAACTATTAAGTGTCAAGTGTCTGAGGTCAGATCTGAACTCAGGTCCTCCGGAATCGAGAGTCAGTGCTCTATCCACTGCACCATCTAGCTGCCACCTGTGTTCAACTTTGTGACCTCGTTTGGGGTTTTCTTGGCAGAGATACTTGAGTGGTTTTCCATTTCCTTCTCCAGCTCCTTTTATAGTTGAAGAAACTGAGGCAGACAGAGTTAATTGACTTGTCCATGGTCACACAGCTAGTAAGAGTCTGAGTTCAGAGCTGAACTCAGATCTTCCTGACTCTAGGCCTGGTGCTCTCTCCACTGTGCCACCTAGCTTCCCCAATACAGGGACCATGCCACAGCTAAATTTGGCTTTCTCTACTACTTTGCAGTTTTCACATAGTAGATCCCTAATGTTTGTCTAGTTTATTGATTCCTTTCCCTCTCCACCTTTGGGGTGAAGGTGCTAGCCGAAAGAAAAGGCACAATATAACAAGAAAGCTTAATCAATGCTTGTGGCCCTGGTTCTATATTTCTAAAGCTAAAATTTAGGGCTCTTTGCAGTACAGCAGTCATTAAAAAGTCTCTGTTCAGGTTCCCCCCCCCCCAACATGAAATAGGGAGGATGTTTTAAGCAAAAAGGGGGCTGGTCCACAACTACTATCCCATGTAGATCAAAGGTACGGTAGCCAGTCAGGCTAATACCTCCCAAATGCCACTCTTATATGAGATCTTCAAATTACCCTGCCTCCCAGGGGCCAGCTATGTCAGTGAGGAAGTTCTTTTATTGCTAGAGCAACAAATTGTAAACCTAGAGATTCTCATGGGGATAAAAACTACTTCTCATCACCCATAGGACCTAATTTAATTGCTCTGCTTCGTGATTACTAATTATTTTAGGCAGTAGGGCATGTGTATGAGAGAAATAGAAACCTAAGTGAAAGGTCTCTCAAAGACATAATAGGTCATGGAGGCCACAATCCGAAGAGTGATATCTACATACTATACTAAATGTAAGAGGGTGACACAGAAACTTTAATTGTGGGCTTGGGGGCTGAGTCATGCCATGGGCATGGAATAATTACCATAATCATCCTTTATTATACTCTTCATGTGAGGGCATGAAATGTACTATTCTCCAGGAAGGTACAGTGTGTGGAACTGATAGAGAACAATACTTCACCAGATGGATAGAAAGGAACAGTTCAAGGACTCTGTGAAATACAACCTAAAGCAATGAAATGAACGAAACGAACATCAATATGTCAATGATGCTGAAACAGCAGCCAAAGACAGACTGCTTAGTGGGGAGAAATCCAAGATGGAGAGGCTTAGCTTAAACAAAGGAGTCACATTGACTATCAGGCTAAGAGGCTCTTGTGCAGTGAGTGCCAAGTCCTCAGGAAGTAGCTGCTCTCAAAATCTGCTTATAATGAATTCCTAACCACAGATTGGTCTTTCAGTCACATCTGCCCACAAGGAAAATTACTCTGAAAACAGCACCATCTTAAACTACAAAAGACTAATAGATCTTTATCCCAACATTTAAAATCTAATAAATACATTTACCAGACATCTAAGGCTAGTTCTTTTTATTATTCTCATGTATCTCATATTAACACATTTTGTTGATGACTCACTACCCTAAAGGAGCCTTGGAATTTTAGGTTTAATGCATTCTTTTTTTTTTTTTTTTTTTTTTAGTGAGGCAATTGGGGTTAAGTGACTTGCCCAGGGTCACACAGCTAGTAAGTGTGTGTTAAGTGTCTGAGGCCAGATTTGAACTCAGGTACTCCTGACTCCAGGGCCGGTGCTCTATCTACTGCGCCACCTAGCTGCCCCAGTTTAATGCATTCTTTTTTTTAGTGAGGCAATTGGGGTTAAGTGACTTGCCCAGGGTCACACAGCTAGTAAGTGTTAAGTGTCTGAGGCCGGATTTGAACTCAGGTACTCCTGACTCCAGGGCCGGTGCTCTATCCACTGCACCACCTAGCCGCCCCAGTTTAATGCATTCTTAAGTCTATATCAAAGCTATTTCTTTGGGGGGCTAGCTTTTTGATATGTTTTAGTTGAAGAGAAAGAGTATTCATTCAAGGTGTTAGCTGACTTTAATTAGATACTGGGCAGACAAACTCTACATCTCACTACATGAATAACTTACCTCCTTTTCCAGTCATATGTCTCTTGGATGATATATTTTATACTTCTTGAATCTCTCTATTGCCCGTTGGTTAATCTGTGATTCTGCTTCTTCAGAAAATGTGGCTGGGGGTGGTGGAGTGTGACTGTAATCACTGATAAGGGAGAGTCTGAAGCTGGTGGATTTCTCTAATCTCAAGTTCCTAGCTATAGTAGGGCTAAAGCAGTTTGGATGTTTGCCCTAAGTTCAGTAACAATATGGCAGAAGCAAGGCATCACCTGGTTACCTAAAATGGAGCAAACTGGTCCTGGTTGTAAGCAGTGCACATTAAAGCTTATGTGCTAAGCATATAGTAGGTTCTTAATAATTATTTATTGATTTGACCCATACATGGCTGTGATACTTTCATCCTCATCAAAATCACCAAAATTAAAAATAAAATTGTGGTACTGTATGATTGCCAGCAGAATCAAACAGAATCAAGGGGAGGATATTAGCTTTAACATCAGTTTTTGTTTTAAATAGATGCTTGATATCTTTGACAGTATTGCTTATTTCTAATGTCTTCCTATCTTGAACTAGACGTCACTTAGACATCTTAAACTCAACATGTCCAAACTGAAATCATGTCCCACCCCTTACCCCCAACCCTCTTCTTATTCTAACTTTCCTGTTCCTGTTGAGGGTACCACCATCTTTCCAGTCGCAGTCTAAGTGTCATCCCTGACTCCTCCTTCTCTCCCACCTCCCCATATCCAATCAGTTTGTCAAGTCATGCTGATTTTTACCTTCATAACATCTCTTGTATATGCCCTCTCTCTCCTCTGACACTGCTACCAACCTGGTACGGTCTTGTATCACCTCACTCCATAACTTCCAACCCAAATGTTCACATAGATTATTTGTGCTCGACCTGTGGTAGAGCATTCTGAGCTCATACTGGTCTGATAAGCCCCAGTAGGACACACTGTAACTTGACTTTAGCATAATGATGTCATCTTGGTTCTCTTTGAGAATGAAGGACAACAGCTCACTAAGTTTGACTATTATAGTAATCTACTGGTTTGCTTTCCTGGCTCAAGTCTCTCTCCTCCAGTCCATCTTTCACTCAGCTGACAAAGTGATATTCCTAAGGTGAAGATCTGACCATATCAAATTTTAGTTTTTCTCCATCACCTTCAGGATCAAATGTAAAATTCTCTCTTGGCTTTAGAGGTCTTCATAATTACCTTTCCAGTTTTCTTACTCAATCCTGTATACTCTGTGATGCAGGGACACTGATCTTCTTGCTATTGTTCACATGTAATACTCCTCTTGACTAGTTATTTTCTCTGTGTATGTGTGTGAGTGAATCGGGGTTAAGTGACTTGCCCAGGGTCACACAGCTAGTAAGTGTCAAGTGTCTGAGGTCAGATTTGAACTCAGGTCCTCCTGACTCCAGGGTCAGTGCCCTATCCACTGCGCCACCTAGCTGCCCCATTGACTGGTTATTTTCACTGGCTATTTTCAATACCTGGAATTCTCTCCTTCCTTATGTCTGCCTCCTGACTTCCCTGGCTTCTTTCAAGTCTCAGCTAAAGTTTTACCTTCTAAAGGAAGCCTTCCATAGTTCTTAACTTTAGTGCTGTCCCTCTGTTGATAATCTCCAATATATTCCTTGTTTATACATAGCTTCTCCCTTGTTACTCTGTGAACTCCTTGAGGACAGGTTCTGGTTTTTGCCCTTCTTAAATTAAGAGTGGGTTTCTCAATCTCACCCAGGCTAGAAATCCAGGGAGTACTCAGAGGCCCAATAGTACAATTTCACTGTTTTGGATCTGGGCAAGTTCTCTTGCACTTAGGTAACATTTTGGGTTTCCTGCTTCTGGAGGCTCATAATATTGATTCAAAACTATGTTCATGACCCACTTGGCATAACCCACTGTGGTTCAAAACTCCTGAGTTCAAAAGATCATTAGCCAGAAGAAAGTCTTTAAGGCTATAACTTGTTCTATGAAATAAAATATTTTTATTGAGTATAAAAGTGGGATCTTCTTTTCTGTATACTTTTTGATTTACTATATGACTGTAAATATATGATCTGCTATAAAATAAATATTGTTTATAAAAGTTCATGTAGGGGGCAGCTAGGTGGCACAGTGGATAAATCACCAGCCCTGGATTCAGGAGGACCAGAGTTCAGATCTGGCCTCAGACACTTGACACTTACTAGCTGTGTGACCCTGGGCAAGTCACTTAACCCTCATTGCCCCCCCCACACAAAAAAAAGTTCATGTAGTTCTTGGGAATGCTTCCCAATTTGTTACATAGGTTGTTTAGAAATGGCTACCCTAGGTATGAGGCATTCTGTGAGTCTATATCCACTCAAAATTATAGCTCACAAAGCCCCATTGTTGTGTTTACATTAATAGTTATTCAGAGGACATAGTTCAAAGCAAAAACACTTACTAAAATAGTAATCCATTTTACTTATAAACCAGTGGCAAATTTATTGTGATTGAAATTATCCAAGGATTGGGTTGTGCTGCTCCCAGTCATACTTATCAACCAGCAGAATCATGTAAGAACTGGTTTATTTTGTGCTCAGAGGAGAGACCCACATTATACAAAACCAATGGGCTCCAAGAGATGGTCTCAAGCCACATATTGGTTTTGGTTCCACAGAGAGGAAGGATAGAATGGAATTTTACAGAAGGCAGAAGGGAAGGCAATGATTTCTGTATCAAAGAACAGTTAGCAGAAGGAGGAGATTTTCATCAGGTAAAATAATGAACTGATCAGTAAACTAGGGGTATATCTTGAATCTGCAGCCTAACTATAACACCTGAGCTATAGCTAGTTATGGGAGATCCTTATACCCTTTTCTTAAGCAAATGGTGGTTATAAAGCTGGGCTAGAAATTCTCTTATGATAATATACATCATCAGTGGGAAGAGAAGAAAAATGTAGGAGTCTCCTCTAGGGAACATGTCACTGGAGAGACAACTGCACTTCTCTAAAACTCAGAGGTTGCTGCTGTCTTCTGATAACATCGTTACAGTTCTTCAGGTTGTACGGTGTCTGTCAGTCATAGGTGCTATTCCTCTGCTGAACATACACATATCCACCAGATGTGTAATGACTGGAGAGATTCTCTTTTGTCTAGCTTCTGATTTTAGCTGAAGTCCTAGGCTATAGTGCTATATCTTCCTCTTTCCACATTTAGTTCAAAAGCCAGAGAGTTTTTTATAGCTCTTTTAGAAAAACAGCCACCCTCAGCCATAGGACCAGCAATGGCCCTAGGGGTAAAATGCTTTCAAGGCCTTTCTCTTTTTTTGTCTTTGGTGCGTTGTGCCCTGTTCCCTTCAGGATCTTGGTTGTATAACTTCTCTTCTCCAATAAGTAAATGTCAGTCACAATCACCAACCTGTTTAGAACAAAGAGCAGAGACCATGTACCATCATACTAGTACCCATAATACTAGTGCCCTCAGGCTTACTTCCATTTTCTTTGGACAAAATTTCTTGTCACTGGTCTCTATGGAGACTTCATTCTAGCTCAAGAATAGCTCTAGATTTTAGTCTTTGAATGCTATATTATGCCTTGTAATTATCCTTATAGTCACCCAATTACTACCAAATAGCTATGGAATTCTGGCTCACTCATTAAAAAAAACCACCACCACCAAACTCTAAATATCTTCTGCTTTTTTATGTAGATTATTGGGTAGAGGAAAAAATGCACTTAAATAAAATTTAGCCCATTGGGGCACAATTGTTTATTAACAAAAACAATTCAAGTCAACTTGTATTTGTTGAATGCCTACTGTGTTAAGCACCGGAGAAGTATATAGAAGTATAGCCCTGACCTCAAGAAGCTTAAAATAAAATTGGGTATGCAATAGTAGAGAAAATAGATATAGTGCAAGATCTATGATATAGACAAAGAAGGAAGGAAATAAGCATTTATTGTCTCATGTGCCATACACTGTGATTAGAGCTTTATAATGTAATCTCAATTGATCCTCACAACAACTTTATGAAGAAGGTGCTATTATTATCATCATTTTACAGTTGAGGAAACTGAAGCAGGCAGAGGTTGACTTACTCGGGGTCACATAGCTAGTTAGTGTCTGATGCCATATTTGAACTCACGTTCTTCCTGACTCCTGATGCTGTGCTCTAATCTACTTCACCACCTTGTTGCCTCTAGGTGAAAAAGACAAAAAGTCTTTTACAAAGTTAAGATAGTTGGAGATAAATCTCATACTGTATACTAAAATAAGGTCAAAATGGATACATGATTTACATATAAAGGGTGATACCATTAAAAGAGCAGGGAATAGTTTATCTGTCAGATTTATGGACAGGGGAAGAATTTAGGACCAAAGCAGATATAGAGAGCATAACAAAATGTTAAATAGATAATTTTGATTATATCAAATTGAAAAGCTTTTGCACAAACAAAACCAATGCAACCAAAATTATAAGGAAAACAGAACACTGGGAAAGAATTTTCTGCAACAAGCATCTCTGATAAAGGTCTCATTTCTCAAAAATATAGAGAACTGAGTCAAATTTATAAAAATACAAGTCATTCTCCAATTTATAAATGGTCAAAGGATATGAACAGGCAGTTTCCAGACAAAGAAATCAAAGCCACCTATAGTCATATAAAAAAATCCTCTAAATGACTACTGATTAGAGAAATGCAAATTAAAATGCCTCTGAGGTATCACCTCACACCTATCAGAATGGCTAATATGACAAAAAAGGAAAATGTTGGATGTCAGAGGGAAGGCAGGAAAACTGGGATGTTAATCCACTGTTGGTGGAGCTGTGAACTGATCTAAACATTCTGGAGAGCAATTTAGAACAATGCCCAAAGGGCTATAAAACTGTATACCCTTTGATCCAGCAATACCACTTTTAGGTTTATATCCCAAAGATATCCAAAAAAAAGAAAAAGAGTTGTAAAAAAAAATTTATAGCACCTTTTTTTTTTGGTGGCTAAGAATTGGAAATCAAAGGGATATCCATCAATTGGGAAATGGCTAAATAAGCTGTGGTATATGATTTTAATGGAATATTATTGTGCTATAAGAAATAACAAACAGGATGATTTCAGAAAGTCCTGGAAAGACTTATATGAACTGATGTATAGTGAAGTGAGTAGAGCCAGGAGAATGTTGTGCACAGTGATAGAAATATTGTTTGATGAAGAACTGTGAATGACTTAACTATTCTCAGCAATACAATGATCCAAGATAATCCCAAAATGACTAATGATGAAACATACTATCCACCTCCTAAGCGAGAACTGTTATTGATTGAACATAGACTGAAGCATGCCATTTTTCACTTTCATTTTTCTTTTATTTGAGTCTTCTTATACAAAATGACTAATATGATAATATTTTACATAATTTCACATGTATAACGTATATCTGATTGCTTACCACCTCAGGGAGGGGGGAGCAGAGAGAAGGAGGGAGAAGTCAAATTCGGAACTCAAAACTTTAAATAAAAATGTTTATTAAAAAGATATTTGGAGATAAGCAACTGTTTTCTTGGAAGGCATCTGGTAGGAAGTGAAAGGAAGGATGTGTATGATTTGATAGGGCAAAGAAGAATGAAAAGAAACAGCATAAAAATGGTATTTGGGGACATGAGGAATGGGTTAGTCAGTGGAGTGGAAAGGCTATAGTGAGTGGTAGGGTAGACAATCAGATGAACAATATCAAACCAGATTATGGAGATAGTTTAGTATATACTAGAATGAGAAATTTAAAGTTGACCTGATAGACAATGGATAGACAATAGACATCTTATATTCCTGAGTAGATTGGTGAAATAATGGTGTTTAGGATGTTTAAGAGAGGGGGGAAACTGGAATGATGGAGATAAATTAACAAGCATTATCATTACATCAATTGAGGTATGAGATCATGGGGATCTCAACTGGGATGGTAGGCTCATCACAATACTGAGTCATTCTTAGCTTAGGATCCACAAAATCTCCAGATTTTGTTTCATCTATAAAGCTGTATTTTAGCCAAAAATCTGAGAAGCTATCCATCTACAATGTTTTAAGCATGGTATCTACACTTTCATCTATGTCATTAGCAACTTGGCAGAGACAAAGAAAGATCCCTGGGTCATACCACCAAATATTTCTCATCAAGTTGTCATTGGCCCATGAATCTTTGGGTATGGTGATTTGGTCAATTTCAATTTCACTTAAATAAACTACCACCTATTCCACATCTCTCCATCCAGCCCACAACAATATACATGAGAAATTATGTCAAATGTTTTGCTAAAATCCAGCTATAATATGTCTAAAACTTTCTCCCTATCTCTAAGTCTGATGATCCTTCAAAAAAAGCAAATAGAGGGGGCAGCTAGGTGGCACAGTGGATAAAGCAGCAGCCCTGGATTCAGGAGGACCTGAGTTCAGATCTGGCCTCAGACACTTGACATTTACTAGCTGTGTGACCCTGGGCAAGTCACTTAACCCCCATTTCCCTGTAAAACAAGAAACAAAGAAACAAACGAAAAAGCAAATAGAGTTAGTCTATTATGATCTGTCTTTGATGAGGCCATTTTGGCTCTTCATGATCACTGCTTCCCTTTCTAGTTGCTTATAAATCATCCTTTTAATAATACGTTCTCAGATTTTGCCAGGAATCAGTCACTTGCCTATAGTTTATAGACTCTACCCTCTTCTTTTTTCTTGAAAATTGGTTCATTTATCCTTTTATAGTCTTGTGGGACCATTCTTGTTCTACATAATTTTTCAAAGATCACTAACGGAGTGCTACTCAGCACTCCTAGAAACCAACTACATATTTTATCATCTCCTTACTCATAGAGTTTTGACTATCCACTAGCCATTTTCATAATATTCTTGCAAAAACAAAAGCAGAATAAAAATTGAATAGTCCTATCTTTTCTCCATCTCTTATGATTGTTATATCAGTCCATCAGCAAGCATTCATTAAGTGTTTACAATGAGGCATTGTTTTATGCAGTCTGAGCAACAGTTCTCTCTTTTTCAAGCTTTCTTTTGCACCTAACAGTTAAAAAAAAATCCTTTTTATTGTTCTTAGAATTCACTGCTAGTTTAATGTCTCTGGGTTTTAGTACTCCTGATGCTTTTTATGTAGTTAGAAATCTCTTTAATATTTTTCCCCAGAGTTACTTGGCTTTGATTCCATATTCTACATATGGTTTTTAAAAATCAAAATTGGTCAATGAGTTCCCTTTGTATCCATATCAGTCTCTTTAGACAACTCCCGTTTTCCCACATTGAAATTATGTTTATATCACTAGAATTTTATTCATAAGAGCTTCCTATACTTCTTGGGAAAACTTCTCCTGTAAAATTTAAGGGGGTAGGGTTATACTTATACTGACTTTCAACTTTTCAAAATCTAGTCTCTCCAGATCCAGAGTATGTATCATACTCTGCTTAGACTTCCTCTCCTAAATCACGAAGGCTAAGATGGAATGGTAATTTTCTTCCAAAATTCCCATCATTTCTGTCACAGCAACCTTCTAACCTTGTTCAGAATCAAGACTAGCATAGCAAGTCCTTCTCTTTATTTCATGGAGATTTTATGTAACAAAATGATAATTAAGACAAGCCAGGATTTTGATACCTGCTCTACTTTTGTCTTGGAGTCAAATATCGTGGGAATGTCAGGGATTTTGTTTGGGTAGCCCAAAGTCTATATTTACTTCATAACTATATTTCCACAGAATGAAGGGGGATGCATTTGTAGCTGTACATGAGTTTGTAGTATGAGAAACCTACAAATATAGGTTAAGCAGTTTCTCTTTGTGTGTGACAAGTAGGAGCATTAGATATTGAATCCCTCACAGCAATGTGAAGGGAAATACCACAGTTCTCAGGAGTTCTGGGCATCAGCACAGCAACTGCATAGGCATGAGAACCAAAATCTAGGGAAGTCTGGGCTTCTTGGCCTGGGACCCAGACTAATCAACCTAGGCTATGGTTTTTACCACCATCATCAAGATCTAGAGAGGATCCTGAAGCTAAGAAATAGTTGCCATTTCTCTTCTCCCCACCCCCAGTTTTCTCCTGCTAACTCTTACACTTCTCCAACCCCCTTTTTTCATCTTTTTTTGAGATTTTACCTTCAGCTTATCATAATCTTTCATGCACAGAGGCTTCTCATGCCTCTGTTCCACAGAGAATATGGATTCTCTGCTACCTGGACATATCCTCATATAGTTATAAATAGGATACAGTACATTCTCAATGATGATTTGGGAAGAAAGAGTGACAAAAGATATCATCTCTGGTAGGTGAACAAAAAAGGAGGTGTACCAGGCATATAACATGAATTAGAAATAAAAGGTGAACATTCCATGGGATGTTGCTCTGACAGTTGAGTGACTTAAAAAAAAAAACCCAACTCTTTATAATAGACATAGGTGGGTCCTCAGAGAAGAATTTGTGGGAGGGAATGCACTAAAGGACACAGGATGAGAGAAAGTAGATAGGTTATGATCCACATTGATGAGATCACAGATCCAGTGAAATTTTGAAGTACTTGATTATGCAGAGATATCTGGATAGTGAGATCACCTGTCATTACTATAGTGCTCTTTGCCAGGGCCATGATTTGTTTTTCAACTCTTCATCTATTTCCTCTTTCTGTCCAAGTGGTGTATAATATACTCCCACAGCAATATTGTTCCGCTGATATTTACTATGCTTCCCTATTCTGATTCCTAGATTTTCTCACAAGCATATTTTCTTCTTATACAATATTTAGGTTCCAAGAATAAATCATTTCTCCCTCCACAGTTTTTGTGTGTGTGTGTGTATCTATGATCTTATTAGTGTATTTTCTCTACCTGAATTTCCCATATGTATTTGATGCTTAACTTATCCAAAACTAAACTCATTTCTCTTTCTTTCCTAACTCTCCCATCCTTTCAACTTCCTATTTGTGTTGAAGTCACCACCATTGACCTAGTCACCCAGATTTGCAATCTGGGACTCATTTTTTACTTTCATTCTCTTTCAGTCCTCATTACAATCAATTGTTAATAGATCAGTTGCATTGATTCTACCTCCTCAACATATTTTTTACATATGCCTTTCTCACTACTCACACCAAATTCACCTTGGCCCTCATTACCTCTTACATAGATTGTAGCAATAGCTACACAATGAGCCTCTCTGACTCGTCTCTTCTTCCCTTTCCAATTCATACTTACACAGCTTCCAAATTGAAAATTTTAAAGTTCAAGTCTAACATGTCACTCCTTTGCTCAGGAAACTTCAGTGGTTCCTCATAGTTTCTATGATAAAATATAAACTCCTCTTTTTGGGCATTTAACTTAACAATCTGGATCCACCCTCTCTTTCTAGGCTAATTACATATTATCCCCCTTCATATATACTATGCTTTAGATAAACGGGCCTATCTACTGTTGACCCGCTCTTCCCTCCATGCTTTTGCATAGTCTCTCCCCTATGCCTGAAAGGTTTTTCCTCCTTGATTTCACCTCTTAGAGCCACTAGCTTCCTTTTAGTCTTAATTCAAGTGTTGCTTCCTTCTTCAAGAGGTTTTTTCTTGTTCCTTCTACTGTTTAGTGTCTTGCCTCTCAAATTACCATGCACTTTTTTGTGTATGTCCTGTATATATCTATCTGTAAATATGTTTTTGCCCCCTAGGAGAATAAAGTTCCTCAAGGTCTGGAGCTACCTCCCTTTTGTATCTGTCACCCTGGTGCCTAGCACAGTGTTTGCACATAGCCATGTGGTCAGGGTACATCAGTCATGGAGCCTATTAGGAAGAAGAAGTTGTCTGGGTAAGTTTCTAGCTGCTGTTTGAGTGACAAAAATTACCTGAGCTACTTGTGGGAATGATGACAAATCCACCATGCTCAGAAGAAACTAGAGAAGCTACCTTTGGCTTCAGAGTAGGAGTGAAGATGCTGCAGGAAAGAAGTAAGCAGAATTCTCAGGACAAGCAAACACCAGTGAGAAGTGGATGTTACCTTTCCCTAAATTCCCAGTTCCACTCACATTCCTGGGACTTGACCTGTTGAGTCTGTTTATGTGAGCTTGAGGACTGATTTTCTGGGAGAGGAGGGATTCTATTTTTACCTTGTTAAATGGGGCTCACTGGAAGCTTTCATTTTTGTTCTTTATAGATTTTGAAATAAATGTACTTTATGTTTGGATGCTTATTTGGAGCTTTTTTTGCTGAATACCCCGTCCCCCCCCCCCCCCCAGAACAAGGAGCAAGTCAAATTGAGATGTTTTCCCCAAGGTGATTTTTGAGGACTAAACAAGAACTGTACTGATATTATTAGAGAAAAGCTACCCAAGATTGAAACTAGTTTGCCAAAAATGGGATATGTGTCCCTACTAGGTACATGGAATAGATTTAGGCAAGGAAACTGAAGCCCTGCTAAAAGTGACTTGCCCAAGGCCACACTGGTTGTAAATAGCAGAGTTGGGATTCAAACTAGAAACAGCCTCTTTCAAGAGTGCAAATTGAAAAGAAACCTGGGAGACATACAATGAAGTAAATTTCTCTTCTGAACAAGGAGTAATATTGTGGTATTGCTGTTAAATCAACTAACATACTCAAGTTCTTTTACTTGGCAGTTTCATTCAGGTCTAAGTGTCCTGATTCACTGAGCATTTTTATGTTCCTACACTGTCTCTAGATCTCAGGAGAATTGCTTTTTTTCTCCTGACAAATTTCCTCAAATAGAAAAGGCAATATCTCTAACAATTTTGATTTTTAACTAATCAACTTTTCTCTAAATTGATTCTTGCCCAGAAGATATTTGAGAGGGATTCTGGGATTCACATCAATATAGGATTAGGAGTCAGAGAGACTTATTATGAAGCTATTGCTAGAGTCCATGCAAGAGGTAATGAGGGCCAAGGTGGTTTTGGTGTGAGTAGTGGGAAGGGAATATGTAGGAAATGTGTTGAGGAGGTAAAATCAGTGCAACTGATCTATTAGCAATTGATTGTGATATGAAGATTGAAAGAAACTGTTCCCCTGTCTAGTTGACGAGATTAAAGAGGTTAGGGGCAAGTAACACAGACAAGTGGTTAAGGTCTTAAATGAAGTGCAAAAAAGGGTTAACACTTTGTTATTCTTTTGTCAGTTGTGATGTCTTCCTTCCTGTCTTCCTTCCTTCCTTCCTTCCTTTCGGCAGTTGGGCTTAAGGGACTTGCCCAGGGTCACACAGTAGTAAGTGTCAAGTGTCTGAGACTGAATTTGAACTCAGGTCCTCCTGACTCCAGGGCCAGTGCTCTATCCACTGAATCACCTAGCTGCCCTGAGTCGTGAAGAATTTTTTAAGTCAAAATTGGTGGAATTAGGTGTTAGCCATCTGACTGACATATCAGTGTTTTCAATTTAATGAAATCGTTTTGGTTTCTGCCTTTGTTATCTGATGTGTTAGCTAGCTTTGTGCCATCTGCAAATTTGATAAGTGTACCATCTAGGTCTTTATCTACAACAGTGATAAAAATGCTGGCATAGGCCTAGGAATAGATCCTTGGGGTTCTCCACTAGACATTTCTTTCCAAGTTGACATTGAAATTGTAATAGCTACTCCTTGGGTCTAGCCATTCTAGTTAAATTCACTTAACTATACTATAAACTATTTTACATTTGTTCATATTTGCATTCTCCAGAGGTTTCTTTCTATTGAAAATCGCTATAGCTCTTTTGTTGTTGTTTTCTTGCTCACATGCAAAATCTTCCTTCAGTAGGCCTTAGCTCATTGTATTTGGATAATGACTGAATCACAAAAGCTTATGAATTGTCTTGGTATTCATAGGAGGAAGGATTTTAGCTTCAGGCAGAAAGTGATGTGAGTTTGGCACAATGTTTTTTCTTTTTCTTTTGGAATCACAATAACCTCTGAAGTTTCCCATAGTAGGGTACAAGAAAAATCACCTATCAGTTGGTCAGCATGTGTGCTTGTGCATGTTTTTCTACTGCAAAAGTGCTAGGGGAGGGGCAGCTAGGTGGCACAATGGATAGAGCACCGGCCCTGGAGTCAGGAGGACCTGAGTTCAAATCCAGCCTCAGACACTTAACACTTACTAGCTGTGTGACCCTAGGCAAGTCACTTAACCCCAATTGCCTCACCAAAAAAAAAAAAAAGTGCTAGGGGAAATATCAGAAGAGTATATTTGCAAACTGACACTAATGAAAACCTGTAACTTGCCAGAGTGTGAAACTTGAACTATATCGTATTCTGTTTCTGTTGGTTGCCTTGCTCATTTGGAGGACAAAAGTATAACATGGCAAAAGAGCCCTGGGGAAAATGTTTGAAAATGGCTTCATCACTAGACACTAGTATGAACATGGTAGGCTGAATGCCCAGGTAAAGTTCCCATACTGGAAAGAATGGCCTGGCTCAGTCTTACATGGGTTGGGTGTGGGTCTAAACTGGGATGACTGTTGGGGGCATGAGAAGTTATGAGGCTATCTAAAGATTTCAAATCCAGTTAGGATACTGGGTCAATACTGAACCTACCTTCTTAATCTGGAGATGACCCAGGAACCTGCAAACTTCAGATCCAAAGCATGTTCTTAGCTTGTGAATGGTGTGTCAGTGGGGAGGGGTAGAGGAGGCAAAGAGAAAAGAGATATTATTTGCAAAGTTATTTGCCTGGTAACATTGGATTCTTCACTGGTCAGCAAATTTAGAATAAAATGAAATAGGACAATCTAAAGCCTTCCTTTATCTGCTTCTTGTTCTGACTCTTTATCTAGGCTTGAAAATATATAACACAAAATTTACCAGCCCGTGGTATTCTTTATTAATCTACTGTTATTCTCTGAGTTGCTCAAATTATAAAACTGATCAATTTTACATCCTTCACCATGTATACACTGACCAAGAATAAATCATGCACTCATCATGGTAGGCATATATCTGCAGTATTGCTTTGTTCATCAATCCTTTGTTCTCCATAACAATGTTTCTTTTTCCAAATATGTAATCCCTTTATACACGTAAGTGATTAACTCAGCAGGGCAAAAAGCAATACTTCCAGGCAGTGAACAACAGTAATGCAGAAAGTTGAATTTACTACCCAAATAGCACATCTGAGTAGTTGTGCTACTAATAAATTATGTATATATATATATATAAGTAGTACAGAAATGAGTCCATTTTAATCCAACAGCGTAAGTCAGTGCAAAGGAATTATTTAGGGACGTTTAGCTTATTTCTTTCATTCACAATTTTTGGGAAAAATATTATTCTTTAATCATAGCATTCTGATTTCTACTAGTTTAGGATCTTTTTCATAGAAAACAAATCTAAAAACAAGCATGTTATTTCTTATACACTCTGATTCACTACTTGGTGAAAGTGATAGCGGCAAGAAGCAAGAGTAAACTAATGAAGAGTTCATGGGCATCATGAAGCCGTTGACAAAGTATTAGTTCTTTTCCTTACTCAATCATTTGGCATTCAACAATATTCAAAATGCAGAGAGTGCTTCTTTTAGCATGCATCATCATGAATATACATGAATCAAGGGAAATGATTTGAATATATTTAAAAATCTCAAAATTTTGCCTTTTCCCAGTGCCTAGGGTTTGTTTTTTTTTTCATAGAAGATACTTAATGTGTGTATGTGTGTGTATGCATTAAACTTTGTAGCCTCTCTACCAGGGCTATTTTCCCAACTCTGTTAAAATTGGCAGTTTGATCCCCCAGAGAATGACTAACTGCTTCTTCCTTCAGAGTTGCAAGATGTTAGCCTGAGGAGTTGGGGGTTTCTAGTACTATCATTCACTATTTCCCTATTTGTTATCAGTGAGACTTAGCTTTTAAAAAGGGATATTTACTAAGTATAGCAAGGGTAGTTGCTGCAGAAACATCCTACCAAGATACTGGGATACATTGCCATATGTAGAGTCCAGAGGAAAGAGGGCTTAAGCCTAGAGAATTCATGTGGTAAAGGAGTAAATTCACAGTTCCTCACTATTGGAGGTTCTTTTTTCCTTCTAGACTCCACATGAAGATCCCTGATAGATGTTTGTTTTGTTGTTGCTTGTTGATTATTACTGGTTCAGTCTCCAACTCAATCCATTGTTTCTTCTTCTTCTTTTTTCTTCTTCTTTCTTCTCCTCCTTCTTCTTCTTCATAATTGGGGTTAAGTGACTTGCCCAGGGTCACACAGCTGGTAAGTGTCAAGTGTCTGAAGCCGGATTTGAACTCAGCTCCTCCTGAATCCAGGGCTGGTGCTTTACCACTTGGCCACCTAGCTGCCACTCCAAGCACTTTATTTTTGAAGACATGCCCCCTCAATCCATTGTTTCTTTCTTTTTTTTTAAAGTGAGGCAATTGGGGTTAAGTGACTTGCCCAGGGTCACACAGCTAGTAAGTGTTAAGTGTCTGAGGCCGGATTTGAACTCAGGTACTCCTGACTCCAGGGCCGGTGCTCTATCCACTGCACCACCTAGCTGCCCCAATCCATTGTTTCTTAATGGTCCAGTCTTTGCAGTGATATGGTCAGTGATGGAGAAAGTGACAGTGCTCATTTCTTTTTTTTTTTTAGTGAGGCAATTGGGGTTAAGTGACTTGCCCAGGGTCACACAGCTAGTAGTAAGTGTTAAGTGTCTGAGGCTGGATTTGAACTCAGGTGCTCCTGACTCCAGGGCTGGTGCTCTATCCACTGTGCCACCTAGCTGCCCCGGCACTGCTCATTTCTAATTCCCTTGCTTCCTCAAGTACTTCCAAACTTGACTCCAAAAGCTGCTACTGGAATGATTTTCTTTGATGTAAATAAGTCGAGATACATCTTATTCTTTCAACCAATCCCAATATTATTCCTTTGCATTATCATCTAATTTCATCCAATGTCTCAAAAGCATTTTATTCCTCCTTTGATCAATTGTATATACCTCCTTTATTCCTTTGACTGATCTAATAAAGATGTTCTAGGTCTTGTTTATACCTGGTTTATATTTTCAAGTGATTCAATTAAGAAGTCTGCACCTTCTCTAGTCAATGGGGTTAATGGTGTGTAACTGGTGTGTAACTCTCTCCTAACACATTAAAAAAACTCAAACTAGGAAGCCATTTACTTGAATGGAAAAGTCCATAAACAGTTGTTTTGGGGTGCTTATAATTTCTTCTTGCATTGTATATTTTTGTTTCATCTCTCTAGAAAGCTGAATGGGTTCCTAGGGCCCAACATAATAAAACAAATTTGAGAGGCACAAGAGATTGGTAATCTCTGCATATAGGCAAAGAGGTCTAGACTTCATTTATTTTCTCTTCCTATGCTATTGAGAAGAATTTTCTGCCTGTCATTTTTGGTACTAGGGCAGAGATAACTGTTACATGTGGCTAAGTGTCCCTAACTACTAGGTGGGCCAGGATCATTGGATTTGGGGATTAAAATTCCTGAGTTGCTGCCCATACGTACCTCTAACTGCGGTCACCTGGAGTGGTGGTGGAAGACCTAAGACAGTCTTGGAATGAGTGCTATAAGTAGTGCTACATAAGTAACCAGACCAACTGCAAAAGTGATAAGCAGAAGAGATTGAGGGATAGAGTCTGCAAACTATTACCATATTGTGGATGGTGAGACAGAGTAAGAAGATTGAACTCTCTTCATTGGCTTCCCCTGCTTTCTCTGTTTACCTTTTGTGGTCCAGAACTAGTGACTAAGATAGGCATACCTCTCCCTTTATGCCCTTTGTGTCAGTTATGGGACAGTGCATTTTGGAAAGTCCCTTATACTCAAGAGAGGTTATATAGTGTATTTATGTGTTGTCTACTATGTGCTAAATGCTTTTACAAATATCTCATTTGATCCTCACAAAAAACCCTAAGAGGTAGTTGGCTATAATTATTCCCATTTTACAGTTGAGGAAATTGTGACAAAGAGAGATTAAGTGACTTGGCCAGGGTCACACAGCTAGTAAGTATTTGAGATCAGATTTGAACTCAGATTTTCCTGAATCTGAGACCTCTATTGATGTCATCTAGCTGCCTCTATCCAAAATTTGGAAGCTAATAAAGAAGAATTTCCAGAGTTGACTGGAAGCAGGTGCTTAATTTTTTCCTTTTCCTTTGCTTATGTACAATTGTGTGGCCATTGAATTTGATGATTTCCATGAATATGGAGGGGTCATTCTGGTTGAGCGAGGAAATTACAGATGTGGGGTGGAGAATGAAGCATTAGATTTTCCCATTTTTAATAATTCTAGCCACATACCACAACATCCTCTTGTATAAAAATTCAGAACTTAGACAGCTGTGTTTTTGCTTACTCAGTTGTTTTGAGCCAGTCTCAGTGGGAGCAGCTCATGCAAATGTGCTAGAAAGACTGACAAGACCCTGGTTGGTGACTTTATGGAATGCCACGTAGTGTACAACTCAATAAACTCCTTGACTAGAAAAGCAATATAGAATGATACCTTGCTTGTCTGTAGGCTTGAGGATGGTGGTAAATGAATGAGCAAATTTAGGCCGCACTTATTATTGCAGCGCCCCAGAGGGTCACATAGAGGGTACACAGCAAATTACATGCAACTCTTTCCCAAATGTCACACCCTTATACACGTTACATCTTAGCCCCAACCGATGGCACAGTAGAAAAAATCAAAATCAATGGGATCAAGAGCTTTGAGTCTAAATCCCAGATCTAGGGCAGCTAGATGGTGCAGTGTATAGAGCACCAGCCCTGGAGTCAGGAGGACCCGAGTTCAAATCCGGCCTCAGACACTTAACACTTACTAGCTGTGTGACCCTGGGCAAGTCACTTAACCCCAATTGCCTCATTAAAAAAATAAGTAAATCCCAGATCTGCTATTTGCTGCCTATGTATCCTTCAGCAAGATACCTAATATTTCTGGGCATCAGTCTTCATTTCTGCGAAAACCGAATGGGTTAGATGAGAGGATCTCGACGGTTTCTTCCAGCCCTAGATGCCAAGATCATGAAAAGAGCGTTGGACCTAGAGAGAAGATTTGACTTTGAATACCAGCCTTGCTATTGACCACCTTTGTGACCTTAGGCAGGTTACACAGCTTCTCAATGCCTCATTTTCTTCAACTATATAATGAAGGTATTGAACAAGATGATCTTTAAGGTCACTTTTTTTTTTTTTGTGGGGCAATGAGGTTTAAGTGACTTGCCCCGAGTCACACAGTGTCAAGTGTCTGAGGCTGGATTTGAACTCAGGTCCTCCTGACTCCAGGGCTGGCGCTTTATCCACTGAGGTACCTAGCTGCCCCCTAAGGTCACTTTTAACAGTAATTCTATGATGCTACTTTTTAGGATTTATATTACTCCATTTTAGGTATTCTATCTATATTCTAGCCAAACTAGTTGTTGCCCAGGCTTGAAGAATAATCTCCCATCTCCATGCCTTTACCCAGGCTCTTTCCTATGCCTGAAATGTACTCTTCACTCACCTCCAGTTCTTAGAATCCCTGGCTTGTTTCAAGGCTCAGCCCAAATGTCATTGCTTGTAGGACGGGCTTCCTGAACTCCCAGTTGTAAGTATTCTCTCCCTCCTGAAATTACTTTGTATTTGCTTATCTGTTCATATAATTGAAAGAGAGTAGTCAGATAGCTAGTAGGACAACTAGAAGATAGCAGTGTCATGAAAGCTGAGACTGGATACTATCCAGGAGTCTAGCGTTGTCAGCAGTATCAAAAGAAGTGGGATATCAAGCTGAAGAAGTACTGAGAAAAGACTATCAGATTTAGCATCAAGAGATTGGTGGTAACCTTAGAAAGAGTAGTTTCTATCAAATCCTGGTTTAGAAAGGACAGAATTATGAGTGAGGTAAAAAGAAGAGTCAGTGTAGATAGCTTTTCATATGAGTTCACCTGTGAAAGGCAGGGTGAGATATAGGAACATAACTTGTTGAGAGAGAGAAAGTGTGTGTGTGTGTGTGTGTGTGTGTGTGTGTGTGTGTGTGTGTGTGTGTGTGTGTGTGTGTGTGTGTGTGTGAGAGAGAGAGAGAGAGAGAGAGAGAGAGAGAGAGAGAGATTGAAAGGAAAACTCTCGAGATGGAAGGGGAAATGGAATATTTAGGACAAAGGTATAGGGATTATCCTTGGCAACTAGAAGGACTATCTCTTTGTCAGACTGAAACAAAAGAGAAGAGAATGGAAGATGATCTAGAAGGCCTTTTAGGTATGGAATATTGGGGGGAAAATGGACCTCTAATAGGTGATCTTTATTTCCTCATTCAAGTAGGAGGTGGGGTTCTCTGCTAAGGAGGGAGAAGGGGGTATCATAGGATGCTTGATGAGAGACAAAGGAGTTTAGGAATAGACTTTGAGGGAAATGTGACTGGGAGTTTATCAGGGAAGAGTAAAAAGATTGTCATTCAGTGATGATGACCTATTAGAGGTCTGATAACAAATTGAGATTAGATAACAAATGATCACCACATTTGTGTATTTTTCTTTGATTTTTTTCAAGGTATGAGCAGTAGTATGGGGTAGCACAAGGTGCAAAGAATTTAATGGTCCAGAACCTTGTGTAGTTGAACTATAGGGTTAATTTACAGGGTTCATAGGGAGAAAAGGCAGAACATATTTCTAGTCAGTGGAAAAGGTCTTTTGAAGGAATGTTTAATAGAATAGAGTTAATAATAGAACATGGGGACAGGAGGGGGCAGTACTTCAACCACAGTAGAAGAGGTGGGCAGCATAGAAGAACAACTAGGGAGGGATAAAACTGAGGTGGATGGGACTGACAAATCTGGGATTGGTAGTAGAGGACAAAACTTATATATTCACCCAAAACATAATTAGGAAGGTAAATCTGCTACAAAAATATATCACTTTGAATTTCAATGATGTTACATAATTAATCCTTGCTGTCAGGGACAGATTTCATAGCAAAATAAGTGACTCATAAGCAGTGGTTGAATGGAGCATTGAAGGCAATGTTATCTATTTAACCTCTGCTTATGAGCCTCCATTTTCTCCAGTCGGCTAGAATTAATCACCAGACATCATCTCAATAAAAAGAGACATATACTTAAATAGCAAAGTATATAACTAGAAATACAAACCAGGTCAAATACTCATGTCACCCACTTTCCAAATGACAACTTTTCAAAATATTAGGGAATGTAAGTTGTGAGTACTCTTGAGTCCACTTTGGTATTTTATCAGCTTGGCACAGTAACTGCTACTAAAGCAGGAAAAATGAGCCTGCAAATCCAGATATCTCTAAACAGGTCTCCCCAACATGAATGGAGGAAAACATCATTAGCAGAGTCAGGAATTAGATGCAATTTGAGGGTAGATTCCTGACTCTATAACCATTTTCTCTCCTATTTTTGGTGCCCTTCTCAAATGCTATTCAATCTTGTTTCTTTTGCTAGAGTTCACATCAAGCTTCCCACTGGGCATTCTACATTTTCAACATTCAACCTATTCAACCAGAGACTGTGGCACCAAAGTAGTGTCATTACTTCCTGGGCTTTCCACCATTTGGGGCCTTGGAGAGGATGTAAGTCCCAAGAAAAAACTGTTCCCTTTACTGGAAATAATATCTTTACATTAAGTAATATCTTTTCCAGGTCTTTAGCATCTTCTTTTCTCCCTAAAGAAACTACACCTGCCCAAAGAACTTAGCATCAACCATACCAGGAAGCCATGGATAGTAAATACCATGTAAATGCTGACAAATTTCCTCTTACCAGCTTCAAAGTTTTCTGCATTTCAGCTAGCATTCAAAATGAATAATTCTAGGAAGTGGTTTGCTTGACAACATGCAAAACCTGTTTCTCTTGCTTCAACTAATACATGAAACATTTGATGAGATATTTACATGTATATATTTACCAAGTATAATTTATATAGCATCTAAAAGTTTACAAAAGCATTTTGTTAGTGCAGTCATCTGAGGTGAGAAATGTCAATACTGCTTGCTGTACCTATTTTATAGTTGAGGAAATTGAAACTCATAGAGATCAAATGATTGCCTTGGGTCATACAGGAAGTACTGAATGCAAATCCAGTTTGTTTTCCACTATATCAAAATGTTTCCAAAAGGAACCATTCCTGGGTGGAATGGATATGCTAATTTTAAGAGTTACTTATAAAAGTGTAGTGTTGGCTCCTGCTCATTTCTTTTTTTTCTTTTATCATTTAAAAACTAATTTTCCTTTTTAAATAATGAACTTAATACATATAAACCAAAATGAACATGTCAAAATACAAAGGATAACACAGTTTCTTTCTTCTCTTCATCTAGCCAAGATTCTAATCTTTGGTTTTTACACTTATCTTTCTCTTTTTTGAATGAACCTTTAAATATCAACCCTCTGAAATTGAAGTTGTTTTTCTTGTGATATTCCTAAAATCTTCTTCCCCTCTTATACCTTCTTACCTTTCTCTACCTGTATCTCTCTGAAATTTAATGTAATTTTACACCAAAAATCTCTCTGTGCTTGTATATGTGTTGTATGTATCCTACAAACACAGCCATGTCTCCTCATCCTTAAAAAACAAAACTGCACTTGATCCTACCATCTCCACTAGCTATTGTCCTATATCTCACCTCCTATTCCTAGCTAAATTCCTTGAGAAAGCACTCTATACTAGTTACCTCTCCTCCTTTTCTTTCATTAATTTTCTATACTCTCTAGTGTATGGTCCCTCATATCATCATTCAACTTACAGCTCTCTCCAAAGTCACCAAATGATCTCCTAATTGCTAAATCTAATGGTCTTTTCTCAGCCTTCATCCTTCTATTGATTGTTTTCTCATTTTAAGTACTATCTCCTCTCTCAGTATTCATGACACTGCTCTTTTCTATTTCTTCTCCTACTTCTTTGAATATTCCATCTTGATTTCCTTTTCTAGATCTTCAATTATGTCATACCTACTCATCATGGGCATTCCCCAAAGCTCTATCTGAGGCCATTTTTCCCCTTTGAACAATGCCAATTCTTTTTTTTTTTTAATAAACATTTTTATTTAAAGTTTTGAGTTCCAAATTCTATCCCTTCTTCCCTCCCTTCCCCCCCGAGGCAGTAAGCAATCAGATATAGGTTATACATGTGAAATTATGTAAATTACCATATTAGTCATTTTGTATAAGAAAACTTGAATAAAAGAAAAAATGAAAGAAAGTAAAATATAGCATGCTTCAGTCTGTGTTCAACCAATATCAATTCTTTCTTTGGAGGTAGATAGTGTGTTTCATCAGATTGTCTTGGATCATTGTATTGCTAAGAATAATTATCATTTACAATTTTTCATCAAACAATATTGCTGTCACTGTGCACAGTGTTCTCCTGGTCCTGTTCACTTCACTATACATCAGTTCATATAAGTCTTTTCAGGCTTTTCTGAAATCATCCTGCTTGTCATTTCTTACAGCACAATAATAATCCATCACAATCATATACCACAGTTTCTTTAGACATTTCCCAATTGATGGGCATTCTTTTGATTTCCAATTCTTAGCCATCACAAAAAGAGCTGCTATAAAAAAAATTTTCACAAATAGGTCTTTTTCTCTTTTTGGCTATGTCTTTGGGATATAAACCTAGCAGTGGTATTGCTGGATCAAAGGATATGCACACTTTTATAACCCTTTGGGCATAATTCCAAATTGCTCTCCAGAATGGTTGGATCAGTTCACCAACAGTGAACTGTTTTCCCACATGCCCTCTAACATCCAACATTTTCCTTTTTTTTTAAAAAAATCATATTAGCCATTCTGGTAGGCATGAGGTGATACCTCAAAGTTGTTTTAATTGGTATTTCTCTGATCAATAGTGATTTAGAGCATTTTTTTCATATAACTATAGATAACTTTAATTTCTTTGTCTGAAAACTGCTTGTTCATGTCCTTTGACCATTTATCAATTGGGAAATAACTTGTATTTTTATAAATTTGATGTAGTTCTCTATATATTTGAGAAATGAGACCCTTATCAGAGATACTTATTGCAAAAAATATTTCTCAGTTTTCTGCTTTCCTTTTAATTTTCATTGCATTTTGTTTGTTTGTGAAAAAGCCTTTTAATTTGATATAATCAAAATTAACATTTTTTTTGGTGGGGCAATGAGGGTTAAGTGACTTGCCCAGGGTCATACATCTAGTCAATGTTAAGTGTCTGAGGCTGGATTTGAACTCAGGTCCTCCTTAATCCAGGGCTGGTGCTCTATCCACTGCACCACTTAGCTTCCCCCTATTTAACATTTTACAATGCTCTCTATATCTTCTTTGGTCCTGTGGTAAAAATTATTTGTGGTAAAGATTAATATTCCCATTTTTAGCTAACTCATTTGGGAGGGGCCACACCTGGTCCACCCCAAGGTTACATATGCTACTGAACTGAGAAGGAGAACTCTCGATAGGCAGTTTTTGAAGGACCTCTCCTTTTGGGGAAGGAAAGATTGAACACTCCCTGAAGGGAGGGAGAAGGCTGTTTCTGGAACACTAGGCTTCTTCTGGAATGTGAGCTCGCTCTCAGGTCTCTCTGTCTGGCAACTCTCCTTGCAGTGGCACGTGTTCATTCTGTCTCGGTGTGGTGTGAACAGCTGTAGACTGTCTGGGGTTGGTGAGTCAATTACAAAAAACCCTAAATTCCTTTGAACTAGCTTAATTGGAAATGGTCTGGGGTTGCATAGGTTAAGTTTAGAGTTAAGAGCATTTATATGTATTTCTATTATCCTATTTCTTTATCTTTGATTTTTATTAGTTTCACCTTTGTTGTTTAATTAATTCCCAAGTAATAAAATCTGATCCTTTTGTGAACTAAAGTTTAGAGGCTCCTTTCTTATTTGCCTGGGAGAAATATCTAAAAAGGGCAGTTCAGAGGGGAGGGTAAACCTAAAAGGTCCCTCATATTTCTGGGACCTTAATATTAAGGCGAGTCACCCAAATAATGCTCCGTATATCAAATTTTGGGCCTCACAGTCCTAAATTCTTCCCTTGTCCATAAATCTGACAAACTATTCCATACTCTCTTAATTTGCTTGTGGTATCACCTTTATATGTAAATCGTATACCTATTTTGATCTTATTTTAGTATATAGTGTGAGATGTTGATCTATACCTTGTTTCTGTCATATTATTTTCCAGTTTTCCTAGCAGTTTCTGTCAAATAATGAGTTTTTATTCCAATAGCTTGGATCTTTAGGTTTAACATATAATAAATGACCATAGTCATTTACTATAGTGTAATTCATGTCTGTTCTATTCCACTGATCCACCACTCTATTTCTTAGCCAGTACCAGATTGTTTTGAAAATTACTGCTTTAAAATATAGTTTGAGATTTGGTATGGCTAGACCACTTTCTTTCATATTTTTCATTGCTTCCCTTGATGTCCTTGAACTTTTGTTCTTCCAGATAAATTTTGCTATTATTTTTCTAGATCTATAAAATAAATTTTTGATAGTTTGTTATGATACTAAATAAATAGATTAATTTAGGTAGGACTATAATTTTTATTATTGGCTTGGCATATTCATGAGCAATTAATATTTTTCCAATTATTTAGATCTGACTATTTGTGTGCAAAGTATTTTATAGTTGTGTTCATATAGTTTCTGGGTTTGTCTTGGCAGGTAGATTCCAAAGTATTTTATATTATCTACAGTTATTTTAAATGAAATTTATCTTTCTATCTGTTGCTGCTGGACTTTGCTGGTTATGATTCATATGGGTTTATTTTGTATCCTAAAACTTTGCTAAAGTTGTTAATTGTTTCAAGTAGTTTTTTAGTTGATTCTCTATGATTTTATAAGTATAACAACATATCACCTGCAAAGAGAAATAGTTTTATTTCCTCAAGCAATCCCAATTCTTGACCTCATAGGCTGAATTGAGTTGTTATCATTTAAATACAGATGATTGTTAAGTCTATATATCCTGGCCTCTTTCTTCAGCTTTGATTATGTGTCATTATATTTCTTTTAGACATCTTGAATTCATTTTCCTGTAAGCACTGCAAACTCAGTATGTCTAAAGCAGAACTCATTATCATACCCTCACCCCAAATCCCCAATCCTCTATCATTCTAAACTTCTTTATTAAAGTTAAGAGTACCATTATCTTACCAGTCACCCATGTTACAACTACAGTGACATACTGAACTTTTTACTCTTACTTATCCCACATATCCAGTCCTTTGCCAAATCCTGTCATTTCTACCTTCATGATATCAAGTAAATGTATATGTATATATACTTGTATGCATATAAACACATATATTCATATATGTGTGTCTGGGGGGGCTGTTTGTATTCCCCTCCCCATTCTCTACTCTCACAGTCACCACCCTAGTTCAGGCCTTCATCACCTCCACCCTGGTCTATTACAGTAGTCTTCCAATTGGTCTACCTACTTTAAATCTCTACCAACTCCAATTCATCTTCCACTCAACTGCCAAAGTGATTTTCTTAAATCATAGTTCTTACAGTGTCATTATTCTACTTAATGAATCAGTAGCCCCCAATATTAAATACAAGATACTTAGAGCCCTTCACATATTTACCTCTTCCTGACTTTCAAGTCTTCTTATATTTTACTCTCTTACACTTATTCTACCACCCAGATACATTGACCTACTTGCTTTTCCTCACACATGACACTCAGTCTCCAAACTCCATGCATTTGCACTGGGACATGCATCCCCATGATTGGGATTTTTTTTTTCTTCTCATCCCACCTATTAGTTTCCCTGACTTCATCTGAGACTCAGCTCAATTCCTGCCTATTGAAGGTGGTCTTTTCCAGTTCATCCAGCTGCTAGTCCCTTCCCTTCAAAGATTTCCTTCCATCCATTCTTTCTATACATATCTTGTATATATGTAGTTACTCATGTGTTCTCCCATTAGAATGGTAAACTCCTTGAGGGCAAGGACTATTTTTGTCTTACTTTGTGTCCCCGGTGTTTAGCCCATAAAAGAATTGAAGAAATGTTTGACTGACTCAGTGACTATCGTCTTCTGGTCTCCCCGAGTTGTCCCCAATCAGGGTGCTGTGGGTTCTCTCCTTCCTACGTGGATATCGTGGTCAAGGTGCTGAGGTTTTCCAGACCCTTTGGTGTATCTCTGTTTAGAGTGCTGCTTCAGGCCTAGGGCATCTTAACCTGCATTCATACTTCCTTCCCTAGCAGAACCCCCATTCCAGCTCCTGTAGCTTCTAGGTGTCTTTTTTGTGTAGTCCTAGGCTGAATGAAGGAATCTACTAGGTTTTTATTCTTTTGGATGTATTGATTATTATTTGATTGTGTGCTCTTTGAGATTTTTGCTAGAGTATGTGTGATAGAGTTTGACTATGACCTTTCACATCAACATAAGTTCACTGATATTTACATTAAAGACAATGTTTTCCTTCCAAAATTCTGGCCCCTTCAGTTAAACCAAATTCAATTCAATAAGATGTGTGTGTGTGTGTGTGTATACACACGCACATGTGTGTGCATGTGTTTACTATGTACCTAGGCATTGTGAAAAGAACTGGAGATACAAAAGTAAAAACTGCTCCTGTCATCAAGGAATTTATGTTCCACTTAGGAAAACAACTTGTACATGGATAAGTTAATACTATTTCATCCCATCCAATGTTGTTCAACCTAATCCAACATTTATTCTAGATCCATTTCAGTCCAATTGCTTATAAGACTCTAACCAACTCTTTTTTTTAAATTTTTTTTTAAGTGAGGCAATTGGGGTTAAGTGACTTGCCTAGGGTCACACAGCTAGTAAGTGTTAAGTGTCTGAGGCTGGATTTGAACTCAGGTACTCCTGACTCCAAAGCCGGTGCTCTATCCACTGCGCCACCTAGCTGCCCCTTCTAACCAACTCTTATAGTAAGTTGGATGAGCAACTGAAGACTCAGAAACATAGTCAGATCAGACTATGTTGTAAAATGTATTAGCTAGATGATACAGTAGATTAGGTGCTTGGCCTGAGTTCAAATCCTGTCTCAGGCCCTATTTTTGTAACCCTGGACAAATCACTTAACCTTTGACTCAGTTTCTTCATCTGTAAAAATGGAGATAATAGCACCAGAGTTGTTCTGAGTATAAAATTATATTATATTTCTAAAGCACTTTGCAAACCTTAAAGTGCTATATAAATGCAAACTATTATAAAAATATATTGTCTATAAAGTTTGATTTATCTAGTCATAATGGGCCACATTACATGATATATTATACCCCTCATAAGGCTTTACAGTGATCCCTAGAAAATGGAAGAATATTTTTATCCCACTGACCAAGGAAATCCACATGCAAATATTTAGGCACAGGATAAAGTTGTGGAGGTTTTTAATAAAAGAAGTTCTTATTCCCTGATTTAGAATGAGAATGGATTCTCTGGTACATAGTATGAACAGGACAAAGCTTGGTTGATCTAGTTGTTTTGACTAAATTGATTCATTTAGGCAATCTGTCAACAGTCACCAACCATGGACATAGCATGGTATTAAATAATACAGGGGTGCGATAGAATAAAAAGAGCATAAGACCTGGATGTAAATATAGGTTCTTTCACTGACTAGCTGCTTGACCTTAGACAAGTCCCTAAACTTCTTTGGACCTCACTTACTCATCTGTAAAATGAGATATTTGGACTGAATAATACCCAAGTTACTTTATAGCAGCAAAGTTCTTATGGTTCTGAAGTATGTAGAAATGAATCTCTCCTAAAAAACTTTGCAAGTACCCTAATGAAAAAATATTTAATAATCCCAACTACTGGCTTTTTCATTGTTATCCATTGGCTGCTCTTAGCTATGATAAATTGTAATAACTCTGACATGGAATAGCCAATTCATCCCCGTTGCCTATGCTATTTGTACTGGAGGTATACTTGTACAGTGCACTGGTAGCTGTTTGATTTTGACAAATTTGCCAGTATCATAAAGTATTTGTTCTTCTACATACAGATTCTTATCAATAGGAAAAGAAATCTTTATAAAGGAGATGTTTTTAAGGATATTGTATCTTTATGATCAGTTGTCACTGAAAATCAGAACCAGATTCATTGAGAAAGGCTAAAATTAAACATCAACACATCCCTGCCAGACATCTATGCTTGGTCACTGTCTGAATTGAGTTGTGTTAATTTCTTTTTTCTGAGATTGGTTCAGATTGGCAGAGCAATTCTTAGCAGTACAACAGAATAAAATTTGTTCTTCCAATTTTGTGAGAAACACACTTGCTTTTCCTTTATCCCAAAGGAAATGTTTGATTTTTCACCATGTAGCTCCTGGACAATTGCCTGACATTTCTCAGGATTTAGCATTGTGAATGTCAGCTTATATGAGGTCCAAATGGAATCCTGGATACTGAAAATCATGAAATACAAAATCCATTGAGAAATGAAAAAGTGGTCATGGAAATAAGCAAATAACTAGTCGCTAACTTTACTGGTAAAGTCCAAAGTGTTGGAGAGAATTTTATAAGCAGTCATAGACCATCACCATATCCAGAATATCAAAATAGCAGGTGACCCAAGTGATAATGGAGAGAGAGTAACTGGGGTGGGCTAATGATGAAACATAGGACAAAAGTCGGTAGTTTTGCCTCGTCTCTGTCTCCAAAGGAGAAGTCCTATGAGAATTTGTAGATGTTGATCTGGAGCTTAAAAGAGGTCAGGACTGAATATAAAGTTATTTGCATAGTTAGTAGCTAAAACTTTAGGGGTGGAATACATAATGGGGAAAGAAAAGGGCCTACAAAAATATTTGGGAAACACTTAAAATAGAGCATCAAGAGAAGCCTAAGAAGGAGATTAGGAAGTGATTAGGAAATTAGAAAAGAAATCTGGAGTGTTTTATTTCTTTAAAGTTAAGGGAAGATAGAGTATCTGGTAGTAGAAGAGGCATGGTCAATAGAATAAAAAATCTCAGAAAAGTTAGAGGATGAGGACTGAAAATGCCATTGGATTTAGCAATTAAGTGGTTATTGGCAACTGTAGAGAAAGCAGTTTCAGTAGGATGGTGGAGATAAAAGTCAGATTAAAAGAAAGGGGTTGAGCCAAAAGTAGGTAGTGAGGAAATAAAGGCATCAAAATAATAGATTTTTTCTAAGAAATTTAATAATAAGACAGAATTTGGGAAGCCTCAGCATGTTTGTAGGTATAGGGAAAGATCCAGTCATGAGGGAGAGATTGAACTTGCCTGAGAGGGAGAATGACCGAGGGTAGGGAAGGGGATTGAGGTTATACGTAGAAGAGTTAGCCTTAGTGAGGGTTAGTATCTTGTCTCCCTACAAAATGATAGACTTGTTTTTTTTGTTTTATTTTGAGTACTTAGACAATTTCTTCCTTTCAGGTTGGAATAAAATGAAGTCAATGAATGAGTCTATACATTTTTTTTTACAAAGCAGGAGGTGCACATATCAGCTCACTACTCTACATTTCACATATATCCCCCACTTGCAAATTTTCCCAAGTTTTATTAATGTGTGAGTTATTAGATACTGCAAGGTAACATGGTATCAGACATGTTTTGTTGCAATGTTAAGAACATAAATGTGTGAACCAATGTCTGGATATATCAGAGATTTGGGGGTTAACCCCAATAGACGTGACAGGACAAAGTAAGGGCTTTTGTGGGGCTCAGAATAGGACAATCAGGGTTCTAATGGTAATTGCCACCGATTTGTAGGATTACTTTAGGAATTGGGGGCATTACTGTGAATCTGACTCCTTAGAAATCTCCTTGAGGGCAGGGGCCATCTTCTTCCTTTATCCATATTCCACAGTATCTGACACATAGTAAACACTTACTGTTTATTGACTGACTGAGAAAGGTATTGTGTTCTAGCAGGTAGGTGTAATTTCTCTCTTTCCCAATTTCTTCATCTGAAAGCATTGTTAGTGATACTTAGAATACCACTTCCCTTTTTGAGGAGTTATATGTTATGTACACCCACATCTATGTATATACATGTATATATGCATATTATATATGTTTAATATAGAATATATAATTATATAAGAGTCTATATAATAAAATCTTTTGGGACAGCCATAGAATATCATGTATATCAAGGCCTATCTCAACCACTTTGTAATTCTACAAGAGGTATTCAGCAACTATATCTTCAACCAAAGGATTACAGATGATTCCAGAACCAATACTCTTTCTCCTGTCCTATACTGCCTCTCTTTATGTATGGTTCAACAGGATATTTCCATAAAGTGGAAGTATTCTGCACTCAACAGAGGGAAATTAGTATCCATTTCCCTATAATTATTCATTTCCTATCTATTTCTACAGATAATTTCTTTAGCAAGGTCAAGTGGCATAAATAAAAATAGGTGGTTTTCTTCTAAAGGCTACTCTTTGTTTTACACTGTTGGACCAGTTATGTAGACCCTTTCATTGAGATAGTAATGAAAAGATGATGAATTTCACAAATTATATTTTTATTTTTCTGGTTCTTACACAAATTGTGAATGGTAATTTTCACTACAATGGTAACTATTATGAACATAGCACCAAATGTCCCTGGCACCGAAGGCTAAGTAAAATCCATTACAGGAAAAATAATGACATTATTTTCATGTAAAAAGGATTCAGTAAGATACTGGGCCAGATACTGAGGGTTGATTCTTAAAATTGGACTACACTATGAGGCAGATGGCATTTTAGGATTGTTTTTGGCAAAAGACAGAGCCAGTGTTTGATGACAGGTTCAGAGCAGCATTCTGTTGGTCTCACCTCCAAAAAAGTTTCACTTATTTTTTTAATAAACATTTTTATTTGAAGTTTTGAGTTCCAAATTCAATTCCTCCCTCCTTCCATCTCTCTTTTCCCCCTCCCTGAGGTGGTTAGTAATCAGATATAGGTTATACTTGTGAAATTATGTAAAACATTACTATATTAATCATTTTGTATAAGGAAACTCAAAAGAAAAAATGAAAGAAAGAAAATTAAAAAATAGAATGTTTCAGTTTGTGTTCAATCAATCAATATCGGTTCTTTTTTTGGAGGTGGATAGTATGCTTCATCATTAGACCTTTGATATTGTCTTGGATCATTGTTCTGCGAATAGTTAGGTCATCATTCTCCTGGCTCTGTTCACTTCACTATACATCAATTCATATAAGTTTCTAGGCCTTTCTGAAATCATCCTGCTTGTCATTTCTTAAAGCACAAGAATATTCTATTACAATCATATACCACAGGTAAGCTTCACTCAAACAATTAAAATACAGTTAAACAAGTATATATTGATTTTTGTGTGTGTGTGTGTGTGTGTGTGTGGTAATGGGGGTTAAGTGACTTGCCCAGGGTCACACAGCTAGTAAGTGTCAAGTATTTTAGGCCAGATTTGAACTCAGGTCCTCCTGAATGCAGGGCTGGTGCTTTATGTACTGTACCACCTAGCTGCCCCCAGTATATATTGATTATTCCCTATGCGCACATGGTAAATAAAATTCAAAATCCAAGGAGCTTATATTCTAGTTGAGCTAATAACATATTTCTTCTCCATGCCCTTGAATTGTCTGTTCTTCATACCTAAAATATATTCTTTCCTCATCTCCACATCTTAGAATCCTTAGTTTTCTTTAAGGCTCAACTCAAATGCCACCTTCTTCATAAAACCTTTCCTGATCCTCCCATACACTGGTGCCTTCCTGCTAAAATTTTTTGTCTTGTATATATTTACATATACACACGTTGTCTTCCCTGATAGAATGTAAGCTCCTTGAAGGCAGAGATTGTTTAATTTTTGTCTTTGTGTCCCCAGCACTTAACAGAGGACCTGGCATATACTAGAAAGAAATGCATACTGATGGACATATGCATATTAAACTGTTAAAAACATTTTTTAAAAGTGTATGCTTAAGTGAAAAGTTGTTATTAGAGACAAAGGAAGGCTTTTTGGAGTGGGTGGTATTTATTGGGAACTAATTGGAAGGAGAGACAAGATTTGGATAGGAAATAGGTTGTTTCAGACTGGAGAAAACTGTATGAGCAGAACAATGAAGATAGCAATGAGCAGGGTATGTTTACAGGATAGTGAGAAAACTGGCCTGACTTTTATGGAGGGTGACCACTAGGGAGGAGTGATTGATAAGTCCTTACTAGACCTTACTAGAGCTCTCCCTGAGTTGCTATGGGTACCAGGCAGCTGGATCTGCCTCAGGGAAGCAAGGGCTTAGAAATAAGAAGGGGGCATAGCCAGCTGGCACTAAAAAAAAGACACTGACATTATTTTCCTCCTATCCTCTTCTATACATACTCACACACACACACACACACACACACACACACACACACTCACTCTTCCAGGCTTCATGTTGCCCTTTGGGGCATTAATTTCCATTTTTCTACTCCCAGGTTGCCCTTGGTATTAATTTTAAGTAGATTTCATCTATTTAAAAATGTCAGGAGGCAGGGACGAGGACCAATACACTATGATTTCCCCTCATATCTCTGCAAGGCTAATCCTTGGTGGAGGGGAAGTATATGAGTCAATTAGGGAAAGATTGTGGAAGACCCTGGAAAGTCAGTTGAAGAAATTCTGCCTTTACTTTATTCTGAGGGCAAAGCATAGCCATAGAAAACTTTTAAATAGTGGAATGTCATGAATTCAATTCAGCCTACAATGAGGAGAATCAATTTGATATAGGGGGGAAAGTACCTGAAATTTAAATACATCTGGGAAGCACCTTCATCACAACCTTCTGAGGAATAGTGGCAGAATTGTCATACGTAAATATCATACACAAACCATACACCTATAACATATAAAAAGGAACTAATCCCTAGAGTTTCAATGGCTTCACTGAGGTCATGTAACCAATAAGCAACAGAGATGGGAATCAGAGGACTCTGTTATAAACTCCCAAGTCAGGTGTTATAGAAATGGAAGGTGCCATTATTATTCATAGCCATAAAATTTTAGAGATGGGAGGGAACCCCTATGCATCTGGGACAAACCATCCTTAAAAAAGATTCCTCTCTACAACATATCTGTCCCTTTGAAGACCTGAGGGATACTTGGGCATACAAAGATAAAGAAAGCATGGCCTAAGCTGTGAGGCACCTTACAATTTAGAAGGGAAGCTATAACTAGCAAATAAATAACTAATGCAAAGCAAATTGTGGTAAACGTATACAAAGTACTATGAGAGATCTGAGGAGAGATAGTCACTTAGTACCTGACACATAGCTGGTGCTAAAGAAATGCTTGTTAATTTATTGTCATCTTTTAATGTTTGCTGATAAACTGATTTCCTGATTTATAAAATGAGAACATCGGATTAGATGATCTTGAAGGTTCTTCTTTTTTTTAAAAAAGCCTCAAAACTAATTCTAGGCCCTGTTTTTTCCTATTTTCAGGCTGGCAGATCCATGAAAGTTTTATGGAGGACATAGCATTTGACTTAAGTCTTAGAGAATGGGTAGGGTTTTCTGTAGATGGGAATGGGTGGAAGGACTTGCATTTCAGTGATAGGGGGTGGTAGGAACAAAGAGAGAGAAATGGGAAAGGGTAAAACAAATCTGCAAAACAATACAACTTGGCAATAGCATGAAGTAGGTGAAGGGGGATGTGATTTGAAAGGTAGAGTGGAACCAGATTGTGGTGGGCCTTAAAATATCAGACTAAAGAGTTTGGAGTTTAGTTGTTTTTGAAGGTGTGTGTGTGTGTGGGGGGGAGGGTTGGGATATGATTGAAGCTGAATGTTAGTAGTATTTTAAAATTTAATTTTAAATTTATCATGTATTTGAGATGCAATTTGGCATCATAAATAGTAAGATTGGGGGGCAGCTGGTGGCGCAGTGGATAAAGCACTGGCCTTGGATTCAGGAGGACCTGAGTTCAAATCCAGCCTCAGACACTTGACAGTAGCTGTGTGACCCTGGGAAAGCCACTTAACCCTCGCTACCCCGAAAAATAAATAAATAAATAGTAAGATTGCCTGGGAGTTAGAAAGTCCTTGATTCAGACCTTTCCTCTGATGCACATTGGCTGTGTGAATGAGAGAAAGTTACTTGATCTTTCAATGCCCCATGCAACTCTCTAAGACCTTGAAGAGGAGGGGTCAATCTGCATTGGCATTGGGTATGGAAGAGGTCAATCCCTACCCCCTACCCCAATATGCACTTATAGCTATTAATTATCTCCAGTGTACTGGGTACTGTGTAGAGTAATGGAGATTTTTTAAAAAGTGAAAGCACTTTGTAGACATTAAGGCTGTTAAGTTGTTACAGTTATTTGTATATAGTAGTTCATCTTTTAAATTTACATAGTTAAAAGTACATATTCATTATTTTCCCCTCATTTATAAAGCTAAATTTTGCAAATTTATAAACTAAACTTGTAAAACTAGATATCCCCCCTTATAGTGAATTTTGCCTGTTCATTGATGTCCTTTTGTATAAGTTTGTTTTTAGGTCACTGCAAACAAATCAGGTTATTTAAATAGGCTTCAATGTGTGTAAGGTATTGAGGTGACTGACATGTTTGCTTGACATTCTGAACTCAGAACACTAAATGTCCCTTGAGAATTTTCTTTATCAGTTTAAAGGACAGGTGAAGACAACCAAAAGACGATTCACTTACCATGTTGAAATAAAAACTGTTCGCTAAGGTGCTGACCAGGTCTCAAGGTTTTATTTAAAGACTGGGTAGCACAAACTTCTGCTTTTTCTTCTCCTACTTCTGAATGACTGGGAAGAAGGCAGAAGTCAGATTAACCCCTGGGGCTAAACTTCTTCTCAAACTTCTCCTTCGAGACTGTGAAATAAAGCATATGTTGGTTAGTATCTAAAATTGCAAAGGTAAACATTGGGAATGTTGGAGGTCATTTTTTGAACATTGATGTTTTCAGAAATTGCAATCTCTTCTGGAAGGAAATAGACCTCCCTCTACCCTTTCATGTTCTCCTAGTAAAAGCATTTTCTAAAGTATAGATGAATATGTTTTTTCTATTAAGATTTATTGACTGACAGAAGAAGGAAATCAACCACATCACAAGTAAAAAAAAGTAACTTATTTGGCTTTGGGTGTTTTCTTTTTTAAGAGAAAAAAATATAATAAAAAAGTTAAATTTGCCTGACTTAAAAATTAAGAACAGAGATTCAACCCCCCCATATTAACAACATAACTGATGTATATGTGTGTATACATATATATGTATATAGATAGATCAATATTGTTAGCAGATATGCAAAATTAACTTTTTACTTATAGTATAATGTAGTAGACTCATTTCTCAACTGATGGGCACTCCCTCATTTTCCTTTCCCCTACTCTGCTTTAACTGAATTTAATATGGAATTGACATATTATATGTATGCATGCCTATATATGTATGTGTGTATATATGTCTACATATACATATATATATATGTATGTGTATAATATCTTGATTCCAAATTTGAATTGGGGAAAGGAAATGGGCGAGCAGGAAGAGAAAAAGAAGGATGTAGTGAAGAAACAGGAAGAGAGAGAGAGAACGACAAGACAGACACAAAGATAAAGAGACAAGGGGCGGCTAGGTGGCGAAGTGGATAAAGCACTGGCCCTGGATTCAGGAGTACCTGAGTTCAAATCCGGCCTCAGACACTTGACACTTACTAGCTGTGTGACCCTGGGCAAGTCACTTAACCCTCATTGCCTCGCAAAAAAAAAAAAAAAGAGACAGAGAGGAGTGATGAAGAAGGGAACGGATTAGGAAGTATTAATAAACTCATTTGATCATAGCCCCTTGGTTACTTGGACTGTTGCTTCAGCATGGATCACCTCATATCACTGTCTTTTGAAATGTTAAATAATCACAGCCCTTGAACAACTTTAAATTATATTCTGAATGTTTAAGCAAGAGCAGCCATACAGAAAGGAAAGTTATTGGCATAGTAAGAATTATACTAGCTGTGTGACCCTGGGCAAGTCACTTAACCCCCACTGCCTTACCAAAAAAAAAAAAAAGAATTATACCCTCAAATCATCAAGTGCCTTGGACAGAATAGATCAATATATTTTTGTTGATTCTATTCCTTACATTTAACATTTATGATTTGAGGTTATAGATCTGATTGGCATCTAAAGAGCTAATTTTCAGTAGTCAAAAAAAAAAAAGTTCACGCATTAAGAACTGGAAAGAACCATAGAGATGATGTAGTCCAAACTCCTCATTTTATAGATGAAGCCCAGAGCTTCAAATTTTGAAGACACAAATTTTGAAGTTGTGCCACCCAAGAAATTACACAGCAGATATGTAAGTGGCAAAAATGACTCCAAATTCAGTTTTCTTTCCCTATACCAAATAGTTTCTCAATGCATTCCTTCTTCCTGTATATTTTTTATCCTCCAGAAGAAATTGTATTCGTTTCATATTGTCTGTTCTTCCTAGTGTATGGGGACAGTCCTAGAGTGTTTTTTTTTTCCTTGTCTGCAGGGTGACCTAGCAGAATTATGAACTAAAAGGAAAACATTTATTTCCAGAAAATCAAATGACATACTGTTTCCTTTGACTCTGGACACATATTTTGCTTTGCTGCACACACTCCAAGAAAATGGCTGTAAGAGTCAACTTTGAAGTTGATTTGTAGAACCATAGAATATTAGAGATACAATGGACCTTGGAGATAACCTAGTCTAATCCCTTAATTTTTTTTTTTTTTTTAGTGAGGCAATTGGGGTTAAGTGACTTGCCCAGTCACACAGCTAGTAAGTATTAAGTGTCTGAGGCTGGATTTGAACTCAGGTAACCCTGACTCCAGGGCTGGTGCTCTATCCACTGCACCACCTACCTGCCCCCTAATCCCTTCATTTTAAAGAGGAAAAACTGAGACCCAGAGAAGGGACATGTTTTTCCCAGAGTTATATAGCTAATTAGTGGTACTGCTTGGATGTGTGTCTGTCATATTGACAATTTTGTGTGGTTAATTTTGGATCTCGGATTTGTTTCCCCTTGACATCTAACAAAGTTCCAGATTTCTTCCTTGTCGTCAATGTTTAACTCAGAGAATGTAAATTATTTTTAATATATGCCTAATCAAATCACAAGTAGCAAGTCAGATCTAATGCCCCAAATCACTCATATAATGCATTCTAAGTAGAAGTAATTTTTGTGCAGAGGGAGATGAATGAAGCTTTATCAGAATGCTAGTATACTGGCTAGAAGATTCTTACTACATCTAGATCATCTAATACTTTGCATCATTGACTCAGATAATCAAGAGTAGACCATATTAAATTCATTGGGCTCCCTTCCACCATCAGATGGTCTTTCCTCCAGCCAAATTATTGGCAGAGGTGATGGCTTATCTGAATTACCCTTGTTCTCATTAATTCCATGAACCAAAAATTATCATTTTCTTTATAAGATGTTTTTGACTCAATGGGGCATTCACACACACACACACACACACACACACACACATATATATATATATATATATATATATATATATATACATATACACATAAGGCAGTTAAGATTTTAAGAGGCTAAGTGATTTGCCCAAGGTCACAATTCAATTAAATCATCCTCTGCCCCCCCCCCCAATCTTATACTTTTTGTGTTTTCAATTTGAAGTCATGGAAAGGAGGACTACAAAAATCACTGCTGATTTATGTCTTCTCTCCCTAGTAAATTTTGATCTAGGAGACTGTCTTAAACTCTACAAGGTAGAAGGCATCAAATTTGCTCAAACCCCTACAAAGTGATTAATAGTGGGTTCTAGTGGAAGGATCAGAGGACTTAAGAGCTAAGAGGAAGTATGGTGATTATTTACTACAATCACTTCTCCCCTGGATTCTTCAATTAAGGAAACCCAGTCTTAGGGAGATGTAGTCATTTGCCATGGGTCACATAAGTTATAAGTAACAGATCCAACATCTCAGCTGAGGAAAGCTGAATCCAAGTGATGTTTTTTTTTTTTCCATTACATTATACTATAAGTAAAAACTCTATCCAACTTTGTACATTTGCTGAAATTATTGACCCATATGTAGATATAATGCTGCAGTAAATACCCTGGGGCATGTAACCAGGACAACAATGAAAATAAAAACTTCTAAGTAGAATTTATAAAATCTCTCAGAGAGATCATCTTGGGTTGCCTGGTTTTCTAAACAAGTAAGTGAACTGTGAAGTAGAAAGCCATAGTAGACACAGCTTTATTATTTTAATAAGATAACTCTTTGTCTTCATTTTATCTCTGCCTACCTGGCTTCCAATCTCTATCTCATTGTCTTAAGCACACATTCATTATAAAAGTTTAGAATATAAACAGATGGGATAGAATATTTCAGATACAATATGTTCTGGGTAAATAGGAGAAAGAGGAAAGGACTGCAAATCAAAATAAGCAATAGGACATTCTGAAAAGCAATTTGGAACTGTGCCCCCAAATCTATTAAACTGTGCATACTTTTTTTTTTTTTGTGGGGCAATGAGGGTTAAGTTATTTGCCCAGGGTCACACAGCTAGTAAGTGTTAAGTGTCTGAGGCTGGATTTGAACTCAGGTTTTCCTGAATCCAGGGCTGGTGCTTAATCCACTGTGCTACCTAGCTGCCCCCCAGTGTGCATACCTTTTTTTTTTGTTTGTTTGTTTTTTTTTTTGTGGGGCAATGAGGGTTAAGTGACTTGCCCAGGGTCACACAGCTAGTATGTGTCAAGTGTCTGAGGCCGGATTTGAACTCAGGTTTTCCTGAATCCAGGGCTGGTGCTTAATCCACTGTGCTACCTAGCTGCCCCCCAGTGTGCATACCTTTTTTTTTTGTTTGTTTTTTTTTTTTTTTTGTGGGGCAATGAGGGTTAAGTGACTTGCCCAGGGTCACACAGCTAGTATGTGTCAAGTGTCTGAGGCCGGATTTGAACTCAGGTACTCCTGAATCCAGGGCCGGTGCTTTATCTATTGTGCCACCTAGCTGCCCCGAAGTATGCATACCTTTTGACCCAGTAATATCACTAATGGATCTTTACCTCAAAGATATTAGAGAAAGAGGAAGAGGACCCATATATACAAAAATATTTGTGATAGTTCATTTTGTGGTGGCAAAGAATTGGAAAATGAAGGAGTGCTCATTAATTGGGAAATAGCTAAACAAGTTATGGCATATGTATTGATGAAATACTTTTGTGCTGTAAGAAATTATGAAGGAGATGGTTTTAGAAAAACCTGGGAAGACTTGTCTGAACTGATGGAAAGTGAAATGAGCAGAACCAGGAGAACAATTTATATAACAACAGCAATTCTGTGAAAGAAAAACAACCTTGAAAGACATAGGAATTCTTATGAATCCAGTGCAAGCAACCATACTTCCAAATGATTCATAATGAGACTTGTTCTTAACTTATGGACAGAGAGGTGATAAACTCTCAAATTGCAAGACACACATACACACACTCACTCACACATACCACCTATGGCTAATGTGGAATTTGTTTTGCTTAACTATATCTGTATATACATATATGTAACACATTTTGTTTTCTTTTTCTTGTTTCCTTAATAATTGGAGGAGGTAGAAGTGGAAGTGAGAGAATTTGAAACTGAAAATAAAATAAAATTGGATTTTTAAAAATTCATTAAAAATGAACAGAAATGGGGGTAGCTAGGTGGCACAATGGATAAAGTGCTGGCCCTGGATTCAGGAGGACCTGAGTTCAAATCTAGCTCAGACACTTGATACTTACTACCTGTGTGACCCTGGGCAAGTCACTTAATCCTGAAAAAGAAATTAATAGAAACACATCAAAGAATTCCTAGTACTTACTTGTGAATGCTGAACACGACCTCCCTTCTTTTTTCCTTGGAAATTTTCTGAAGACTCCTTATGTGCATCTGCACCAATGAGGGGAAGGAATCTCAGACTTGTGGGGCTTGGAACCTGGGGAAAAAATGAATAGTTGATTTGATACTAAACTTCCTGACTAGTGCTTATGACTCTTCCTTGGTTTAAAACTTTTTTTCCTTCTACTCCCCATGCTACCCACTTCAGCATCTCCCATGATATACTGATCTTGCCTCTTGCCACTGGATTATGTAACTGTATTATCCTTTTGCATTTTTTTTTTTGTATTGAGACTAAAGTGAAATTCCATTGCTTTTTGTGGGATCTTCTCTCATAGTTGATCATACAAGTCCCCAGGTCTTAGACATTTACTAGTGGCCATTTGCACTATTGTTCTACTTATACAACTTAGAATTATTTGTCCTCTATTATGATTTTTTATGGATGGCTGCCTTATTACCCTACTAGAATTTATGTTTTATTTAAGTGTAATATTCCCCTCCCTCCACTTCTACCTAGTGTCTAGCACAGTATTTTGCTTGTAGTAGACATTTAATAAATGTGTGTTGGGGGCAGCTAAGTGGCACAGTGGATAGAGTGCCGGCCCTGGAGTCAGGAGTACCTGAGTTCAAATCCGGCCTCAGACACTTGACACTTACTAGCTGTGTGACCCTGGGCAAGTCACTTAAAACAAAAAACAAACAAACAAACAAACAAACAAAAATAAATAAATGTGTGTTGACTGATGGGGTTTTGGGAAGATGCTAAGACTACTTATCTAGAATCGATGACTTGATCACTGACCCATTTATCATGAGCTATAATACCTTCAGTGATGATGATGATGATGATGATGGTGGTGGTGGTGGTGATTTTATGAGGGAAAAATGCCACCCCATGGGTAAAAGCCTAGTAAGTTGTGGAGGAAATGCCACTAATTAGGAATTGTCATGCCACATAACCAAGGAAAATATATTGTAGTTACAGGTCTAGACTTTCTCCATAGTGTTAAGTGCCTTTAGCTTCTTGTGTTAGTGCTTCCTACATTGTGTCTTTTTTGCCTTGTGTGTATAAGAGGTTTCTTAAAGAGATATGATTTTCTTCTACCTTTTTTTCTATGAACCATTTTTTTTAAGTGAGGCAATTGGGGTTAAGTGACTTGCCCAAGGTCACACAGCTAGTAAGTGTTAAGTGTCTGAGGTCGGATTTGAACTCAGGTACTCCTGACTCCAGGGCTGGTGCTCTATCCACTGCGCCACCTAGCTGCCCCTCGCCACCTAGCTGCCCCTTCTATGAACCATTTTTAAATGGTAGTAAATCTACCAGTTAGTAGCCTCCTTCTGGGGATCATTGAAAAATATTACTTAGATCCACTATGAACTCCTTGTATAATCTGGGGGGGGGGGGTTACCTATCTCAGACCTACCCAGTGAAGTTATTGATCAGGACCTCTACTTTTTCTGATAGGGAGAAGGGCAGCAGTTGTCCAGATAGCAAGATGAATGAAGTATATAATCTCTGAGGAGGACAGGGTGGCTGCAATATTCTTAGGTCTTGGGGGGACGGGGAGAGAGAGGTGGGGTAGTAGGTAGGGAGGAGGCAGTAGTCCCCACTCTGAGACTCCAAGCTTAGACTTGTGTGACAGGATCAAATATTTGAAATTAAGGCTCCTGGAAACATAGCAAATCTGGAAGTTAACTTGACTGAATAAAATGACAAAGTATGAAATTTGATACTTGTTGAATTCTTAAGTTAACTAAAGGCATTCCAGATTGATGGAAAAGACTGACAGATGTTCAAGATTGGGTATTGGGCTGCTTTAAGATCATGGATCCAAACGTTAGAGTTTTTCTGTTATGAGCAATTTTTTCTGCTAGGCCCATTTCATTGTCCTCTACTTTGGGAACATTTTTATGTGCGTGTGTGAAACGGATAAAAGGGTATTACAGATTGGTAGGAACCTTAGCTATACCAATGATTGTAAGAGTTTTTGCTGAGGCAGATTCTCATTTGATGTCTATTCCTGGTTAGGACATTCATCCACACAAAGCCATGGAATCAAGTACCATGCTTCAGAACAGGGAGGTACAGGAAGTATTGCCTTGCCAGGCAACTATAGCCACGGTGTCAGAAGTGTAAGTATTTTACCAGCTCTGGAGTCAGGAGGACCTGAATTCAAATCCAGCCTCAGACACTTGGCACTAGCTGTATGACCCTAGGCAAGTTACTTAACCCCAATTGCCTCACAAAAATTTTTTTTAAAAAGTGAAGTATCAAACTACATTGGAACCTGGTAAAGAATTGTCATGAGCCATTGACTGATACTGTTTAGGACACTATGGCCAATGGACTATTTTTACCCAATATCCATCCATATCATCCACCTATCTTTTAATCCTCTGAATAAATTGGTCAAACTGGTAAAGCCTGGACAAGGATGAAACATGATTGTCCAGGAATAAATATTGATTACTGGAAGAGTCCTGTAGCCAAGGCACACATTATTTTTTTTCAGAGCATGGCCATCTCCAGTGGTGGCATGGATGGCTAGACAAATTCTTCAGAAAGGTTAATAATTCATGGAGAGCCTTTGATTTTCATCTATTTGGCAAGTATAAGCTCTCTTTTGTTAATAGGCATGTGATTATGAAATTGATGGCATGGTCATGGATTTGATGGACTGGCAAGGCCTTTACTAAAGCAGTGATTTTCTTGTAGCAGTAAAAGAACTTTCTCTACCAATACAGGTTGATACCTTCTCTGTAATTTATAGTCTTAAATGTTGCCTGGGACACTAAGAAGTTCAATGATTTGCCTAGGGTTGCACAGTCAGAATATATCAGAATGTATCAGATATGAGACTTGAAACCAGGTCTTACTGAATCCAAGGCCATATCTTTTTAACTGCATCTTAGTGACTTACTTAGAACTGAGAAAATCATTAAAATACTGTATTGGTTGTTTATGGGAAAATGATATTTGTAGCTTAAGAATTATATCATTACTAGGGTAGTTCAAAAGAATATATACATAGATAGAAGACCAGGTTGAACTGATTATGATGGGGATGATCCTAAAAGAATAAAACTGGGTAGAGAGAGGTAAAATGAAGCAAATAATCTCATATAAAAGTGGCATGAATGGAAGAACTGTTATAGTGGAGGGTGGGTAGTTCAGGAACCTTATTCTCATTGGAACTGGGTTAAAGAGGGAATAACATATATTTAGTAGGGTATAAAAGGCTTCTTAATTTATAGAAAAATAGGAGTACAGGCAAGGGGATAGTATATGTGAGGGACTCTTAGAAGGCTATGTGGAAGGGAGTGGTCAGAAGTAAATTAGACTTCTGAAGAGCAGGGAGAGAGGGAGGGAGGGAGGGAGAGGGAGAGCGAGAGTGAGAGGAGAAAAGGCTAAACAGTAAGGGAAAATAAGACAGAGGGAAATAAATGACTAGTAATAATATCTTTGAATGTGAATGGGATGAACTCAACCATAAGACAGAAACAGCAGAATGAATACAAAATCAGAAAGAAACACATTTAAAAATGAAAGATTCACATAGGATAAAAAAAGGTGGATAAATGGAATAGAGTACATATACAGTAGACAGTAGTTAATGATTATAGTAACCTTATGTTTGATAAATGTAAATATATAAACTTTTGGGATAAGAATTCAGTTTCATAAAAATATTGTTGAGAAAACTAGAAAACAGTCTGACAGAAACTTGGTATAGATCTTACACCATTTACCAAGATAGGGTCAAAATGGATACATGACCTAGACAAAAAGAGAAATATCATAAGTAAATTAGAACATGCGACATATTACCTATCAGACATATGGGTAGGAAAAGAATTTATGAATAGAAAAGAGACAACGTTGCAAAGTTTAAAATGGATCATTTTGATTACATTAAAAAGATTTTGTACAAGTAAAATTAATTTAGCCAAGATTAGGAGGAAAGCAGAAAATCGACGAGAAAATTTATAGATTGTTGCTTGGACAAAGGATACCTCATATCTCAAATATATAGAGAACTTTGTCAAATTTATAAGAATGTGAATCTTTTTCCAATCAATAAGTAACCAAGGGATAAGTACAGGCAAGTTTTGGATAAAGAAATCAAACATAGATAGCATTGTGAAAAAATGTTCTATATCATTATTGACTAGAGAAATACAAATTAAAATAACTTTGAGATATCATCTCATACCTATCAGATTGACTAAAATGATAGGAGAGGAAAATGACAAACACTGGAGGGGATGTGGAAAAATTGGAAAACCAGTACACTGCTTGGTGAAACTGAACTGATCTAACTATTTTGGAGAACAACCTGGAATTATGCCAAAAAAGTTATAACACTGTATATCCTTTGTCTGAGCAATAGCACTTTTAGGTATGTTTTCCAGGGTGATCAGGGAAAAAAAGAAAAAGAACTTATATGTTCTAAAATATTTATAGCAGCTCTCCTTGTGGTGGCAAAAAACTGGAAATTGAGGGGATGCCCATCAGTAGGGGAATGACTAAACAAGTTGTGGTATAATATTGTGATGGAATACTATGGTGGTATAAGAAATGATGAGAAGGTTTATTTTAGAAAAATATGGAAAGGGTTGCATGAAATAATGAAGAATGAAATGAGCAGACCCACAAGAACAAATATATACACTAGCAGCAATATTTTTCAAAGGGAAAATGTGATTGACTAAGCTATTCAAAGTTATATGAATATTCAAGTCTATCTCCCACCAGAGAAAGAACTGATATATGGAACTCTGTATTGTATAGTTTCACATATTCATCTGTCTCAAATGTTGAACTTCTCTAGTACAGGATTGGAAGGGAGGGAAGGAAACAGCTTGGAACTCAAATGTAACAATAAATAAATAAAAATATACATCTGCTGACTGTCTAACTGATTATGGCTTGATGCATTCAGCGCACTCCAAACAGAAGCATTTGGGGATCTCATAATCCACAGGAATTACTCCTCTGATCTGGAAATCATACATTTCTTTCTCTCTCTCTCTCTCTCTCTCTCTCTCTCTCTCTCTCTCTCTCTCTCTCTCTCTCTCTCGGCAGTGGGGATTAAGTGACTTGCCCAGGGTCACACAGCTAGAGGAAATCATACATTTCTTTCTTTTTTCCTTGCCTGGTGTTTATTATTGGAAGGTTATTGAATAGGGTTTTTTCTACTGTTATATCTTTCAAAGAATCCTGAATTAAAAGCTTACATATTGGGGGCAGCTAGGTGGTGCAGTGGATAAAGCACTGGCCCTGGATTCAGGAGTACCTGAGTTCAAATCTGACCTCAGATACTTGACACTTACTAGCTGTGTGACCCTGGGCAAGTCACTTAACCCCCATAGTCCTGCAAATAAACAAAACAAAACAAAACAAAAAAAGCTTACATATCACATAGTAACTACTAAGAGATAGTCTGCCATCTGTATGCCAACTCCTTTCCCTCCATTTAGCCACTCTATATGTGCTTGTTAATTACCTTTCATAGACAATGTGTCTTTACAGTTATTCTCCAACTTAATGCACTTATTTCCAGTCAGAGAAAATTTTTCTTAAGATCTAGTAAACAAATATCTCCCATTCAGTCTTCTTCTAATACCTGCTGCACTATTTCTCCTTTAATAATCACTTCCTGAAATAATACATTTTGTCTGTTAGTATTTCCCCTAGGTCCTACAAACTGTTATTCTCAGCTGTTGAGATATGCCTCAGTATTGTAGGGCTACTGTTTCTGCCTGTAGTGCCTCAGCTGGGATCATCAAGCTGTTCATTTCAAGTAGTCTAGTACATGGGAGAGCCAACAAGGTGTAGTGTGCTGGCTGGACTGGGGTAGTGGCGCAGATACAACTGAAAGCCTTAGAGGTGAAATTAATGGGAATTTTGGGACTAAGTCAAATTCAGATTTGGGTTGTTACTATGGGCATCTATGCTGCGGGGAGAGGGGAGAGAGAGAGAGAGAGAGAGAGAGAGAGAGAGAGAGAGAGAGAGAGAATCTGGAGCAATACTGCTGACAAGGGAAATTGAAAAATTATCCTCAGGAAAATTTAAGCTAGGTTCTAAAAAAGGGAAATCACTGACAATCAGGAACAGGATTCAAGAGAACTTACAATGATCGATATGCAGATGATCTACAATTACCCAATTGTTTTGTTTCTTGGTAGCTATCCACTGATTACATGTGTGTATATATATATATATATATATGTGTGTGTGTGTGTGTATGTGTATATATATGTGTGTGTATATATATGTATATGTGTATGTGTGTGTATATATATGCACGCATACACACACACACACACAGATCTATATATGAAGTATTCTACATCTGTGGCAACAACCCAGCTGGTGCAGAAAGTTTAAAGGAGGGAATAGGATTAGAGAGAGAGGATTTTATGTCTGATTGGATATGAAAGGCAATAATAAGGAAAGGATAAAGGTTAATCACAAGATAAGTGTGAGAGGTTGGTAGTGTCATTAACAGAAATAATGAAATTAAGAAAAAGGTCAGTTTTGGGAATAAACATAATGATTTTGATTAACGACATGTTAAATATGTGATGTAAATAGAGCCTCAGTAGATGTATCTGGAGATAGCTAGAAATATAGGTCTAAAGTTGTGGGAAAGGTGGGAACAGGAAATTTAGATTTGGAAGTCTTTAGCATGGAGATCACAAGAGGAGAGAATGAAGAGAAGGAGAAGTGATGTGAGAACAAATCTCTTAGTGATAGCAACATTTAGGGGGCAGAAGATGAAAAGAGACTATTGAAAGATAGTGAAGAAAGTCCAGACCAAAAAGTAAGAGAAAGAGGAGAGTACAATGTTGTGGTAAGGAGAGAGAGTATGCATAATGAGAAAATGATTAACAATGTCAAATGCTACCTAGATTTCTTTCTTTCTTTCTTTTTTTGCAGGGTAATGAGGGTTAAATGACTTGCCTAGGGTCACACAGCTAGTAAGTGTCAAGTGTCTGAGGTCAGATTTAAACTCAGGTCCTCTTGAATCCAGGGCCGATGCTTTATCCACTGCGCCACCTAGCTGCCCCCACTACCTAGATTTCAAGAACTATAAGAACTGAGAGATGTTCATTGAACATGGGGACATTGGATATGTTGGTAACAAGGTCATTTTGACTTTGAGAAAACAATTTCATTTGAAATACTAGATTATGGGGTGGAGTGAGGAGTAAATAGATGGAGAAGAATTGAACAGCACATGTAAACTATTCTTTTGAGAAAAGAAACCTGAATGCTAGAGAGCATAGGAATCAATGGAGCCTTCCTCAAAATGATCAGAAGTATCGATCTAAAAGCACCAGCAAGCATTATTTGTAATGGGGTTAGAAGTCTCCTTTAAGATCAGAAATGAAGCAAAGCTGCCCATTATCACCACTACTATTCAATATTGTACTAGAAATGTTAGCTATAGTAATAAGAGAAGGAAAAAAAACCCAGAAGGAACTAGAATAAGCAAAGAGTATACACACACACACACACACACACACACACACACACACACATTTTGTAGGGCAATGAGGGTTAAATGACTCGCCCAGGGCCACACAGCTAGTAAATGTCAAGTGTCTGAGGCCAAATTTGAACTCAGGTCCTCCTGAATCCAGGGTTGGTGCTTTGTCCACTACACCACCTAGCTGCCCCCCAACACATCACTTTTTGCAGATGATATGATGGTATATTTTGAGAATCCCAGAGAATCAACAAAAACATTAGTTGAGATAGTTAACAACTTTAGCAAAGTTGCAGGATGTAAAATAAACTCATATAAATCATCAGCATTTCCATATATTAACAACAAAGCCCAGTTATAAAAGCTAGAGAAATTCCATTTAAAACAACTGTAGATAACATAAAATGTTTAGGGAGTCCACCTTCCAAAACAAACTATAGGAACTATATGGACACAATTACAAAATAATTTTTATACAAATAAAGTTAGATCTAAACAATTGGAAAAATATCAATTCCTTATAGGTAGGCCAAACCAATATCATAAAATAACAATTCTACCTAAATTGATTTATTATTCAGTGCCATACCAATCAAATTACCAAAAATTATTTTATAAGCCTAGAAAAATAGTAAGAAATTCATTTGGAAGAAAAAAGGGCAAGAATATCAAGGGAATTTAAAAAAATATCAAGGGAATTAATGAAAAAATGTGAAGGAAGGTAGTCTAGTCATACTGGATCTCAAACAGTATTATAAAATAGTAATCATCAAAAAAATTGGTACTAACTAAGATATAGAGTGATGGATCAGGGGAATAGATTAGGCACACAAGAACCAGTAGTAAATGGCCATAGTAATCTTTTGTTTGATAAGCAAAGACCCAAACTTTTGGAACAAGAATTCACTATTTGACAAAAACTGCTGGGAAAACTGGAAAACAGTATGCCAGAAATTAGGTGTAGACCAACATCTTACACTGTATACCAAGATAAGGGCAAAATGGCTTTAATATTTAGACATAAAGGGTGATACTATAAATAAATTAGGAGAACAAGGAATGGTTTACCTCTCACATCTATGGAGAAAGGAAGAAATTATAACCAAATGAGATAGAAAGCATTACAAGATGTAAAATTGATAATTCTGATTATATTAAATTAAAAAGGTTTTGCATAAGCAAAATCAGTGCAACCAAGATTAAAAGGAAAACAAAGCTGGGGAACAATTTTTATAGCAAATATCACTGATAAAGGCCTGATCTCTCAAATATATAGGGAACTAAGTCAAATTCATAAGAATACAAGGAACTCACCAATAGATAAGTGATCAAAGGGTATGAAAAAGCAGATTTTAGATGAAAAATCAAAGCTATTGATAGTCATATGAAGAAATGCTCTAAATCTCAGCTGATTAGAGAAATGCAAATTAAAACAATTCTGAGGCTCATACCTATCAGACGGGCTGATATGACATTAAAGAAAAATGACAAATGTTGGAGGGATGTGGGAAAATTGGGACACTAATGCGGTGTTGGTGGAGTTGTGAACTATTTTTGTCCTATTATTCTGGAGAGCCATTTGGAATTTTGCCCCAAAAGCTATAAAACTGTGCATGTGGTTTGAACCAGCAATACCATTACTACGTCTGTTTTCCAAAGAGATTTTTTTAAAAGGGAGGAAAGGACCTATTTGTGCAAAAATATTTATAGCAGCTCTTTTTGGGGTGGCAAATAATTGGAAATTGAGCAGATACCCATCAGTTGGGGAATAGCTGAACAAAGTTGGGACATATCAATATAATGGAATACTATTGTACAATAAGATGATTTCAGAAATAGCTGGAAAGATTTACATAAACTGATGCAAAATGAAGTGAGAACCAGGAGAAGAGTGTTCACAGTAAGAGCAATATTGTATGACCATCACCTGTAAATGACTTAGTAATTCTCAGTATTACAATGATCCAAGATAATTCCAAAGGACTCATGATGAAAAATGCTATCAATCTCTAGAGAAAGTACTGATGGATTCTGAATGAGACTGAAGAATATTATTTTTAATTTTTTGTGGGGTTTTTTGGTCTGTCTTTTATAACATGACTAATATAAAAATATGTTTTACATGACACATGTATAACCTATATCAAATAGCTTGCCATCTTAGGGAGGGGAAATGGAAGAGAGGGAGGAAGAGAATTTGGAACTAAAGATTTTTTAAATGAATTTTAAAAATTGTCTTTATATGTAAGTTAAAAAATAAAATATTACTAAAGAGAGAGGAAGCTTGAAAAGAAAATAGTTTAGGGAATTTTTTTTAGGATAAAGGACTTGAAAATGTTTGTAGGCAAAAGGGAAAAATCAGTAAAGAGAACAACAGTGCAGTATTCAATTGTTTTGAAACATTTCATATGAATTACTTTTACTTTCCTAAAGAAACTGTAAGCTCACTGAGGACTGAAATATTTTGCATTTATTTTGTATTATCAATAGCACCCAGCTGAGTGGGCATGGAGTAGATTTTCAAAATATATATATATATATATATATATATATATATATATATATATATATATATATATATATATATATATATATATATATATATATATATATTGATTGATTGATTATTTGAGGTGTTCCACTTTAAAATTATGGGAGAATTTAACTCTACTATGTTAACAAAGAAAAGTAGCTTGAATTTACCCTGTATATGGGTAGAGAACCAAATATAACCCCAGCATCTCTGTTTCCTGTCTTGGAACTTTCCAAAAAATTTCTTCTAATCTGTAAAAGAAAAGAGTAATTGAACATGTATGTGTTCCATGGAATGCTCACATTTAGTTGAAGTTCTCAGTGGTGATGACTTTAATGGTAAGCCCCCATATGGAATAGTGCTGAGCAAGTATAAATGGGATTAATAAGGAAATTAATTACACAAGTAGCAAAAATCCAGAGAGGGAAGATGGCCCCTGATGAATGGTAATGAGGTCCAAATGACCTAGATTTGGCCTTAACTTTAAAAACTAAACTCTTCTGCTCTGATTGCCATATTGAAGAAGTCATGGAATCCAAATCTAGAGCAGAAAGGGACCCGAGAGTCCATCTAGTCCCAAATCTTCATTGTACAGATGAGGAAACTGAGGCCCAAAGAAGTGATTTGCCTAAGACCGTAAGTATCAGAAATGGGATTTGTGCCCAGATCCTTTGAATCCAGAGCTAGTGCTCTTTCAAATTTTGCCCTATTAGGGCTAGAGGGCTCAGCAAGCCTCTATTCTCTCTAAGACTGACTGAATCATTTAATCTCAATTATAGGAATTTTTTCTCTGCTCTTTTAACGAGAAAATATAAGTGGTACTAAGAGTGGTGAAAATTCATTGGTTGTGCTACACATAAAAATAGCTAATGAAGTTTGTGTCAACTCTTGGCCAAATGCCTAAAGCTGCTTGAAGTTCTAGGAGATGTTAAAAGCTGAAATTGGATGAATAACATACACCTTTCTTTCTACCACTTTCACACACAAAAAGCCTGAGTTTGTGACTGAGAAAAAAAAAGTCTTCTGGGTCTTGCTTTTCTTCTTAACATGTGTATACATCTAGGAAAGCAAAAATGAAGGCATAGAAAAGAGGAAAATTACCTTTGGAGAAGAAAGGGTTTTGAAAAACTTAAATTCTTGATTAACATCAAAGGGTTTGGGAGTTGGTCGTCTGAATAATAAGGAGAATGAACTCATTTTCCTCCATCTGCATAAGAAGATACAAAGATAAACATAAGTATTAGCAGTTAATTATACTAAAGTACATCTCAGCAATAAAGTCTCAATCCTGATAGCCCCCCCCTTCTTGCTTCTCAAGTTCCCTAACTCAGCCTCAACCAAGTCTTTAGAAAACTACTGATGACCCCACCCCATATTCTACTCAACTTCATAAAATCATTGAATCTTAAAGTTGGAAAGAACTTTTGTTATCATTTAGTCCCTCTCCTTCCTGAAATAAGAATCTCTTAAGTGTTTTCCCTTTCCCCACTACAAGTAAAACCACAAAGTTTCTCCTTTTTAAGTCCAGAACATGCCCACTGTACCACATTTAAGTAGTGGTTCCTATGATTACCAGTGCCACTGCCCAAAGAAAACAATGTGGTTTCTATAACCAATTTATATATATTAACATATGGTGGAATATAATGCCTGGCAGATTTGGGAAAACCACTGGCCCATGGGCTGTTGCTGCTGACCCTTGGTTTACTTTCATCTGACTCATGGCAAGTTTTCTAAGATGAAGTGTCTGGCAATCTTTTCTTTCCTTACAGCCTGCCATCTTACTTTAAAAATTCAATTGGGATCATACAAATATGGCTTTTAAACATCTTTAGTGGCAATATAATTTAAGAAATAACTTCTAGGCAGAATGTTGTTCCGTAGGAAAAAAGACTCCCCCCTGCTCCCCCCCCTCCCCCCCAGCCAGGGCTAGTAATAGCAATAACAACAAATGAAATACAGCATGCTGTCAGGTTAAGGAAAACCTCAAAGGTCCCTTATATGGTTATTCAATTTTAGGAAAAGGAATTGACAAAATACAGATAACTTTTTCAAAAGAAAAAAAACAACAACAATGAATTTGGCATCATAGCACCTGGGTTTAAATTCCAACTCTGATATTTATAAATAGTGCAACTTTGGACGAGTGACGTTACCTCTATAGATCTCAGTTCCCTCATCTATAAAATTAGGGGGTTAGGCTAACTGGTTTTTAAGGTCATTTCCAATTCAAAATTGAGGATGATCCTATGAAATATTTAGTAAAGGCTTACTGGAAAGGATACATCTTGAAAGATGTATAGAATTTAGCTAGGTAAAAGGAAAGAAGGAAGACATTACAGGGACAGGAATGACATCTCTTAAAGCAAGGATATGAATGAGGGAATAATCATGGATTATTCAGGTGACAGTGGGAAGATTGATCTATATGGAATGGGAAGTCTGGGGTTGGAGAATATTGAGAGAAAAACTTGAATAAGATTGCAACTAGATTATAAAGGCCATCTATATAAATAGCAATCTTATTTATTTATTCATTTATGTATATATGTATGTATGTATGTGTGTGTATAAGTATTTATTTATTTTGTGGGGCAATGAGGGTTAAGTGACTTGCTCAGAGTCACACAGCTATTAAGTGTCAAGTGTCTGAGGCCAGATTTGAACCCAGGTCCTGCAGAATCCAGGGCCGGTGCTTTATCCACTGCACCACTTAGCTGCCCCTAAAGAGCAATTTTAATAACTGGAATAAATAGCACAAAGCATGATAATACAAGAATTAATAAAGATAAATTAAGTCAGGTAGGAGAGAAGTTCCTGGGATATCACCCCATAAGGAGAGAGATATCTGGATACCAGTCCGATGGGAGAAAGGATACAAGGATACTGCTAAGGGAGGCTACCACCTGGGGTGGGGGTAGTGTATAGTATGGCTATACGGGGGGGGGGGGGGAGTCATTTGGAGGAAGTTTTCTCTTCTATCTAATTATTCTTGCCAACAGGTCCTAAATTCAGTTCTATCAACTGTTAAAGCATGTGTATGTGACTAAAATGTAAATATAAGAAATACCAAAATATACATTCTTTTAAAATCATTCTTAAAACATCACATGGGGGCAGCTAGGTGGCGCAGTGGATAAAGCACTGGCCTTGAATTCAGGAGTACCTGAGTTCAAATCTGGCCTCAGACACTTGACACTTACTAGCTGTGTGACCCTGGGCAAGTCACTTAACCCTCATTGCCCAGCAAAAAAAAAAAAAAAAAAACACAACACATCACACACAAATAATTTCATGATTTAATATAATTTCCATCATTTTGTTAAAATATAGTTTGTAGCCTCCCACTCTCATAACTGTCCCTCTAAATAAAAATTATCTTACTTGTCACGGTCAAATATTAGAGGATATTCATATTGCTGCTTCTTTTCTGTGTATTTGCTTTCTTCTTTTACTTCTACAGGGTGTTCATTAACATCACAAGGCAAGATGAAATCAGTTATCTGATTCAGTTCAAATGTCCTGCGTTGTCCAAAGTACCCACAGTAATGTCCATTACGGGCATGCCAAACCCTAGAGGAGGTATAGAGAAAAAAATGTGTATGTATATATATATATATATATATATATATATATATATATATATATATATATATATAGAGAGAGAGAGAGAGAGAGAGAGAGAGAGAGAGAGAGAGAGAGCACGCACAACAAAACTGATAATAACTATTCTGGCCATAGCTTGCTCATGTGCACCTCTTCCCTGTATCATTTGTTCTTTTGTACAAACTATATTTCCATGGTATTCCTTAGGTTTAGACCCATTTCTCTTATTTATTTGCCTCTTTTAGGTTCTTCAGATCTCTGCAACCCCGTTTCTTTTGGGGACTTTTTTACTCTTGTCATGTTGTAGGATCATTTAAGGCACTTGCAGGCTTAGCAAAGAATTCTAAACTTAATGCTATAATCTCAAGACTCCTGTATACTACTTTTCAGTAGTGGGATGTCTGTATCATTTGAACCATGAAATTATAAGACTTCAATTTCATGAAGTTCTTCTTTTACCTCGATCTACTTAATAATGAGAGAGCCCTACCATAAATCTCCTTTTGGAGGGAAGTGTCAAGTGTGCACTTACCTTATTGACCCATCAACAGAGGAGGTTAATACCACTTGTTTGTCTTCTACATAGATGACATTGACAATTTTCAAAGCATGCCCACGCCATGCAATCAGCTGCTTAAATTTCTAAATAGGAATAACAAAATGACTTCTGGAACAAAAATATGATAAGCAATTCAACACACACTTTTTCATAGTTATATAGCCTTTAAGGTATGTAAGAGTATTTTTCTCACAACCATTCTGTGAGGCAAATAACATAATTATTAATATGCCCAATTTTATATTTAATGCACTAAGAGATTAAATAAGTTTCCCACCACCATGCAGCTACTAAGAATTTGATCTGGGATTTAACCCTAGGTCTCCTGACTTTAGATGCAACAGTGTTGCAATACTCTTGCTACTATGCTATAGTGTTTCACAAGTATTTACTATGTTTAAGGCACTATAATAGGAAGTCATCTCTTTTGGGGGGAGCAATGAAGGTTAAGTTATAATGGGAAGTCATAAGCAAAATCAGTTGTCATCAATGTAGTCAGATTTTCAGCTAGAAAGAATAGGCAGATACCAACAAAGTATTATTTAAGGGATGCTGGGCAAGGCCCTATCAAAAATATTTTCTTCCATTCCTTGTCATGGTGACTTTAATTCCACAATTAGCAATTAGGGTTTTTTTTTTTCATCTCAGACTTTTCTGTCTTCAAGAATTTGTTCCTGAAATATAAATTTCTTTGATACACGACATACCTATGCTTTTGTCAGTTTAGACAGGGCAGAGCGATGAGGGTTAAGTGACTTGCCCAGGGTCACACAGCTAGTGTCACGTGTCTGAGGCTGGATTTGAACTCAGGTCCTCTTGAATCCAGGGCTGGTGCTTTATCCACTGCGCCACCTAGTTGTCCCCTTCACCAACCTACTGTTAAAACTGACTACATCCTAACTGCTTGACAATATTGCTCCATGATCAAATGACTATTCTTTTACTTTTCTGTTATTACCCTCTGTGAGTTCACAAGACCAAAAGGATGATGGATCTAGATCTAGAGGAGACCCTAAAAGCCATATAGAACAATATTCTCATTTTATAAATGAAGAAATTGAAGCCCAGGGAAGTTAGGCTGCTTTCCCATGTGGTGAAATAGAACCTTGGATACTAGTTAGAACAATAGTTTGAGAGGCTGAGCTTCATTAAGGATGAAGTAAACCTTAAAAATGAAAGACCTTCCTCAATCAAAGTTCTTCAAATAGGGATTAGGCATGGAGTAAGAATAGGGAGATACATCCTTCAAGTTGTGCAAGTCAAATTGTCCTCAGATTGTCGTTACTTTAGGACATACTTTCTGTACTTTGTAAACTACATTAGTAGGACCTTGTAGAGTACTATATAAATAAATTATATATATATATATACACACACACACACACACACACACACACACAATGTAAAATGTAGTGTAGGAAAGCAATAGCAAATGAAGGGAATAAGAAAGTCCTCTAGTGGGAAGCATACTTGAATAAACTAAGGATTCTGAAATCTGGAGGTGAGAAGGGAATGCACTGACAACATTGTACAAAGGCATGGAGGTGGGAAATGAAATGTTTTACAGAGAGAACAGCAGGTAGGTTAGTTTAGCTGGATTGTAGAATAGGTGAAAGCACAATAATCTTAGCAAGGGTAAGTTGAAATCAGAGTGGGAATGACTTTAAATGCTTGGTGACATATGAAGTACTGGCACTATTGGAGAGAAATGAGACCTTATGTAGGGTTCAGCTGTATTCTTTTTTTCTTTTCATACCCTTATCACCCTCCTCACTTTATAATCTGCAATCCTCACAGAAAAGATAACTTCATTCTCCATATCACAGCATTCCTAGGTAGAATCCATAATAACCAAAAGATGCTTTCATTGAGAGCAGGGAGAATTTTATTAATACCAGTAGAGGCCAGATCAAGGACTCTCTGCCCAAATAAACAGATCTCAGATATTCATATTAACATCCCTACCAATGGGACAACCACTGACACCCCTCCATTTGGATTTTAGGTATTATGAACCCCAATTCCACAAAGACAAAGCTGTCATTTAAAAAATTTACTCCATATCCAGAAATATATTGTTCTCACATTCTTTTAATTCAGGTTTCATGTATCCCTTTGGCCACAAAGATTATGGTGAAATCCTTCCTGAGTTCCTCTGTTTGGGAGTCTTGGTAACTTGGGTCCCCTCTTTTCCTATTTTCCTCACAGATGTGCAGTCATCCTTTTCCTTTTATTAATCCTCTTTTGTAATTGAATGTCCTATTTTTTATCTTTATAGATTAAGTAGGCCAATTATTGCAGTCCCCCTTTCTGGAAAGAGGTATTGAGCCTGCCTACCACAGCCTCTATTTATACAGTGGAATAGCTTCATGCCACATGTGCTAAAGGACAGGGCTTACCTTTCTACCTTGTCAGTTCAAATAGAGAGCTAAAAAAGATAGTTTTTAAAAAAGTAATTAAAATGTTTAAAAAATTAACTTCATTCTTTGACCTTACATAAGTCATTTAACTATTTTTTTTATTCTCTGTGTCCTATATTTACCCTATCTGTAAGGTAGAAATAATGTCTGGGGCGGCTAGGTGGCGCAGTGGATAGAGCACCGACCCTGGAGTCAGGAGTACCTGAGTTCAAATCCGGCCTCAGACACTTAACACTTACTAGCTGTGTGGCCTTGGGCAAGTCACTTAAAGCCAATTGCCTCACTAAAAAAAAAAAAAAAAGAAAAAAGAAATAATGTCTAATTGCTGTGATGGTCAAATGTGATTTTATATCTATCTATCTATCTATCTATCTATCTATCTATCTATCTTTTTAAGGCTATAAGGTATCATATACACTTCTAAAGTGGCACTATTGTTTGCAATAAAATTAATAATAAATACATTTCAATACAACAATATCATTTTAAAAATAACTTTTATTTAAGCCCAAATCAAGATTTTCCCAGCCAGCCTTTGAATGGGTTGAAAACCTAACAGCATGCCTCTATCCAGACTCATTTGCAAAAGGGCTATTTTCTGAACATGTCTAAGACAAATGCTTTATTTATCACAATTAAAAATTGAATTGGTAGCTAATGTACCTAGCAGGGAAGCCTCATTTTCAAATTAAATTCTTATAGTCATGTTTCAGGTCAAATGCATTGACTATTTGTTTAGCTAACAGATTGAATCTGCTTGGCATGAACTAAGTTTGGCTGAATTAACTGGGACACATCCCTACTGGGATAAAGTGTGCAGGGACAGTTTGTCTGGTATTGGCCATATATATGTATGTGAAAAATTGGCAGGCGCTTGGTTTTAGTACTCAGGTATTGAGACTGGCTATGACTTGGAACTGGATTAGACAGAAGAAATATTTAATAAGTTTGGTTTAAAATCTCCTTCCCTTGAAATATATGTATATATATATGCTGAAATGGAGGCAGAGGGATGGAATAGATGACCTGTATAAGTCTATTTATGTTCTATGGTTCCAAGTTTGAATACATAAAATGAGATAATAAATATGCAATTATTCAAGCAAAATGACATGTAAAAAACCTTATTGTTATCATGTCTTAGTCATGATACCATTAAAAAATATAAAACATCCCTCTGATATATGCTGGTTGTGTGAACTTGGGCAAGTCACTTAATTCCTCAGTACCTTAGGAAACTCTTAAAAACTATTGCAGAAAAGTTGCTTATTTCCAAAAGTAGAGAGTGATTTCTCTCTGAGAATCCCCCAAACCAATGAAATCAGAAGTTTGGACAACAAAAATCTATGACAAACAATACTAGTAATAATATAACAACAACAATAATATATCGGTATGTATTCTAGTTCTAAAATTATTCTGCTCATATAATTGATAGTTAAATAAAAGAGAAGCTAGTAGTGTAATATATAGTATTAGACCCATTTATGTCTTTAAAATAAATAGAAGATGTAAAATCTTCTCTTCATTTTGTTGCAAGATAGTAAAACTTGTTACTCATCTGATAGACAACTCAGCCTCTTGACTTTTTTCCTACCTTTACCATCAGACCACTTTTAACTATCTTTTAAAATATGTATTTTGTTTATTTTGTTAAATATTTCCTAATTGCATTTTAAAAACAATTTAACATTCATTTTTTTAAAAATTCTGACTTCCACATTCTTTCCTTTCTTCCCACCCTTCCTCCACTCCATGAGAAGGCAAGCAATATGATATCAATTATACACATGAAGTCATGCAAAATATATTTCCATATTATCCATCTATCTTTTGATGTACATATAGATTCATCTAAGACCATAGATTTAAACCTGGATTGAGCTTTACTAGTCATGTAATTTGGTAGTTTTATCTTACAGATGAAATTGAACCCAAAGAGGCTGAATGATTTGACCAAAGTAATGCACTAATTCTGTCTTCTCAGTTAACTTTTAAGCTAATTGAGGGTCTAGACTGTGTTTTTCTTTTGTTGGAATTTAAGCTTCACAAGAGAAGTGACTGTTTCATTTTTGTCCTTGTATGTATACTATTTAGCACAGTTCTTAGCACATAGTAGGCATTTAATAAATATTTCTTGATTGATTGATTCAAGAGCAAAAGTGAGTTCTCACCTTTTCATCATTTGGAGGGTCCAGGAAGGAACCAATATTCCAGAGGATAACATGGCCTTCTGTATAGAATATAAATGTTTAGAGATTTAGACTCTTTAATTGGATATTCTGTGGTTTCTAGATAAATACCTCTTGTGCTACTCCCAGGGCTCACCCATTTAAAATGCTGAATAAATTAGAGCAAGAGAAGCCAGAAATGAAGGACAAAACTTTATAACAACCTAGATATGACTTTTCCCTCTGAGCATAATTCACAAAGTGCCCACTTTCACAGCATCATTTTTCATGCATCATTTATCATGAATGTCACTTTAATAGCTGAGAATGAAAAGCTTTTTGACAAGAGATTACATGTACAATAATTAATAGAAATTAAGAAGACCATTCCTTAAAAGAAATACAAATTACTAAAGAGATACTTGCCTTCTTATTAATTCTGATTTAGTCTAAGTAATAGCTATGAAAGGCCAGCTATAAAAAGAGCAAGAACTAATTATCCCTCTCCCTTCCTCTATAATGTCACTGTTCCCTTCATCAATGAAAGTTTATACAGACTATTCCTTTTATGCTAAGGGAGTGATGGCAATTTGCACTCTTCACAACAATGTGGGTGGTTGGAAAGTAGCAATAGCCTTATTGTACAGATGGGAAAACAGAGAACAGTTTGCCTGAGATTATAGAGTCAATAGAAGTAGAAATAAAATTACAATCTTCTGATGCTCAATCCTATATTCTATGTCTAACACTAGAGCAAGCAACCTTTTAATCTTGCCATTGTCCTACTATATTTGACGAGATTATTTTTGTGACCAATTTTCTACCACATAAGCTATCATGATGCCCATGGGTTGGTGGGTGGGGAAACCCCAGAACCAAATGATCTCTTACCCATGTTCCCTGCAAGCAGCACTCTGGCACAGACATCAGTGTACAGTGTAGTCAGAGAAATTGCAGAGTGTTTTGTGAAAGGTAACATATCCTTCAGTAATTTCCCCTGAATGAAGAATGATACAAACAAGAGCTTTACTGTGACTTTCTTCCTACAAAGTCTTAAATTTGAAGTTAGATTTAGAATTATAAATAGGATATCTTCTGAGGAAGTGTCATATTGTCATTCCAGATTGAAGGTCCACAGTATCCCATTCCCATTTCCAGTCTGCTGTAAGTAATATCTTTTAAAAAATCTCTATTGGGGGCAGCTAGGTGGCGCAGTGGATAGAGCACCGGCCCTGGAGTCAGGAGTACCTGAGTTCAAATCCGGCCTCAGACACTTAACACACACTTACTAGCTGTGTGACCCTGGGCAGGTCACTTAACCCCAATTGCCTCACTAAAAAAAAAAAAATCTCTATTGGACATTTAAATCTTGTTTATCAGGCTCCTTTCCCCCCTCCCTAGAGTGGACATAGGGCTACCACATAATCATTCAGTTAGAAAGACATTTGGCATCAAATGAAAACATTGAAATAAGCAGGCAAAACTGATTGTCTTCTTAAACTCAAGAAACACTCATTCCAAATGCTTCAATGAGAGACCCTAATATGTTTGGCTGCTCCCAGAAGGTACTCTATCACTGACCAAGCTCTCCAGTACAGTATGTACCCTTTTTCATGACTCCAAAACCCTGGGCCAGGGGGGCACATGCTCCTTGCCCTTCATTGCTGTTCATAGATCTTTACCCTGCTTCCATTTCTCGGTAACCTCTCTTCATTTGAGATTGAATCTGTACAAATACATCACCCCATTTAGATCTTAGTGGCAACTCTCTTCAGGTTTCGAGATCATTTTCTTTCCTTCTTTTTCGAGTTTAATAATGGGTGTCGTTTTTCTCTCCTCCCACCCAGTCCCTTTTCTCATATTTGGGACTTTTGTAAACATGTCAGTATCAATTCAAACACCATGATCTCTCAGTTCTTTCATATCTTTTACTCCCTTGACCTACTGCTTCTCTCCACCACAGCCACACCCTTGATCTCATTACCACCCACGTGTTCCATTTCAGTGATCAATCAGTAAGAAATAAAACACCAACTATGTTCCAGAAACTGCTAGGTGCTTCAGGTACAAATTGGGGAATGGCTGAACAAATTATAGTATAGGAATGTGATGGAATACTATTACATTTTAAGAAATAATAAATGAGGTGGTTTCAGAGAAACCTGAGAAGTCTTATATGAACTGTTGCTAAATGAGCCCCATGCTCACCCTTGTGGCTAAGTGTAGAGTAAGTGTCATGCTCTGTATGTTTTTCACAATTAAAGACCTTCCATTCTTTAGCTCTAAATCTTTCTGTGAGGTAGCATCAACTAGTTGTCAAGGAGTATATGGATTTATGGATTTATACAGTCAGAATTTAGCTTTTTAGCTTCTACCTACTAGTAAGCCCAGTCTACTTTCTAAATTTATTCTATTTCAGTGAGTGGTAGTCACATAACCTTAGTATAATATTGTTTATATAAGAATAGAGAACAATGCTCAGATATCAAATGCAACATTAGTGTTTTTTTAAAGCATAGAATTGATAGGCAAACAGTATATAAGAAGGAACCAATGTATGACAAATAATAAAATATCTGTAAAATCATTGTGAACCCACCATTTTTCCTCAGAATTGTTCCAACCCATAAGTTCTAGGGAATGTATGGTTTGAATTTATTTAATTCCTTATTGCTTTTCCCCTTCCAGTGGGAAAAAGTATCTACTTAATGCTTGATTCACTTGAGGAAGAGGCAGAAACCCTGAAAGAATTCTGGACCTAGGGCTTACAACATAGGAAATGGAATTGAGATCCAAGTGAAGAAACTCCATGGCCAAAGCTATTTTCTGGTCTCATCTAGGTGCCTTGTTGCTACAGGCACCTCCAATATCTTCTAACTGAAGCCAGTTCATCTCAGAGGAGGGTGAGTGGACTCAGTAGTTCACCCTAACTAAAAAACATGTGCTGTCACCGGTCCTATCTTAGTGATCTCCTCCAATGTTGACCCTGAGTGTGGCATTCTTGGATTCCATTGTGTGTCTGCTCTCACTTTTTGTCATCATCCCAGTCAAATCTTAGCATCTTTCTCCATGAGGATAGGGAAAGGACATCCAGGGAAAGGAATACTATGTATTCATTCAGCAAGTACATATATATATATGTATGTGTGTGTGTGCTATATATATATGTATGTATGTATGTATGTATGTATATAAACATAAATATATGTATATGTGTATATATACAAACATATAACTGAATGTGTGTATATATGGATATTTACACACATATGCACAAATATCTCCATATATACATACAGTGATATATATGTTTGTGTGTATATGTATATGTGTATATAGAGTTTATATATACATATATACACACAACTATATATGTATGTATATGTGTATAACTGTTTTTAGCTTCTGGGGATATAAAAACAAAAACAATCCTTAAGGAGATTACATTTTATTGGGGAAAACATGTACTATATAAATAAATACAATATATATATACAATGTAAAATGTAGTGTAGGAAAGCAATAGCAAATGAAGGGGATAAGATAGTCCTCCATTGGGAAGCATATTTGAATAAAATAGGGATTCTGAAATCGGGAGGTGAGAATGGAATGTATTGACAACATTGTACAAAGGCATGGAGGTGGGAAATGAAATGTTTTGCAGAGAGAACAGCAGGTAGGTCAATTTAGCTGGATTGTAGAATATGTGAAAGCACAATAATCTTAGCAAGGGTAAGTTGAAATCAGAGTGGGAGTGACTTTAAATGCTAGATAGAGGAGCATGAATATGATTCAAGGCAATAGAAAGAAATATTGGATTCTAGAACAAAGGAGTGACATGAATAGATCTGCTTTAGGGATATCAATTTACACTTGGATAGACTACCTATGGAACTCTTTTATTAGTGAGTATGTGTATACATGCATACATACATATGAATGCACACATACATAAATATAAATATATGCTGGTATACATGTGTATCTTGGATATAAACTTTAAGTGCACAATGTCTTTGAATAATTGAGATTGAGGATCATGCAAAGGGTAGTAGAGTGGCTCATGGTAGGCATTAGTGGATTGCATCAGATTACAAACTACAAAGAAGATGTGTTATAAAGGTCATCAAAGAAGTACATAAATGAAAAAGAATGTAGGTCTTTCATATCATGAGAGCAGATGATAACAGATGGCCAACAAAGATTCTCCATTAGTATTCTTCATACGTCAAGAGAACTTGAGGAAGGTCCATTGCATATTCATTGGATGGACCCTCCATGGTGAATTAACAGGAAGACTTGTTCAAGAGATGCAAATGATGGGCAGACAGGGATAGGTGTCAATCTGCTTCATTGGAAGTAATACCTACAATCAATGAGATCATAGATCCATTTAAGTATTGTGTGTTTGATGAGCGTTGCTTTTCAGTTATCTGTTTATATGGGAAACTTACTGGGGGAGGAGGAAGGGTATATTTCATTCTATGAAATGCTCTGTGTCCCATATCTAAATGCTAGGTATCAGATTATTCTCTAAAGAACACTAGAGTACCCTGGCATACCTGAGCAGTCTTGGTAAATGCCTAACAGAAGAGTCACAAATCATGGCCTATTATTCCTTGAAAACATTTTTATGCCCCAAGTTGATTTTCATTATAAACAAATGGCATGCTATATATAACCTTACCTCCATATTCCATATTCGAAGATGTCCATCCTCATGAGCAGTGACCAAAACTGGTGGTGGGATTTCATTTAAGAAGGTACTTGGTAAGACTTCTGCCTCCGTTTTTTGCCCTTCAGTTGTCTCTCCTTTCGTACCACCTGACTGCTCTCCTGTTGACTGACCTAACAGATTGCCATGGTTATTGCAATGTTTAGGACTTTAAACTTCATCTAATTTAGGAGAGGAAAGAAGGTCACTAGAAAACCAAAGCTAGATATCTTGCCTTCTTTGCTCTGGCATTTTTCTATTAGAGGAGAGTTAAAAAGGGCCAAAGAACCCCAGTAGAATAATTGATCACTTCATTTGGGGTCTTAGTACTCAATTTAAAGTATAAAAAGAGGAGAAGCTAGAAAACAAGTCATTGGGCCTAATATAAATACCTGTTGTGGGCAATGTATGTGCATTAACCCTGTCCATTAAGGATATTTTCATCCTTGTTTCCAGTTACCAAATCCTATTGTTTCTACTTTCCATACCTCTCACATATGTCCTTTTATCTTTACTCACACAGTAACCACCCAATTTCAAGCTCTCAGGACCTCTTACCTACATTATTTTAATATTCTCAGGATGGTTTTCCCTGTCTCAAGTCTCTCCCCATTCCTAGCCATCCTTCATACAATTGAAAAAGTGACTCATGTAAAATGCAGTTCTGACCATGTCACCTTGCCCACCCCACCCCCAGTAAGAAAATTCAATGGTTTCTTTTACCTCTTTTGGGGGGCACTTAAAAGTTTTTTTTCAAACTCCAGCCCCCTTTTCAGTATTACATATTGCACACCTTCATTAACTCTACAATCTCACCATACTGGACTTCTTACTGATCCTCACATGAGATATTGCATCTTCTTTCTCCATGTTCTTTTCAATGGCTATATCTCCCATGTCTAAAATATACTCCCTTATCATCTCCACTTCTTGTAATACCAGATTTCCTTCAAGATTTACCTCAAATGCCACATTCTGCATGAAGCTTTTCCTTACCAACCCCTCTCTCTACTAGTGATCTCCACTCCTTGTGATTTTCCTCTATACCCAAGGTTACCTCGTAATAGTTTTATGTTTCAAAAAACCACAACTGTTGCATGTCACGTCTTTCACCAGAATGTATAGTGCAAGAGGGCCAGAACTATTTCTTTATATCCCTAGGATCTAACACAGTGCCTGGTATATAGTAGATACTTAATAAAAGCTTATTGATTGATTCAAGTATTGGCAGGGGTGGGGGAGGGTTGAGAAAAAGAAGAGTAGTACTATTTCAAGTTGGGTTTGATTTTCCAGAAATAACACCTGCAAATACAGTACAACTTTAGAATTATCTGCATGGTTACACTGCATGATGGAATAGGTAATACTACATAGTTCTCATCATGTTACTGGCAACAAGGTAAACAAGAAAGGGTTTTGGACCTAAAATCAAGAGGAACCTAGGTTTAGAGCCTTCTTTTTATACTTACTAGCTCAGTAACCATGGACAGACAAATCACTTAACCTCTCTCAGCCTCAATTTCCTTATCTGTAAAATGGGAGCAATAATACCTATAGGATACCTTTCAGGCTATTAATAATTCAAGTAAGATGGTGATGATGATGATGATAGATAGATGATGATTTATGTAGTGTCTACCATGTTTCATGTACTTTACAAATATTAACTCATTTGATTCTCACAAAAACCCTGGGAGAATATTCCATTTGAAGAAATTGAGGCAGATAGATGTAAAATGATTTGTGCAATGTCACACAGCTAATAAGTATCTGAGGCCAGATTTGAATTCAGGTCTCTCTGACCCCAGACCCAGTACTCTATCCATTATATCACTTAGGTGCCATAATTTATGTAAAGCATTTTGCAAACTTTCAAGTGCTATATGAATATCAATTATTATTACTAAGAAAATATTTTCAATAATTTTTACCTAGTAGCAAAGTCCATACCCCATCTCACATATCGCCACTCCCACTCCCTTTCCTTCAGTTGTAAAAGGAATTTCCTGCTTTAAAGGATAATGGTCATTTCATTCCTACCTTTAGTTTCAGCTTCATGTATACTTGATTTACTTCCCTAAAATGAGAGGAGAAAAATTATGATTTTCAGTGGGAAAGGATAGAACTTAAACGTAATAATGTCACGGAGGTGAGGGGCTCAGGATTTGAATTTTTTTTTAAAGAGGGAAAAAGAAAAAAATGGTCATTGGGACAGAAGAAGCGTGCTTTGGTTCTGACATTGTTTCCTATGTTAAGACTATGATTGACATGTCAGGGCACTGGGCAGCTACAGGCTTCTGAGACAATTGGTAACTGCATGTGGCAGGGGAACCCAGAGTGAGGCTGCTGGTTCAGGGAGTGTAAATGGGAACAACACAACAGGAATCAGTAGCCAATGCAGTTTTCAGGAGAGGAGTCAGAAGAAAAGGAGAATAGAGAAACTACTGGTGGAGAAAATGGCTGTTGATGGTAGGTAGAGAGACACTGGAGACTGGAAGATTGCTAGAACCACGTAAAGAAGTTGCCTGAGTGATCTGGACCATTCATACCTCCTGATTTCAAACTCAGCATAGAATCTCTTCATTCTTTAAGATATGTATTTTTAAAAAGGCAAAGTGACCCTTGAAGAAGAAAAAGAAACTACCTAGAAAATCTAAGTTCTGAGTTCCCCAAATAATTGCACATTAACCCTTTGCAAAGTTTGGCCATAAGTCTTCACACTTTACTTCTGCAGCTCTGCTTGGTCTCAATTCCATGGAACACAATGTACCTACTTATGAGTACCTCCTGGTGTCTCTTCTTCAACCTGTTTCCTCTTTTTTATTGTCTTCTTCTTTTAGATTGTAAGCTCTTTGACAGCAGGGACTTTTTTATTCTTGTTTCCCTAGCGCTTAGCACAGTGTTTCTAAGTAGTAGATGCTTGATAAACATTTATTGAATTGAATTGAAATAAGTAGAACAGCCTTGGAAGATGGCTGTTAGTTTAGTTTAGTTTTGTTTTGTTTGAACTGGATTTGGGGCTTGGCTATAGAAACAAAACATTTGGGGCTGCCTGGTAGAAGAAGCTACTGACTCCCAGCCTACATGGTGGCTGCTTGAAAATATTTTGATTTCTTCCCCCTTCTATGACTAAGAGTATAGAATTTTATATAGTTAAGCTCTTCCAGTGTGATTAATGGCTAATAAAAATCAGCAATGAAAAGGCAAAGTTTCTCAATGGATGATGGCCCTGTAGGTCTTCTATGGGTAACTTGCTTGGGCCTGTCTGCCAGGGAGGGAAAGATGTGGGATTCCATAATGCTCTCCTGATGATACCCTCATCTGAGCCTGTACCTACTTGAGTTCCTCTCACTCTTCCAGCTACACACTACTACCTGAAGCTCTGATCTGATTCCACCCTTAAGCATGTTCATAACCCACCTGAACTCATTTCTCTCTCTCTTTTTTTCTTTTTAATTTAGAAATAATTTGTTTTAATCAACCAAAATCCACCTTCTCACTTTCTTTTCTACCCCACTCTCCAAATGAGAATACAAGAAAAGTAAAACTCATTACAAACATTGTCAATTAAAAACAAATTTCTGCACTGGCCATGCCTAAAAAAAATATTTGTTTCATTCTTCATTCTGAGGCCTTTGCCTCTTCAGGAGGTGGGTAGCATGGTTCATCTCTAGCATAATACTAGTTCAACACAATAGTATTCCATCCCATTTTTATATCAAAATTTGTTCATCCGTTTGCCAGTTTATGGGTACTGCTTCAGATACCCATTCTTTGCCACTTCAAAGAGAGCAATAAATACTTTTGTACATTATTAGAGTTTGCTTTGCTTAGGTCTAATCCCTGCCTGAAACTACCCAACCTCTAATTCCTCCTATTCCCTTCCTCCACTTTCCTATTTCCATGTTGAATGAAATGTATTTCAGTACCCAGCTGTGTTTCTATTCTTCCTTTTTTGGACCAGTTCAGATGAATGAGGTTCAAGTTTCAGCCATTCTCCCTCATCCCCTCCTTATTTATATAGATGTTTATTTGTGCATCCTGATTATATGAAAACATTTTTTCCTAACTTTCCTTTCCCTTTTCAAACTTCCCCCCTTGGATTATTGTTCTTCCCTTATCTTTCCATTCTTAAGATCATCAGAACATAACTGAAGTCCTCCTAGGCCTTGTTTATGGGTTCTTCCAAAGAACCCTGATAATTATAGTGTTTAGAGAGGACATGTGTTCTCCATATTTGAATGTAAACAGTATATCCTTGTTTTAGTCCCTTATCATTGTCCATTCATGTTTACTTTTTATATTTCTCTTCATTCTTGTGTTTGAACTTCAAAGTTTCTCTAAACCTTTGTTTCAGCAGGAATGCTTTGAACTCCTCTATTTCATTAAAGATACATTTCCTCCCCCTTATAGCATTATAGACAGATTTTCTGGGTAATGTGGGGACCAATTTTTAACTGGGGAGTGCTAGCTAAGCAGCTTGCCCCAATATTGGGGCAAGGAAGGAGACAGGCAGCCTCCCTCAAAACAGAACAAGATTTATTTGAACAAGAACGAACTTAAAAAAAAAAACACAAACAGGATGAGTAGGATCAAGGGAAAAGAAATAAAATGGGGAAAGGGAAATTATAATACCTGAAAAAATACCACTGCCCAGGGATCAGCTGAAAATACTCAGCAGAACACCTGTCACTTTCCAGCTTCCATCTAGAATGCCCAATTCTCCTCCCCCAAACCTAGAAACACCCCACACAGCCCCAGCCAATGGGATGGCCATTCTGACAGTCACATGACTGCCCTCACTAGGCTTCCAATCCCATGTAGGCTTCCAGCGAGTGGTGATGACATGAGGTGCCAGAGCCCTGGTAATGGCTACAACCATTGGGTGGAGCACCGTGTGGTTTGCAGAGCCCTGGCCAGTGCGCTCCGAGGCATAAAAACCTCAAATAACAATTCTTTACAGTAAGTAATTCTTGACTATAAGCCCATATCCTTTGCCTTCTGGAATATCATATTCCAAGCTCTCTGCTTTATGATGGTGGCTCCTAAATTGTGTGTGATCCTGACTGTGGCTCCTTGGTACTTAAATTCTTAATTTCTGGGTGCTTGTAGTATTTTTTCTTTGACATGGAAGCTCAGAATTTCAGCTTTGATGTTCCTGGAAATTTTTATTATTGAGTTTCTTTCAGGAGGTAACCAATGAATTCTATTTCTACTTTGCCCTCTAACTCTAAGAAGCCCGAGAAGTTTTCTTTTATGATTTCTTGAAATACAATGTCTAGGATGTCTTTTGGGACATTCAGGTAGCCCAATGATTCTTAATTTTCTTCTCCATATTTTTTCCATGTGAGTTGTTTTTTATATGATATACCTTACATTTTCTTCTTCTTTTTTCAGTCTTTTGACCTTGTTTTAATATTTCTTGTCTCATTGAGTCATTGACTTCTATTTGGTCCCTTCTAATTTTCAGAGTTTGTTGATTAGGGAAAATTCTGTATCTCTTGTGCTAAGCTGTTAATTCCTTTTCCAATTATTTCTTTTGTAAAAACTCATCATTTCTTTTAAAAATCTTTTTTTCTTTAAGTGCTCTCATTTAATTTATAAAAACATTTTTAATTCTTAAAAAAAACCCTAAAACTTCTTGCTTTATCTCTTGAAGAAATTCTAATTGGATTTGTGCCCAAGGTGTGTTTTTCTCTAAGGTATGCTTGTAGATGTTTTGGAATCATTCTTTTATTCTGTGTTTATGTCACAGCCACCATCATGACTCATTGTTGCAGGGTTCTTTTTTGTTTGTCCATTCTTCAAGGCTACTTCCTGACTTCATATTTGATGTTAAAGATGGGATCTAAAGCAGTTCTGGATGGAAGGTCTGGGCTTGTCCTGTTGCTTTCTTGGGGGTATTGAGTGTTGTGTTATTTCAGGATCTCAAAGACAGGCCGGAGACCTGCAAGTTTTTAGTACTTCCCAAGTGGTTTGATCTGGGGCAAAGTCTGAGTGCTACACTGCCCCTAGTTTGAACTCTGCAAGTTCCTTACCTGGGTTTGGGTCTGGGTAAAAGTAGATTGCTGTTAGCTCAGTCTCTGTTAGCCCTCTGGGAAGCTCTGTTTCTTTAAAGTGGCAGAATTGTAGGCTCTCCTTTGGCTTGGAATTTCTGCCTTGATTATGCCTCCAAAGACTAGAAGCTAGAAGTGAGACCCTGTTCTACACCTAGCGTTTGAGTTACACCATTGTTGCTGGCTTTTGAACTTCCTCCTTTCTTGGTACACCACATAGGTTCTCCCTGTGAATGCCCATAAGAATGCCACCCCTTTATGCAACTTGTATCTGTTTCCATTTCAGTTCCTTGGCATGGATCTGATGGTGCCATGTAGGGGCCTACTACTTCCTCTTGCACAGATACACAGCCTTTATCTGGGTGCTGGTGTGCCCTGCACACACTGTCCTCTTCCCGTAACCCCATCTCCCATGTCTGCAGATGTCTCATCTCTCTCCCTATCCTGACCGCTACTGGGCAAAAGATTCACTATAACTTTTTTTGGATTTCCTCATGAGGATTCAATCTGGTACATCTTCTAGGTCCGTTCAGACAAGTTTTTGAAGAAGAGCTCACTGCAGTGCTTCCTTTCATTCTGTCATTTTGGCTCTGACTTGAACTCATTTCTCAATGTTTAACAAACTACTATACTGGCATACTCTTCCCATCCCATTCTGAACTCCTCTAGTTCAGATCTCATTTTCTGTCTCCTTATGCTTCCTTAATCTCATCTCCCTCAACTCGACTTCCACAATGTTCTACTCCACAGATACTCAGCCCTTCCAAGGTGCTCTCTGGAATGCCTGTGAATAGGTAACAGACTTGCTTCCTTCTTAAGCCTTTTCCTTTCTTACTCCCTCCATCTTCTATCTTTTATTGAGACCTGGATCTCTCTTGATGGCAAAGCCTTCCCAACCAGTGGTTGAACTTTTATTTATACCCACCAAGACTCACTGTTCAAAGTATGAGGAGTTTGGAATTCTCCTTACTCCCCATTTCCACTTCAATGCTTCCCCTATATCACTATCACCCAGTAACCTTTTCTTCTTCGAGGTTCAATTCAATCAATATTTACCACCCAATCTAAATTCTGATAGCTATTATCTACCAACCTACATGAGCTATTATCTACCAACCTCAATGAGCTCAGTGATTAACTTATAGGCTTTACTCATCAATTTATACCCTAATTCAAGGAACTTATCTATATCTATATATATCTGTCTATATATCTATCTATATCTATATATATATATAGTTATTCCTTCAAATCCCTTAGCCTCCTATTTCCTCAATTTGCCCATTTACCATTACCTACTCTCCTCCACCCCACTTAAGCTACACAAAGAAGTGGTCATACCCTTGATTTTGTCAACACTCACAACTGTTCCACTTCCCTGTTCATGAATTCTGAAATTCACTTAGCTAATCACAATCTGTTCTCATTTCACCTCTTCTTGTATTTCAATCCTACGGTCTGTTATTTGTCCTCACTGTGATCTTTAATCCTCCCACTACTCATTTCTCAGACGCTATATTGAAACCCTGCACTAGCTATAACTCTCCTTCCTTTTCCATCTTGAGTCCTTAGTGAACAAGTTCATCTCTATACCGTCTTCTTCTCTTGAATCCCTTACCTCTTTATCACTAATCATGCCTAACTAAGCCTCAGTCCTGAACTATTCGCACCATCCAATGCCTTTGATCCTACTCCTGTGCTGTTGAATGAAGTTGTAGAAAATCAAGAAACCTTACTAAGTAGGCACACTACACATTTGTTGCAATCTTGTTTTGTTTTGTTTTGTTTTTGTTTTTGTTTGCGGGGCAATGAGTTAAGTGACTTGCCCAGGGTCACACAGCTAGTAAGTGTCAAGTGTCTGAGGCCGGATTTGAATTCAAGTCCTCCTGAATCCAGGGCCGGTGCCTTATCCACTGAGCCACCTACCTGCCCCCCAAAGAAGCTTTAATAACACTTTTACCTTCCTGATTCTCCCCACACTTAAACAAATTAAGTCAAGGAAATTTGCTCACTGAGGATGGGCACAGGAAGGAGCCTTCTAGCCACAGTTATGGAGATCTCATAATGAAGGTTGAGTACTTAACGACATATTGAGTGCACTGCAAAACTAGGAGAGTCAGAATTACTTAATTATGTAGCCTTTCACTTTTCTTAGTTTTTAAAATGGTGGAAAGCCTGTCCCAGAGTAGACACCAAGTTCTTATACTTGTCGGTATTTCTCCCAGCCTCAGAAGGTAGTAATGTGGGAAAGACTGGCTTAGTAGAGAACATGATACCCAAATGCAGATTGACAACTTAGAAATCAACAATGCATACAAAGGGAAGAAGCACTGTTTAAGCTTACCTTACTGCTCTGCAAACCACCACGAGTAGAATCACTTTGTGCTGAAGAAACCACAGAGTCTTCACTCATTTTCCTAATGTTAGAGAAGAACGAGAAGGGTAATCATATAACACATAACCTCCTTAAGGACATGACTTCAGTGGATTTATAATTTCATTGACCAGGAGATCCCTTCCAGTGATCCAGACTGCAATTCTTTCATGCTTTCTCATTTTGTACCATTCTTGCCCATGTTCTTTCCTCAATCCTACACAGAGAATCTAGGTGACATAGGTGGAGGCCTTAATTAGGTCGTTTTGTATTTCATGGGTAACAATGCAGCATGTCATTGGCCTTTATTCTAGTTACATGATTGGCCAATTTCCTTTTCTGATCATATTTTAACTAGATGATATTGTTGTTAAATCAGGACTCTAGGCCTATCTTATTTTGTAGTGCTTCTAGAGAGCTTGCTATAACTGCAAAGACCTATGGTTATACTAGGTATTGTTAACTTGAAGAAAATAAAGGAAACCTTGTTGCTTCTAGAGAGAACAATGAAAAGCTTGTGTGTGTGTGAAATTTTGATAAATCACTATCTATTAATATTTTACTTTTCTCTGTGGGTACTTTCCACAGAATTTGCTAAGCCTCCATCATCCGCTCTGAATATAACAACTGTGTGAACGTTTTTATAGGTGTATTAATCTACACCCCTTCAACGCCCTGTCTTCTCCTGAACTTTCTTCTGTTGTCTTCCAAACATTTAAAAGTTTTAATGACCCTTTTGGGGGGAGAAGGAGTATCACCATTATAAACCTTTCTCTCTCTCTCTCTTTCTCTCCTTAAAAACTGAGAGAGAGAGAAAAAAATAACCTCATAACAATAAGCATAATAAGGCAAAATCAATACACACAGTGGCCTTCTCCAAAAATCTATGACTCTTCACCTTCAGTTTATTACCTCTCTGTCAGGAGGTAGGTAACAGGGTTCATCATAGATCTCAAAACATGATTGCTCATTGCATTGATCCAAGTTCTTTAATCTTTCAAAGTTAGTTTTCTTTACAATGCTGTTGACTTTTTACAAATTGTTCTCCTTGTTCCTCTCACTTTACACTGCAACAATTCATACCATTTAGAATTCTCTGAAATCATCTTTAGTCATTTCTTAAGGTGCAATATTACATCACATTTTTAGCCATCCCCCAATGATGAATACCTCCTTAGATTCCAGTTCTTTCCATTGCTTTCTTTTTTCCCATTTGATCTTGTATTCGAGATGAGTAAATTTATTTGCTGCTGTTGTTTGTCTTTCATTTTTGAAGAAGACCAATGATATTATGGAGTGATGTTTTGACTTGTGCGTGAGGCAGAGTTGCACAAAGTTGTCAGCCCCTTTCTCTCTTTTAGAGTCATTGAAGTCCAGTGTCAAGACAAAAGTCAAGAAGACTGGTGATGGTTTGATATGCAAAGGATGACTTTGGCATCTTTGATGTTTGACCAAACCCTAAGTGCTCCATAGCACCAGCTTCAGCCACTTTTTTTTTTTTAAGTGAGGCAATGGGGGTTAAGTGACTTGCCCAGGGTCACAGAGCTAGTAAGTGTTAAGTGTCTGAGGCCGGGTTTGAACTCAGATCCTCGCTCTATCCACTGCGCCACCTAGCTGCCCCTGCTTCAGCCATTTTTATGGCCATTGGAATAAATCATTCTCATCTGCCCATCCCATGGGAGAAATCTTCACATGCTTGGGGTAAACATCCCCCTAGTCATCAATGGGTCTGAGATCTGTCAGTTACCTCCAACCTGGTTTAGCCATCTACTGACATGGTTTTAGCAGGGTGTGGCTGCTGCCCATGCTACAGCTTCTTGGAGCCACAGGTGAGAGTGGCCTATATCTGGTGTGTAGTGCTGGTGGGCTACTGGCTTTTTTTTTTCTTTTACGGTTTTTTGGGGGGGCGGGGCAATGGGGGTTAAGTGACTTGCCCAGGGTCACACAGCTAGTAAGTGTTAAGTGTCTGAGGCCCGATTTGAACTCAGGCACTACTGAATCCAGGCCCGGTGCTTTATCCATTGCACCACCTAACTGCCCCCTACTGGCTTTTTTTGCTTTGCTAATTAACTTTGTAGATATTTTCCATTTGCAGATTGTTTATGGGCTTATAGCTGACTTTCTGGAAAGTTCTGGAGTAGAAGATGCTACTTATTATAGTTTTTTGTTGGATTTTATTATTCAATGTAGTGTGATTTCAGGTTTTTCAAGCATGTGGAAGTTGGTTGGTCTGTTGGTCAGAGGTCCCTCAGAATGGTCTTCCTTAAAATAATAGCGAACTGCTTAAAGCACCGGCCCTGGATTCAGGAGTACCTGAGTTCAAATCCGGCCTCAGACACTTGACACTTACTAGCTGTGTGACCCTGGGCAAGTCACTTAACCCCCATTGCCTGCAAAGAAAAAAAAAATAAAAAAAATAATAGCGAACTAACATAACACTTTACATCTGGCAATGTTTAGAAATATCCCATTGTAATAAGGTCAGATCCCATCAGCTTTCTCAGCTGATGTTGATAGACCTTTTTGAATACCTCTGAAATTAATCAATAAGTCCCCCTTTCACCTTATGGTTAGTGGACACAAACAAGTCATGGAGTATCTGTTCATGATCCATGATATATCCAGGACATTTCTCTTACGTATCGTCATAATTCTACTGGGAGCATGCTCTCTAGAATCTTCCACATGCAGAAGATATGTCAGCTAAGCAAGTAGATAGAAAGTCTCCATGCCAGGCTTTTGCCTTCATTATAATGATCATCTGAAAATTCAATAGAGATCCCTAATTCATGAAAACAAGGAATTTCAAGATGCATGAACAGATAAGCTGTGACTTTTAAAAAAAATTTAGACACATAAAAAGAACTCCCTAGCTTTCAATGAATAAAAATAGATGTGAATGAATATTCTTCTCAACACAATAGATGGTATGTATTCCTCCTTGCTATTAAAAGTTCCTTTCAGTCCCCCAGAATTCCTACTCTTTTGTTCAGTGTTGAAGGCTATGTAGTTTGATTATGATTAGAAATATAGATAGATGGAACCATCACTTCACTGCTATTATTGAAAAGAAAAAAACATAAAGATGAAATGTATATGGGTAAAATGCCATTACTGAAAACCATTATGCTTTGCCCAAAGACAAAAATAATGGAGGCTAAAAACTAAAAAGCAAATATCGAACTAGATCCAGATTTATTTCTAATAAATACTTATCCCTAATGTGTCCTTGCTTTTACAGTGAGGTTGTTGTTGTTTAGTCGTATCTGATTCTTCATGACCCAATTTGGGAATGTGAGTGGTTTGCCATTTTCTTCTCCAATTTGTTTTATAGATGAGGAAACTGAGGCAAACAGGGTTAACTTACTTGCCTGAGGTCACACTACTACTAAGTGTCTGAGGCCAGATTTGAATTTAGGTCTTCCTGACTCCAGGCCCAGTGCTCTATCCAGTGAGGTAGGAGACGTATTCATAAAATCATCCTGCCTATTGACTTAGATGAACTCTAGACTTTGGGTAGATTTACACAAAGAATAACTACTGACTTACCTTAAGCAGTCACTGTTGCGGAAGAGGAATAATATGGCATTAATTTTTAAGCGTTCGGGATCCAGGTCAGGGTCTAGAATAAAGGCATCCTCTGGTCTGTGCCTATAAAAAATGCATATGTTTGAACCAGAAAATCATGCTTTACAAATTCCTATGCCTACTGGAATCTCAAACTAAGTTTAGCCTCCAAAAGAAGTAGCATTTGGTCAAATATTGTTTTATGGGGGCACCAATTCTTTGAAAAATTAGTTTCTTTTAAAAGAAATCATCTATCTTCAAATAAATGAGTCTATTTTTTGAAGCTTCCATTTTTACAGCAACAAAATTTCTCCCAATATCCTTTTTTCCCACATGAGACAAATAATATTTTACATTTTTTTAAAAAGAGGGAGAAAAAAATCAACAAAACTGATCAATACATAAAAAAGGATCTGAAATTATATGCAATATTCCACATCTATATTCCTCTAACTTCTGCAAAGGAATGAGGTAAGGACATGCTCTCATATCTCTTTTCATTTGGGCATTGTTTCTTCTTTGTAATTTTTGTACCATTCACTTTTTATGGTTCTGGAATCATTTTTCCATCTACACTGTTGTAGTTATTGTAAATGTTATTTTCTTGCCTCTACTTATCTAGTTCTGCATCACTTCATGTAAATCTTCTATGCTTCTCTGTATTCATTATATTAATTATTTCTTACAAGGAAGTAATATTCTATCACATTTTGTTTTTCCAAATGTTAGATATATTTTAACCATAGTCAAAAGTTATATTCCTATATCTTATGGGTTGGCCCAAAAAGTGCAAAAGTCACATCCCATTTTTTTATTACCATTTTCTTTGTCTACTTTGCATTTCCCACTTTCTTGTTTTACTTCTAAGGTATTCATATTCATTTAGAGATGGAGATTTTTTTAAAAAAATAAGCCTTCAGAAGTGTTACTTACAATTCTGTGACTGTGCACAGGACAAAATTCCATAAAATGATGATGCCATTTACAGTTGCAGCAGCAATCAAGTTGTAGCCTTCCATTATCAGCACATCAAAGCATGTCACTTCCATACTGATTGCAGGGTTCTACAGAATGAATGGAAAAGCTCTATTGATAGTTACAGGGAGAGCATTTAGAGGAGAAAGTGCCTGCATATAGCATGGCTCTGTCATCCACAGGAATACAGAACTTTTTATATGATTTTTTTTAAACTCAGCATTTCATTCATGGAAAAACAAACTATTTTCTTCCTGGATATTCTGTTTAAGAGATTTATAGTTTACTGACAGATAGGACTACTTTTTATGTTATCAATCAGAAGGAGAAGCAGCATGTTGCAACAAAAATAGCATAGGATTTGTAATATCTGACTCCCACCTCTGCATGTGGGAACTTTGGCATGTCACTTAATCTCAGTGATCCTCAGAGTAAAATGGAGATAAGAATCATTACATTACCTATCTCACAGATTTGTTGTGAGAATCTAATGAAATTAATTATGTATGTAAAGTGCTTTATAATGGCAAAGTCCTATATAAATATGTTATTGTATGAAAATAGAGGAACATTTAAAAAACTGTATTAAAACTTATAATATTTGGAAAAACAAGGAATTAACACAAATTGTCCTCGATATTTTTTCCTAAGTGACTTTTATAAGAATTTTACTTTTAAATAATCATTGTAATTGTACTATATAAATAATTGTGGCACATGAAAGCCAAATTGGGAAAAAAATAACTAAGGCTTACAATTTTTGCCCTTCTAATAATCAGTTAAAAAACCTTTTCAGCTTCTGTGGAAACTTTGAAAGATAGTCTCTGTTTATTTTAGTAACTTGCCACAACTTTTTTTGTGTGTGTAAAAGTAGTCTTTTTCTTTTTCTTTTTTTTGGGGGGTGGGTGGGCAATGGGGGTTAAGTGACTTGCCCAGGGTCACACAGCTAGTAAGTGTCAAGTGTCTGAGGCTGGATTTGAACTCAGGTACTCCTGAATCCAGGGCCGGTGCTTTATCCACTGCGCCACCTAGCTGCCCCCAAAAGTAGTCTTTTTCATCATTTCAGAAACTTACATATCAACTGCCCTCATATTTTGGCTCATTTATCTTCTTCCTCTGCCTTTTATTGGAACCTAAAAGTCTCATGGATTAACTCTATGGAACTGAAACCTTAGCATTTTTAATGACATGAGCCATTAGAGAGGGGTTAAATAAAACAGAATTATTACATGAAGATTCTTTTTCTTTTCTTTCATGTGACAAATATTCATAGAAACCATTGGTTTCAAAGTAATCTCAGTTGAGAAGCAAAACACATTTGTAATGAGTGAAATCTGAAATGCAGGGCTAACGTGTATATTGTGTTTCAACCCAAAAGAAAACAATATTTATATGTATAAAGTCTAGAATGTTGGTGGTGCAGATTTTATTTGAAAAAATATTGTGATCTGTGCTATGAATTGTTCCCTAGATGAGACTAAAATTTTACCTTGTTACAAAAGTGCCTGAAAAGCCTTAAAGGTTCTCTTGATTTCTATGTTATAACTTTCTTGCCTGTGCTTAGTTCTTTGAACATGTCTCTCTGCATACTGAGCAGAATCTTAGCATAAGGTGTTAATAGAGTCATTTTAGCCAGGGATGGAAGAATTCAATGAGTTTAACAAAGAATTTTATTTATTTATTTTTTTTGCAGGGCAATGAGTGTTAAGTGACTTGCCCAGGGTCACACAGCTAGTAAGTGTCAAGTTTCTGAGGCCGGATTTGAACTCAGATCCAGGGCCAGCGCTTTATCTGCGCTACCTTGCTGCCCCGCCCCCCATTCTTTATAATGAATAGACTAAACCAAAAATTGCAGTCCCTCAGGTACTTAGCCTCACCATGTGCCTCTCTCTGGTTTTTGCGCATGTCATCTACAATGCTGAGTTGGATATGCCTACAAGAATAGCTTTCTTGAGTATATTCAAATCCATTTTTCTGCATTCAAAACTTTTGAAAAGTCTTAGAAATGGATTCAAGCCCCAAATCATTTGAGGGCCAGTTATAAAATATTAAGGAGATGAGTTTCTATTTCTCCCAAGTTGTTTTCACAGCAGTCTACTCCAGGGTATCTCTGTTGCATAGTGAGGACCCTAAGTTCTCAGGGACTATACCATCTGAGTGCAAACTATGTACTTCCAAGCTAGAAAGATCACATAGGACTGGCAGTAGAACCTGTGCCTACTGTCCAAGAAACTATGCTAAATATGATGATGTTCTCCACCAAAAGTCTGACCATTAGGCGATGAATGATCACAGCTCCTCATTTAGCCAACAAGAATACAAAATGGGCCTCAGTCTTCTGCTTTTGTCATGTTGGTGATGGAAAGGGAGCAGAGGATGCTTAGTATCACATAATTCTTAGACCATATAAAAACACTTATTTAATTGTTGATACTCTTAATTTATGGTCTTTGGTCAGGGACCAGAAAATTGGCACACTATGGAAGTAACTAAACCAAATCTATATTGATATTCTATTCTTTAATGTTTTCTTGACTAGAGGACATAAAGAAATTGCCAATAAATGGAATGATGATACATAGATTCCCTTTGGAGAGGTGGACAAAAGAATTGTCACAATTAATTTTATCATTTGCCCAAAGACAACAGAAATATCATTTTATAAGAAAGCTGACCATCTTGCCTTACATCATCCTCTTGATGAACATAAGTGAATAAGCCACTATGAAGATAATTAAGATCATTAAACTTCAGTGCCAATCTCCTTTGCAGAAGATTAAAGAGAATAATTCTATGAAGAATTTGGCAAGTTCCTCCAAACTAAGTCGATATGCCTTGATACAAAGTAATTTCTAAGGGAAAATAGGCAAAGAAGGAAGTAAAATTATAATGGAAAATGTTTGAGGATAAAAAAAATGTGAAAAGCCATAGAGGTGTAACTACTCTCTCCTATGAATAATGAATATTCTCTTTAAGGAGAGAGCTTAAGGATACTAGATATGATCAGCTCCTGATGACATCATATTTAAAAACTGACCATAAGTAACAAAACAAAGAACTAGCTATATAAATTTAATGATTATCTTGGAATCACTTCATTGTGTATTAAAATTATTGGTTGATTAAAGCATAGGTTAAAGGAAACACAAAATTAGAAGAAAAGATGAAGATAAGAAAATTATGTATATGATTTTAGGAGGTCTATCCTAACCATGTTTTTGGACCATGCCCGAGATTTTACTGGTATAAGGAACTTGCAAGAAAGTAAAATGGAGACTTTCCTGTATATGCTCAAAAGAGCTAATATAGAAGTACCCAGCTTCTGGGATAAGACATACTAGTGTGTGACATTTTCCCCACCCCATATATATATATATATGGGGGTGTGTGTGTGTATATATGTATATATATGTATATGTATATATGTATGTATATATGTATGTATATATGTATGTATATATGTATATGTATATGTATATATGTGTATGTATATATGTATGTGTATGTATATATGTGTTTTACTTCTCTACACACACACCTATATATATATATATATATATATGATTTACTTCTTATGAAATTATAAAGGCTTGAATCAGTCTTTCCTCTCCTACAGGTAAATGCTCTCATATGGAATAGACTAACTGCTTTGTCTTCTCTTTTTTTTTTTTTTTTTTTTTTTTTTTTGCAGGCAACGGGGTTAAGTAACTTGCCCAGGGTCACACAGCTAGTAAGTGTCAAGTGTCTGAGGCCAGATTTGAACTCAGGTACTCCTGAATCCAGGGCCGGTGCTTAACCACTGCACCATCTAGCTGCCCCGCTTTGTCTTCTCATACAAAAAGCATTCTCATTTGAACCTTTAAAGTTTCTGGTTAGGATGGACCAATCATGGTAAAGGTCAGATTCCTAAAATACCTACTCAGGAGTTGCTCTGGACCAATCAGAACTGGCATAATAAGAAGTAAAGCAAAACCCTGATTATGACATTCAAAGTTGGCGAAATGACTTAGCGTGTCATAAATGTGTAATAGCCAGGCCCAAGATGGCCACTTCTAAATGTTTTGATGGTTTTTCTTCTTCTACGATGTGAGGTATGACATTGCAAGTCTGTAAGTCATAAACTATGTAAACTAGTAATGATGATATGGAGAACCAATAGATGAGAAGACATGACTAAATATTTGCTTATTGCAGAAGTAACTAATAACATTTATACTGTTTTAATCTTCGGGACTCTAAGGGTATAAATATCCCTCTTCCCTCTGACTTGAAGTCTTTGGGTCCTAGACCTGAGACCGGCTTTATTGTGAGACAGGATCCCTCTCAATAAACCTATTTACTTGGTCTTGGAGACTTTTATTTTTTCTTTGTCCAGCATCAGGACTTAGAAATTTTCACAACACTGGGTTCCCCCACCATGTGGGTGGCAGTAGCCTCTTTCAATTGAATGTGCTGCTAGAAAAAGCTACATCTTTAAAACTTGCCAGATTAGGAGACTCTTCCATATCTAGAGAAAGTGAGGGTCATGTTTACGCACAAGGCCCATGCTATGTGAACTGACTGGGTGGGAGGAAGGACTGCCTTTCCCTCCTCTTCCCTTTTACCTTTCAGTTCTGAGAAACAGACATGGCGTTTTGTTTTTGTTTGTTCTGTTTCATTAGTCCTTCTGAGTTCTAGATGCATATGGTAGGATCCCCAATGGACCTGGAATCAAACCATAGTGACCTTATACATGAGCATTAATCAGAATGAGAAGGCATGGGAGAAGTTATTACCTGCATCAGTAGTGAGGAAACCCATGTTGTAGCAATTATAAACTCACCAAAGAATCAAAGATTAATCTGTAGGAGGCTATTTTGTGATCAGAGGTGGGAAAATGCCATTATCTTCTTATGTTTTTCACTCAGGGATTCAACATATTTGTAATAATCATTAGCTTCATCTGGGTGTCATTATAGATGAGTAAATTAACTCTATTCTCCAGGGGTGATGGCTTTACAAGAAATAAAGCATTCCCTATTCTTTCCATCTGCCCATTAACTTAAAAGATGATTCTGTTTTCTCTTTAATCCCTTTGATTTTGAGTAATTAAATCTAGAAGTGCCAAGTTTCAGAGTATAGACAGTGTGGTACATTAGGAAAATGTACTGGCTCTGGAGTTGGAGGGTATGAGTTCAAATCCTGCCTTTGATATTTTTAAGTTGTTTATGTGACCTTTTAGTAAGTCACTACCTCCCTGAGCCTCACTTTCCTCATCTGTAAATTAAGGGGGTTTGAATAGATGGACTTTATGTTTTCTTTCACTTCTGATTTCCGTATGATCTTAAAAATATCCTGAATGAGGGTCATTCAATATTAGGTCAGTGGAGATATAGAAACTCACTCAAAGATACTTGCAAGTAGAACAAGGATCAACATATTAAGTGAAATCAGAATTCAAGCAACCCAGGGAATGGAACCTGTTGACTCATTAGCATAAGGCTCTAGTTCCATGCCTTAACATCTAATCTCTCTGGAAGATACATAATGTGTTTGACATTTGCCAGTCAACAATCAGCCAAGGCACTTTCAGAATGACCCTTGAACTTCCCCCAGGCATACTTCAGAGACTTCCTTTGAAGTGCTATTCAATCAATACAAAGTTTTTTCTTGTTGACCCTTCCTATCTTAAGTCACTAGGATCCTTTTTCCTGGATTCTGTCTTATTCTAGTGGACTTTTAGAATGATGATTGAATCTGTGAGAAGAGTGTTGCTCAAAGGTATCCATCAGATATAAGAAAGGTAAGACTTTTGTAGTATTGACAAGATGAAATCTAGAGAACAAGGCAATAGAAACAAAAAAAACCTTGAAGGGGAAGCTGAAGTTTCATCAACTGACATGAGAGAATTGAGCCAAAGTTCTATTGTAGATAATACCTGAAGTCAATGAAATTGGTGAGCCATTTGACTTAATTCCATCAAGATGTAACATTTATTTGTATGTGCCTATTACATTCGAGAAACTGGTTCATTCAGGAGACACAAAACCAAAAAATGACATAGTATTATGTCATTATATATTGTAAATGGACTATACAATATGTACACAAATAAATGTAATACATGATAGCAAGTGAAGGGCAGAGATGCTGAGGCAAAGGAAATATTGCACAAAGTGCTCTAGGAAAATTTAAGAAGGGAGGAATGATGATGAGCCCCAAATCATTCTGCTAAAAACTTTTGCCAAAGTTTGATCAACAACAATACATCTGCCTATATTTAGAAGATAGAAGGATGAAATTGTCATCTACACAAGGAAGATTAATGGAGTCCTCAGAATAACTCTGGAGAGGAAACAGTTTCCAACTTCTCTTACAACAGTAGCCTACGTTTACAAAGAAGTTATCCTCAATAAAATTAAAACATTTTACTCACAACAAATCTGTGAAGTAGCTTACTCTACCCCCATTTTACAGATGAGAAAACTGAGGTTAAGTGACTTGCCCAAGGTCACATGGCATGTCAATGCCAGACTCAAGCAGAGGTCTCTGGATTCCAGGACCAATGCTCTTTCTCCTGTGCTACCTGTTAAAGCAGAGTATAGTAAAAAAAAAAAAAAAAAAAAAAAAAAAAAAGGAACTTTAGGCTTGGAGTCAGAAGATCTGGGTTTGAATCCTTATTCTAGTACTTGCTGGATGTGTGCCTTTTAACAAATCATTCTACCCTTCTGGTCCTCAGTTTTCTCATATTTAAAATGAGGGAGTTGGACTAGAGAATCTCTTTGGTCCCTTCCATTTTTAACACTTAATCACTTTGTAACTAGTGCTTCCTGACAGCCAAGGGCATTTGCTAATGTTCTCTTGTTCAAGAGGAGTTTTTGACTAGTCTTTCTTTTTTAGCATTGGCTCCGTATCTTGGTGGTAGCTAACCTGATCCTGAGTGATGCTTGGGTTATTTTTTTCTAGCTGGAAATGGATTAGAATGATATTGGTTAATTACTACTCTTAAAGGGACTGTATAAGCTTTTAAATTCCACCCTTTAGCTCTTAAAAGTCTTTTACCACCTTGCCCCAATCTATCTTTCCAGCCTCAATATATATTATTCTCTTTTCCACCCTCTGCAATCCAAGAAAATTGGCCTTTTTTTTTCTGTTACTCACACATGACACTCCTCTTGCTTCCATGCCTTTGTCCTGACCGTCCCTCATTCCAGGAACATAGTCACTCCTCTCTGTATCCTCACAGAATCCCTCTCTCCAAAGCAAAGCTCAAATGCCAACTTCTACATACAGTCTGTCCGTATACCTCAACTGCTAATGTTTTCCTTTACTACCTTTTACACAATCTTGCATTTTTTCTCTGTTTATCCTGTGCATACTTACATATGTTCTTGTTGTCTCTTCAATAGAATGCAAGTTCCTTAAGAATAAGGATTATTTCCTTCTTTATGTTTGTATTTCTGGTACCTGGCATAGTACTTGGTACATAGTAGGTGCTTATAAAATGTTTGACTAACTGATTAGATATTGAAGTTCTGGAGGATAAAGGAATAAGACTAACATGATGAGAAAATGGATCAAAATGATTCTAGTAAAAAGGAACTTACGGTATGAATGACAACAGGCTCATTTTCATCAGGTACCAGTTCAACCTCTGGGATAGGCATATTCATAGTCTTGGGATTAGAGGTCACAGACAGAGAGATGATGTTCTTCCCTTTTATGAATACAGGCACAACTTCAGGTAGTTCCCATAGCACAGCAAGAAGAGGATCATCTTCTTTACCCTTTAATAAAAATACCCTTTAATTAATACTCTTTCTTTCTCTTTAGGAAATGTCCCTTTCTTTCTTTTTTCTTTCATTCTTCTTTTCCCCTTACTTGTTTATTTAGTACCCTTTAATAAAAAATCCATTGAACAAATGAAAGAGTTGCCAATTTATAAAAATAATTTGCATAGAAATAGCAATGTTACATCTTAAAGGGCAAAAATTAGTCTTTTTAATTAAGTAGAGATTGAGAGGTGGCTATGAAGAAACTTCAAGAATGTGGAATAGACAACCAGGAGACCTGGGTGTTAGCTCTGCCATGAATTAGCTGAGATGTTTACATCTGCATCATCTGCTAGAGTATCCATATTGAAGAGAACATAGATCCATCAAAGTACTGAAGCAAGTTGATTTGATCCCAGATTCTGACCTCAAGCACTCTTTGGGTCCCAACTGTGTAATCCAGTCTCTTAGCTTTCATTCCTAGCTTTGTGTTATTTATGAATTTGATAAGCATGCAATCTTTGCCTTTATTCAAGTCATTGATAAATACATTTATAAATAGTATTAATTTACAATCAGGAGACTTGATCTCAGGTTCTGACTTTTTTTGCAGGGAAATGAGGGTTAAATAACTTGCCCAGGGTCACACAGCTAGTAAGTGTCAAGTGTCTGGAGGCCGGTTTTGAACTCAGGTCCTCCTGCATCCAGGGCCAGTGTTTTATTCACTGTGCCACCTAGCTGCCCCCTCTGACTCTTTTTTAAAATAAGTTTTTGTTTTTGTATATATTTTCCCCCCAGTATCCCTCCCTTTCTTCTTCCCAGAGAGCCATCCCCTATGACAAATAGTGTTTTTTAAGACAAAAAAAGAGAAAAAGAATTGGGAAAAAATCAATTGTTTAATTCATTGAAACAAGTTTTAATTCTCACATAGAGGTGTGAATTTGGGGAAATCACAACTCTCTAAGACCATTTTCTCAACTTTAAAAAGGGATAATAATGTAGTTGACACCATGAAGTTGATGTGAAAAAAAGTATTTTATAAATTTGAGAGCACTATATAAATATATTTCTTCCCTTCACTTTCCTGCCTCTACCTCCTTTCCATCTACTGTCTTAAACACTTTGAAATCAGTCTTTCTTATCCATTTCCACTGACCTTGCTTTCTCCAAGTCAATAATGACCACCCCATTACCAAAATCAGTGGTGTTTTCATTCCTTATCTGATACTGTTGACCACTCTCTTTTTTGATATCCACTTTTAAAAAGTAGATTCAATTGGCTTCCCTGACACCTTTCTGGTGCTCCTACTTCAGGGACTATTCTTTTCACTATCTCCTTCCTTAGATCCTACTCTGCTCCCAAATATAGGGATTCCCCAAAAGCTTTTATCCTGGTCTCTCTTTTTGTGTACACATTTTCCCTTAATGATATTTATTCCTATGACTTCAATTATTACTAGTATGTGGATGAATTCCAAATACATATTTCTAGCTATGCAGCTCTTCCCCAGATTCTGTAACATAATTCTGCTTGCCAGCTAGATATTGTAATTAGGAGAGAGATTCTTAACCTTTTTATTGTGCCATGGACTACTTTGGCAGTCTTGTGAAGCCTATGAACCCCATTAAAATGATGTTTTAAAATGCATCAAATAAAATACATAAGATTACAAAAAACCCAATTATATTTTTGAAAAGCAAAATATTTTTTTAAGTTTACAAACTCCAGGTTAAGAACCCTTACAATTTAGTATACCTTATGGATATCTCAAACTCAACATGTGCACAACAGAGTTCATTTTCCCTATAAAATCCTATTCTTTCTCTAACATCTTTTTTTATTTATGGCACCACTATTCTTTAAGTCATCCAAGTTTAAAACATCTGAGTTATTTTTTGACTCTTCCCTCTGCCTCACCCCCAACATTCAGTTTCTAAGGCCTCTTTATTTACTCCGTTTCCAAAATTTCTCTTCGATTCATTCCCTCCTTTATACTATGATTCCAATCACCCTAACTCAACTGCCCTCTGGTCTGTTGTAATGATTTCCCCTTGACTGGTCTTCCAGTTTCCATTCTTTTCATTCTCTAATCAATTCTTTACACAAACATTGCCAAAGTAATTTTCATAATGCACCATTCTGATCATGATGCTCCTTTGCTCAAAAAATCTTGAGTGAGCCTTCACGCCTATTGAATATGACTTTCAAAGCTTTCCAAACTGTGACTCCAAGCTGTATTTTCAATTGTATCTCGTGCTTTTTTTCTTTACATACTCCACATTCCAACTAGCTTGACTGTAAGTTCCATGAGGGCAAAGTTGGTATTTTATATAAACTTTGCTTCTCCACTGGGAACTAAACTAGTGCTGTGCTCACAGCAGGTATTTAATAATTTTTTTTTATTAGTGTGGTTGTTGGACTTCTCATTTTCTTGAATTCTCGTTTCTGGGCCTTTATTTACATCATTCTACCTGCTGGGATGACTTCCATTCCTTCTTCTCCACAGCTCTACCTAATGAAATCCCTTCCTTCCTTTCTTCAGATCTCATCTGAGGTTCTACAGCCTCCATGAATTATTCCTGATTCTAGTAGTAGTAGACTTCCACCAGTCGCAAACCACCATGGATCAGCACCTTGAAGAGCCACGAGCCACAGTGTGGCTGTGCAGTCCGATACGGGTGCTGCAGCTCCTTCTGCAACGAGGATATCGGAAAAACCGCGCTCTCTGTTGCCTGTCGGTTCCTGCGTCTCATTCGTTTTTCTTCCTCCCGAGCTTGAAGGCCCATATCAGCTTCACAGAAGCTGCTCCTGAGTACTGAACTCCATTGGGCATGGTCCTTGGCCATCTCCTCCCAGCTGCCGATGTCTGTTCCCAGAGCCCTCAAGTCTCACTTGCATACATCTCTGATTCTAAGTCTGTCACTATTCTCCCTACTTCCAGATCTCTCAGAGCATTTTGTTGGGACCTTTCCTTTGTACTGAGAATCTGCCTTGAATTTTAAGTATTCTTATACTTATCCATTCCTTTCTATTATATTATAAATTCCTGGAGATCAAGGATAATATTTTATTTTATCTTCATACCTCTAGGACCTAGAATAGTGCCCTGTACATGAGTTATGAATAAATGGTTAATTAAATTTAATATTTCTAGGGGCACATATGCAAGAGGAAAAGAAAAAACAAAAGTTTTATTGATTTAAGGAAGCTCACAGATTAGGCTATATCAATTTGATAGATACAATCACTTGAATAGGAGGAAAGATATATAGCGGAGATAGATTGGTCTTATTCTTTAAATGACTCATAGGCCATATCAAGTTTTAAGGTTAGGAAAAGGGGTGGAGCCTAACAGCTGCTATCTTTTAGACAATTCTAAGAATTACATCTTATATATCAAGAAATAAAGAATATATGCAAAATAAGTAATTCAGTAATGCTAAATAATTGCACATGTATAATGTAAATGCCTCTAGGAGGGGGGAGAGGAAGGACAGAGGGAAGAAGGAGAGGATGGATGGAGGGAGGGAAGGATAGAATTTGGAACTCAAAACTTTAAACAAAAATGTTTATTAAAAAAATAAAGGAGAGCTCAAAGCATAAATGCAGAAGGTTCTATGTGTACAATTCAAAAGAAAACTAGCTTCAATGTATGAACTCTCATTTTGACTGCAAAGATAAGAGGTTAAGGGCAGCTGATTGGCACAGTATATAAAGCACTGGGCCTAGAGTCAGGAAGACCTGAGTTCAAATCCAGCCTCAGATACTAACTAGCTGTAATGACCCTTGGCAAGTCACTTAACCCTGTTTACCTCAGTTTCTTCACCTAGGAAAAAAGATCTGAGGAAGGAATTGCAAGCTACTCCAGTCTCTGCCAAAAAAACCCAAAACCCCAAAAAGGGTCATGAACAGTCAGATGCAATTGAACAACAACAAAAAAAATAAAGGGGTTATAGACTTACAGGGACCAGAATATCCATAATCCCTAGATCATAGTGTATAAAGCTAGAAGGAGCCTAGAGGTTATCTACATGGCATAGATTCTTTATTTTACAAATAAGAACATCAAAGCTCAGAGACATGATGACTTTCCCAACATTTGTTGTTATTGATGTAGACAAATGACATCATAGAGTAATGTGCAGTTACACAAAGTCATTGGCCTCACTCTCTTTTGTAGTGTCATTAAAGTCCGCTAGCAGGAGAAAAATCAAGCTGACTGGTGATGTCTGATCCAAAGATGGATAAAGTGAATAGTAGAATCTGAATTGCAACTCAGGTCTTCTTAACTCCAGATCCAATCTTCTTTCCTCTATACTGTGATACCAATATGCACACTAGTTAACTTTTATCTATGTGCTCCACTTTACAAAAAAGTTCTATTGTAGAAAAAGAATGTTTAAATTGAATTTTAAATGCACTACAGTAGCCCTTTGTAGAAAGGAATGTTGCAATAAATTTGACTATGAAAAAACAGCCTTCCCGTAAAGTGAACAGACACATTCTAATAAAAGTTTTGTATGATTGAAAGTGCCCCGGATTTGGATCCAGACAAGTGGGTTGAAACTTTTGTTCTGCCACGTATCAGCTATGACCTTCTGCAACTCTTAACCTTTTGGACTTGTGTTCCTCTATCTTTAAAATGAGGCTGAGGATTGGATTAGATGAGTTTCCTATCTTTAAATTTGTTAATTTTATGTTTTCTAAGATTTGGACTCTTGTATATTTTATTAAGGTGGGAACATAGAAGAATTGCAGCTTGTTTCAAAAGAGAACAAAGATTCCTTTAGATATATTTGCATTTGCCTAATTCAGCACAATGGTTGTGAAGCTGAAAAGACCCATTTAAAATGTGAATTTGCACAGTAATTGGTGCTTCAAAGTGTACTAAAGGTATCTATGGACATTAAACAAACATTTAAAGAATTGTTCCGCATCCCAAAAGTAATCCCAAAAAATTTACATATGGGGCTGTGTCTCAGTTCTTCCTGGAATTTAAAAGGATCTTTTAAAATGAGAAATATAAATTATGAAGGAGAACATTATGAGAGTTTTACTCCGTTAACTTGTAAAAGTAATTAGTAATTCTTCGTGCCCTTGGAAGTCCCTTTCCAAAGTGCCCTTTTGTGATCTTCAGGACAATGAAGGGAGAGTAGATGGAAATGGGAGAAACTTTTGACTTCATATCTCTAGAAGCAGGCCCATCTGTTTTCTTAATCTTTGCTAAGGCTTCATAACTCCTTCCTTATTCAAGTCAGAAATTATTTCAGAATTTAGCCCTTCTGAAAGAGTAGCAATAAATTCTTTAGTTCCAGACAAGGAGAACAAATTCATTCAGTATTCAGGATAAATGGTCTAGCTTTAATTACGAATATGAGAGAGGCATTAGCATTCCTAGGTGGTAGTGGATACACAAGAAAAAGGAGGCTTGCCTAAGCCTTCCAATAATAATAATAGTTTATATATCATGCTTTGTGGTTTGCAAAACACTACATACATTATCATATTTTATCCTCACAACAACCCTGTTAGGTAAGTGATTTTATAATCCCTATTTTCTGGATGAGAGAACTGAGGCTCAAAGGGGATAAATCATTAACTTTAAGTCCAGGAACACACAGCTAGTGCCTCAGGTCAGGCCCCAAATGGGTCCAACATTCTATCCACTACAAGAAGTTTCTAAACTGAACCACTGGGCCCTGAACTTCAAAGCAAACCGTTATTTTGATGACAGGGTGATTTTATTCTCCCTGGACAGGCATAGGTTCTCTCTCTGGGTCTTATGCACAGTCAGAGACTGCATGATCTGCTCCTCCAGTGACTAATCCTGAAAAGGTCTTGGGTAGCAACCCAGATATAGATGGCTTCTGTCTATTCTTCGTCAGAGAGACTCAGCTCTTCAGGAAGGCTTTGGTCATTTGACTGAAGTAGTTTTATAAATCTCCTTTGCTGGCAGCTAAGGGCAAGCTGCTGGTGGCTGGGCAGCCTTTCTTTCCAGGAGACAATAAATATACAAGGAAGCCAAATGGAAGGGTAGTGAGTAGCATCCTGGTAAAGTTAGAGAGAAAAAAATAACCCAACTATGATTAAATAAATATACAGATAAACTAATAAAAGACACAAGTAAAGCCTATACGAGCTTCACAGAGTAGAGCAGCCAGAAAGTAAATGAAAAGATGGAATGGAAAACCTGGACAAGTTTGATCCTTCCGTTGTACTCCAAGGCTAGGATCAGGAAGTGATTTTTCCCCTCAGTCTTTAGGAAGGTTAGCTGGTGTAACCAGTGATCATCCTCTTTCCAGTCTTTCCCTTCAACCAATACTTTCATTTCCTGCCCACTTCCAAAATCCCAGAGTTTAAGTGTGCCTGAATAAGAGGAGAAAAAAATAAAGTGATTAATAGATATTTTCTCAGAAAAGAACAATCTGAGAGCTACTAGCCAGCAGTAGAACAAAGCCTTCAAACAAAATTTTTCTACTAAGCTGTGGATTCTCTGTGAGTATGCCTATACACTAAGACCAACAGAAGTTCAAACCTTGGGTTCACCCTTTATTACAATAAATGAGATTAACTCTAGACAAAATTATACACTCACACAGACATACACACACACAAGTAAACTTTATCTTAGAAATCTCTAATTTCCTCTTTCTGTAACCTTTTCTCCCTCCTTAGCAGTGGCTTCCTTTTTCCCAGACCAATTAAGGTTAGCCCTAGTGCCCTGGCATATAAAGGGCTCACTTCCTTCTGGGCAGAGAGAGTATACATCCTCCCCAGGTAGTCTAGAAATTGCCATTGCTGAATCTTGCCTCACGCGTCTCTGTCAGATTGCACCACATGGTGCCCTGCTTCAGCAACTCAATTCCCATCAAATGTGATACTTTTTCCTGGGCTCTACCCCAAAGAAGGTACAGGAATGAGTCTCTGGAATAGGTCACTCCTCCTCATGGCCTCTATTGTACTATTCCCTCCCTCTTTTCTCCCATTATTTTGACCCTAAAATTGAAAGAATTTCTTCTCAGCTTTTTTCCTAACTCCTCTCCTAACTTGTTTCCCGGCTACCTTGACCTAGAAAAAGAGAAAAAGACTCCCGTATATCTTTGTATACTTTGATTGAAAACTCTCATTCATGACAATATCAAATTCATAACATGGGAGTCATTTATGACTTACCTCTGAATCTGGAATGAAAGATTTTTAAAGGACTTTCTGAAATCAGAAAGCAAGTAGAGAAATTGGTGGGTGCTATAAGTACATTTCTAAATGCAGGCTTAATGGAGTATCCCTCAAATGTGGGATTTAGTCTAGTATAAGTCTGGCCCAGAAAGTTTACCTAATTTAGTTATTTTAGAATGCGTAGAGGAAAGGAGAGTCTTCCTTTTTTTTCTTCATCCTTAGACTATGAGCTTGGGAGGTGAGGGTTATTGAGGAGCTTATCCAATATTATTGGCTTCTGCCAATAGATACTTTGTCTTTGACCCCAAGTTTGTCTTCCAGTTCATTCTATCAACAAGGGTCTCTTTCTTCCCTTTTTCTACCCTCTCTTGCCAAAGAGCTCCTTTCTCTCATCTGTCTAGCTTAATACTCCCAGTTGCCTGTGATGAAGAGTCCATCTTTCCCATTTACTCCTTTTTTAACTCTGTGTTTCCATTCCTGACCTGTCTCCACTGGTCCATTGGTCCATTCCCATGGTAGAGTGGTCTTGTTGTTCCCTACCACGTGTCTAGACAAACCACAGTGATTTAACCAAAGGTTTCTACTCCCTGAAATCCTTTGGCAATTAGGAAACTCAGGGCACCAGGTTCAAGTTCAGTAGAAGAGAAAGAGCAGGAAGGTGCTATGCTGGATTCAATACTGGGTTGGAAAAGGTTTAGGATGGTGGAAAAACATAGAGATAAAATATCCTCTCCCATTTGTCCCAGGCTTATTTTTTTAGGGCCTTTTCACTTTTCTGTTTCTTTCCTTATGCAGCAATAAAGCTCTTTGTAATATGTAAAATGCTACACTAATGTAAGAAATTATTATAATCATAAAAGGGGAGTCAATATCTGGCTCTGGCATTCACTAAAAAATGTGACCTGAAGCAAGTCATACATACTCTCTGGCCTCAGTTTCCTTATCTGGAAACTGAGGGATTAAACTGGTTTATCTCTACAGTTCTCTCCAGCTCTAAATCTATGGTGCTATGCTCCTCGATGTGAGACTCTCTGCCAGTGCTTCCTTGTACTGGTCTGACCTTCTCAGAGTTCAGTGCTTTACTCATTGCTGTCTTTTCTGTCCTCTTCCTTTTTTTCTGTTACTGAAGTCTAAAGTGACTGCTTCTTCACCTTATAGGAAAGAAATCTAATAATGACTAGACTCTGTCTAGGTGAGCTGGACACTTTGCTAGGTTCCAGGAACCATTTTAGTAAAAAGAGTAACTAGCTAAGGTTAGGATGTTAACCACTATATACTGTGTGGTACAGAGGTATTGGGCAGCTAGATGGCATAGTGCATGGAACACTGGGCCTAGAGTCAGGAAGACTAATCTTCCTGAATTCAAATCTGGCTTCAGATACTTACTAGCTATGTGACCCTGGGGAAATCACTTAACCCTGCTTGCCTCAGTTTCTTTATCTGTAAAATGAGCTGGAGATGGAAATGACAAACCACTCTAGTATCTTTGGCAAGAAACCCCAAAATGGAGTCACAAAGTCAGACATAACTGAAAATGACTGAACAAACAACAACAGAGTTAAAGCAAATCGTGGCAAGAGACATTTTTATCAATCCATATAATAATATCAAAGCCTGGCGATATGGACTTAGTGAGATTAAGGTCATCAAAGTGAAATTGATGTTAACATTTCTCTTTCCCACTCAAACCTGCTCTTCCCCAACACACCAACACACCAACACACCAAAAACTAATGAATTCTTCAGCCCCAGTGAATGCATATGTCCAGAGTGCTAACATAGACAGGAATACTCTTCGAGAGAAAAGTCTTACCATTGTATGCTCCTGTGGCAAGAACAAATCCACTCTTATCAATAGCAGCAGTTGTTACTTCAACATTGTTCCCATGGGGATCAAAAATTTGATATATTTGGTGTCCTGTCTCAAGTTCCCATACCTAACAGAGAAGAGAAGTCAAATGATCAATCTGTCCTTTAGTTCATACGATAATATTTGGTAATATTCAAGGCATGTCATACTTGCTAGCTATTATACACACCTGATACTCCATCATCAAGATTGTTTCCATGAGAAAAAGAAAACTATTGAAGATACTGTGTAGTCTAGTTATCAGTTTAGAAGCCTTGGACTGTGTAAGCAACAGGCATCTGTTGATCATAAAGTAGCTACTGATTTGGGTAGGAAGTAGGACATTGTTTAGGCACTATGGGCCTAAACCAAGGTAAGCAACAGGGAAAAAGGTGAATCAGGCTAAGGGTAAACTGGAAGACTTGAACTAAACACATGTATAATCACTATCAAGCATCCTAGAATAGCATTAGAAATGAATAAATAATCTTGGACCTTGAATGAACCGTTTCAATCATTTAGTTCAACACTTTCATTTTATAGGTGGGAATATTAGACAGCTCAAATGACTTGTTCAGTGTTACACAGTTAGACCACAGTGGAACTAGAACTAGAACATGGCTCTCTAGAGTCCCAGGCCTACCTTCTTTCTACTAGGTAGGGCACACAATAGCATGAAGTCTAGAAAAATGAGTTAAGAAGAACAATATGTATTAATACAAAACATACAACAAATACATGTATTTGGGGGTGGGGAGCAAGAATAACAACTAGGGAAAACAGAATATGCTTCTTGTAGGAGGTAGACCTCGGGCTGGATATTGAAAGGATTCTAAGGCTTCCAAGAGAGAGAGAAGTAAAGAAGGAGAGCATTGCAGGAATGGAGGACAGTCTGTGTAAAGGCAAAGAGACCAGAGACCAAAGATGGAAAGTCATGTACAGGATGTGTCAGTTTTGCTGGAACACAGAATATGATAGAGAAAGTAAAGAATGATGATCCTAGAAGGACAAATTGAAGGTAGATTATGAAGGGCTTTAAATGCAAAATAGAGGAGTTGGTATTTAGGGTTAGTGTCAATATGAAACCACTAAAGCTTCTTGGGGGGGGGGGGGTGTCCTAAAGTCAGATTTACACTTTAGAAACATGTTTGGTAGCTGTATAGAGATAGATTCTAGAAGGAAGAGATAGATGGGTGAGGAAGGTTATTGTAATAGTCCAAGTGAGAGGTGGTAAGAGACTGAATTAGGGTGCTACCTATAAGGGAACAGATGTGACAGATCTTATGAAGGTAGAATCTGTAAGAATGAACAACTGATTGGATTTGGGGAGGGAAGCTGAGGAAGCATATTAAGTACTTACTATGTGCAAAGCCCTAAGGACACAAACATAAAAGATAATCCCTGCTCTCAAAGAGGTCAAATTCTAATGGGAGAGACACCAAATATGGAAGGTTTCAGGAGCAAGTCAGATGGAGAAGTCCTTAGGGTGTAGTAGCAAAGCAGATGTTAATGCTTTATCTTTAGTGTCCTTTCCACTGACACAATTATGTCAGTTTCTGATGTTGAATCATTTGACAGTGACAAGGATTTTGAAGACAAGAACTTTCTTTTCTGGATCTTCAGCAGTTGAGGCTTTAGCATCTACAGGAGCATGTGCCAGCGTGTATCTCTACAGAGGTTGAGAGAGAAAGAAGAATAGATGCTGTCTCCAATGTTGCAGTCTTGGGTTTCTGAAAGAGTACTGGTAGCCTTCAAAAGAAATAGCAAAGTGGAGGGTGGGTTAAAGAGTAAAGATAATGAGGTCAATTTTGGACATGTTGAATTTTAGATGCCTATTGGTCATCTAGTTGAAAATGGCCAGAAGGCAGTTGTTGATCCAAAACTGGAGTTCATAAGAGAGATAAAGGGTTTCCTTATCCCAAATATTTGGGTGTCACCTGCATAAACTGTCATTTGAGCTTGGGAGTTGATGAGATCACTGAGAGAAGAGAATGGGGCCCAAAATAGAGCCCTGGGCCATATTCATGGTTGGGAATCAGGACACACAAAGGACAATAACAAGAAGGATCAGGAAAACAAATGAATGAAGAACCAGGAGAGAGAGATATAGTCTAATAACTCAGGGAGGAGAAAGTTTTCAGCAGGAAGGGGTGGTCGAGTGCCAAATGTTGCAGGAGCGTCAAAAACAACATCATCTAAGAAAAGGACTTTGGATTTAGCAATAAAGAGATCATCAGTGACCTTGATTGAGAGTCAGAATACTTGGGCTCTACTCCTGGCCCTTCTATTAGTTATGTCATCTTGGGTAAATAATTTAATTTCTTTGGACCTCAGGTTTTTCATTTACAAAATGAGGAGGTTGGACTAGATGACCTTTAATGTATCTTTTAATCCTAATTTTATTCTGTGAGACAGGTTTGCTAGAGATTGAATAAACCAATCCTTAAGTTTATAGGTAAATAGGACTAAGATGCCTAACCCTGAACCCATGGTAACTCCAAAAATGTGAGCAGCCCTTAGGGACCCAAAACATTTTGTCCTGACAACCTAACCATTGTGAAGTAATTTATAGATCTACAAATTGAAAGGATTTTAGAAGGAATCATAATTTTGTAATGGGGGGGGTGTTTTTGTTCTGTTGTTCATTGTTTATTCTCAGAGGACTAATCCATCATAAGGGTGATATCTTGACTTGTGAGTGAATTGGATTTAAGTGAAGCAGAGCTGCTCGGTCATCCACCTCCCTCTCTTCTTCAGAGTCATAGAAGTCCAGTGCCCAGCCACCCTTCAGGGAGTAGTATTCTATTTATCAGATACAAAACAAGGACTTCATTTCCCAGGAGAGACTGGTGCCAGGGTAGAGGGGATATTTCATTTTGGAGAAGACATAGAAATCTAAGAAAAAAATGAAAAGGATGAAGAGAAAACCCAGAAGAGTCTGTCTCTCTCTCTCTCTCTCTCTCTCTCTCTCTCTCTCTCTTTAAATAATAAATGTTTTTATTTAAAGTTTCGAGTTCCAAATTTTAGCCCTACTTTCTTCTCTCCCCTCCCCCATTCCTGAGGTGACAAGCAATTAGATACAGGTTATACATGCACAATTATGTAAAACATTATCATATTAGTCATTTTGAATAAGAAAACTTGAATAAAAGAAAAAATGACAAAGTGAAAATAGCATGCTTCAGTCTGTGTTCAATCAATATCAGTTCTTTCTTTGGAGATGGATAGTATGCTTCAGCATTAGTCTTTTGGAATTGTCTTGTATCATTGAATTGCTGAGAATAGGAAGTCATTCACTGTTCTTCATCAAACAATATTGCTGTCATTGTGCTCAACATTCTCTTGGTTCTGCTCACTTCATTATACATCAATTCATGTAAGTCTTTCCATGTTTTTTTCAGAAATCATCCTGCTTGTCATTTTGTATAGCACAATAATATGCTGTCACCATCAAATAACACAGCTTGTTTAGCCATTCCCCAATTGATAAGCATTCCTTTGATTTCCAACTCTTAGCCACTACAGAAAGAGCTTCTGGGGCAGCTAGGTGGCGCAGTGGATAGAGCACCGGCCCTGAATTCAAATCCGGCCTCAGACACTTAACACTTACTAGCTGTGTGACCCTGGGCAAGTCACTTAACCCCAATTGCCTCACTAAAAAAAAAAAAAAGAGCTGCTATAAATATTTTTGTACAAATAGGCCTTTTTCTCTTTTGGGGGATGTCTTTGGGACATAAACCTAGCAGTGGTATTGCTGGATCAAAGAGTATGCACAATTCTATAGCCCTTTGTGCATAGTTCCAAATCGCTCTCCAGAATGGTTTTCACAACTCCAACATCCAATATATCCAGGAGAGTTTCATAGAGGACAAGATATGGCAACTTGGAAATCCTGGGTCACTAAGAGTAGAGAGACAAATTGGAGCAGAGGAATGGAATGATTTCTGGACTTGATAACAGGATATAAGGCAGAAGCAGAGTTGGGGAGACTTCTATTTCCATCTAGTTCCAGGAGGGAAGTTGAAGAGTCAGAAGTGATGGTAGATCGCTAGAAGTAGTAGGACTTATGGTTGCAAAGTAGTTGCTCTACTTTCTCTAGTTTTTTGGTGGAAACTTGGATTGGGGAAGATTCTTTTCCATATTATGCTAGGGAAGAAGGGAGTGGGAATGCTCTAATTTGTGCAATGGTTGCTGAGTTTTCTAATTTAAAAAAAATGTTTTTGGCCGAATCAAGTGCTATGGCTGATTCTGTTAGCAAGAGTACCTAGAATAAAGTTGACTTTAGAGGTTCCTAATTTCATACTGGTATAAGTACTGAGTATACTTACTAGGAAGTATCCCCTCCCTTATCTTATCCCCAAATAAGAAGCCAAGGTTGTGAAGGACTAGACCTGGCTGGCCCATAGGAGACATCTTGACTTTTTATTTGGAAAAAAAAAAGCTATTGATTTTATACTGAATTGGATATATTTGTGAGACCTTGATCAGTCGGAAAAGGAAGTAAGAAATAAAACTTTGAATTTCTTACAAATAAGAGTAATGTCCATATACATCTGAATTATCACAAATGTCACAGATAATTTTATGATATTCTGAAAAACTTTTCTTGTTATCTAAGTTTCTAAAAAATGAAGTAGTACTTGGTTTTTTTGTTTTTGTTTTTGTTTTTTTTGCGGGGCAATGGGGGTTAAGTGACTTGCCCAGGGTCACACAGCTAGTAAGTGTCAAGTGTCTGAGGTCGGATTTGAACTCAAGTACTCCTGAATCCAGGGCCGGTGCTTTATCCACTTCGCCACCTAGCCGCCCCCAGTACTTGTTTTTAATCTTAGCCTTATTTTGATTAAAACAGTCTTTATTTCTCTTTTAGAGGAATTCATAAGTAATTAGCAGCATAGCTTTTCTAAGATCACTAAGCTCATCATTTCTTATAGCAGAGTAGTATTCCGTCACAATCATGTACCATGGCTTGTTCAGCCATTCTCCAATTGATGGGTATTCCTTGCAATTTCCAATTCTTTGCTACCACAAAAAGAACTGCTATAAACATTTTAGAATGTATAGGTTCTTGTCTTTTTTCCCTAATTATTTTTGGAAATAGACCTAAAGGTGTTAGAAAGAGTCTTCTACTGAGCCAAAAGATCCCTTGAGTTCTGCCTCATTTCCTTATAAGATAAATGGAGATAATAAATCCTGGATGGCCTACCTCATTAGGTTATAATGAGGACTGTATTTTGTAAACTGAAAAGTATTATAATATGTGTCTTATTATTTATAACTGCAAGTAGAAATAATACACATTTCAAAGAAAATTAGAAATTACCATTTCCCCCTCTATTTTCTAATTATATTCATTCAGGTATGGCTAAACTGTGTTTGGAGATGTATTTAATTTCTTGAATTCTCCTATACTATTATTAAAGGGGGATTTGGGGAGAAACAGGATTATTAGTTTTGTTAGAAAGCACTTGCTTTTAAGAGTTCATTTTACAGAATCCTTCATTTTACAGAGTTCATTTCCTGATTGAAGCCAAAATTCAAATTCTTTTAGCAAACACTTCTTTTGAAAAAGGATAATAGTTATGGTATTAGGATTTGAGTTTTGTTTGAGATGAAATGATTAAATCCTGAAACAGCATTGTAGAATCACATATGTAGAACAGAAAAGGACCTTAAATATAATTTAGTTCAGCCTCATGACTTTATAGATGAGGAAACTGAGGTTCAGAGAAGCCAAGGACTCAAAATGTTATGCAAATAGTGAATAGCAGAGCCAGGACTTGAACATAGATACTTAGCAAATCCAGAGCTCTTTCCCTTGTGATTTTGCATAAAACTATAATTAACAAAGTTTCAGGGCAATGCTTTTTTATTTTAGTATTCAAATCTAGAACTGGTAGGGACTGCTGACACCATCTAACCAATCTTCATTTTACATACGAAGAAATTAAAGCCCAGGGAGGTTAAATGAGATAGTAAGTATCCGAAGAAGGATTTGAACCCTGATCCTTTGACTTTTGAACTAGTTCTTTCCACTGTCCCACACCACCTCCTTAAGAGAATTGAACGTGAATCCTAGTCCAGTCTCTGCCAGGGTTATGACCTTCTGCAAGTCATTTCACCTACGCGTGCTGGACTCATAGTAGAAAGGCCTGGATTCAAATATTTTCTTTCATCTTGTGTAACTAACTGAAAGCAAGTTCCATCCTCTCTGAGCCTCAGTTTCCTCATCTACAAAATGGGGACAGTGATAATTGTAGTGCCTGCTTTAGTTGTTGTGATGCTCTTGAGATGATTTATGTTGTTGTGAAGCTCCAGTGAGATGTTGTATGTAAATTGTTCAGCAAATATCATGAAATGAAGCAGTTGACATATATGATCTCCAAGACCTCCTGTGAATGGCTAATCTAGACATTTCTTGACAGCTAGTGTCAAGTATCTGAGGCCGGATTTGAACTTAGGTCCTCCTGAATCCAGGACCGGTGCTTTATCCACTGCTCCACAGAGCTGCCCCCATATAGTGGCTTTTTATTTTTTATTTTTGTTGTTTTCGTTTGTATGTTTGTTTTTTGAGATGGGGTCTCAACCATCTCACCTAGGTTAAAAACACAATAGCCACTCATGAGCCTGATCTTACTGATGACTGACACAGAAGCTTTGACTTGCTCCATCTCCAATCTGGACCAGTGTCTTCTTCCTTAGGCAAATCTAATAGCCCATTACTCCCAAGGATTCACCATATTGGTGCTAGACTTAGTACAGGCAAGTAACTGGATCTAGCTACTGCAGCTTCAAGCAATATTGCTGACTCCTTAACAGCAGGGATTACCGGTGTAAGCCATCATGCTTGTCAATAGTAGACATTTAATGTTTGTTACATGGAAGTAAAACACCAATAACTTGTCATCTTCAAAGAAACATAAAGGAAAGAGTAATTGGGAGTCAGGTCAAAACCTCATTTTCTACAAAAGGTAAAAGGGACAGAGAATGACTGCACATTTGAAGTCTTCACTCTGTTTCTTGAATGTGTCAAGAGATAAGGGGGGCAGCTAGATGGCGCAGTGGATAGAGCACTGGCCCTGGAGTCAGGAGTACCTGAGTTCAAATCCGGCCTCAGACACTTAACACTTACTAGCTGTGTGACCCTGGGCAAGTCACTTAACCCCAATTGCCTCACTAAAAAAAAAAAAAAAGAGAGAGAGATAAGGACCAGGAAAGATGAATATAATTTCTGACTTTTTCAGTTACATCCAGGCTGATTAGATAGGTATTTTCTCTAAAAGCTTTAGACAGTAATGGTTTGGTTGTTTTGAAAAGACAAGATAATAGGGTAATTTTAAAAATAATACCAGTCTCCAACAAGGTTGACGCACTTTTCAAGTATCTCATCTGATCCTTACATCCCCCTGATGAAGTTTGCAACATGTATTACCCTCCCCCTAACTGTTAGGATTCAAATTGAACTACCACTGGAGATAATTCCTGTTTCTAATTCACAATTTTCAGAGTATTTAGGAAAATTTTAGGGTTGCCAGGAATTATTATTCTGGTTTTATATTACTTGATTTGCATTGTGGTTCATTCATGGTACAGTAGGAAGAGCTCTAGATTTTGAATCAGAGAGCCTAGGATAAAAGCCAGCTTTGCCATTACACTACCTATGTAACTTTGGACAAGTCACTTAACCTCACTGGACCTCACTTTCTTTATCTGTTAAATGAAGCAGTTCACATCTATGATCTCCAAGGCCTCCTTCTCCATACTCTATATCCTGTGAAAAGCTAATCTAGACATTTCTCAAACTGCTCAGTGAGAGAGTTCCAAAGGGATTTTGGAAATCAGATCAACAAAACTCTAAACAATCTTTTGGTAGTGATAAATGTTACCTGCTGGTTACAGGGGAAAAGGCTCCTTCATTTACTGAATCCTTATCTCATTCACTTTTTCCTTTCTAGTTTTTAAGAGCTCCAGAAGATTAGATATATAGCCATTTAAAAAACTGTTTGGTAGGAACAGGACCAGGCTGCATGTTGTTATAATAGTAGCAGCAGCAGTAGTAATGTGATGCATGAGGCCTTGCAGGAAGCCTGGATTACAAAATGAAAATATTTATGAAGCAGTGCCTCACCTATACTGACCTAACCCAAGCTTTGTCACCAAAGTCATACTTGGAGTAACTCTGTTTTCAGGGGGTTTGTATTTTTGCCTTAAAGATTATTACCTGGGGGCAGGTAGGTGGTGCAGTGGATAAAGCACCAGCCCTGGATACAGAAGGACCTGAGTTTAAATCCGGCCTCATACACTTGATGCTTACTAGTTGTGTGACCCTGGGCAAGTCACTTAACCCTCATTGCACCGCAAAAAAACCAAACAAAAACAAAAGATTATTACCTTCCAACTCATGAGGGACGACAACTCATCTATGGAATGTTTCTTTGTTTTTCTTAGTAAAAGACCTCTTTACTTCTGATATAAACTACTGGTGTAACTTTGGGCAAATAAACTCCCTACGCCTCAGTTTTCTCATCTCTATAATGAAGGGGTTGGACTAGATGACCTCTGAAGTCCTTTTCAGCTCAGGCTCTATCATCCTTTCCTATTGGGAAACCGATTCTACCTAGAATTTATCTGAGGATATATGTAGGCAGCCTAACAAGATTACTAAACACATAGAAATTCTCTGAACTCTATGACTAAATTGGCCCCAGCAAATCTCTAACATTTCAAACTCAAAAGTCAGGTAATCCTAACAAACTTAGCACATTAAGGTCAGCTTTACCGGTGCTTAGCACAGTACCTGGTACATAGTAGGTACTTAATAAATGAGGATTCACTCACTAGAAGCATGTAAAACCATGTAAGTATTATTATCTCCATTTTACACAAAGGGAAATTGAAGCTCAGAGAGGTTAAAATAGGTAGCATGTGCTGGAATGCAGATTTTAATCTAGGCCTCCTGACTTTCAACACAGAACTTTCGTAGTATCTTATTCTGCTTCTTCCCACTCCTAATAAATAAATGTTTGATGAAATGGATTGAACAATGCTGCTACTCCTAAAGGCTAAAAACACAGTAGGGGCATAGGAATGACTCTATGAAAGCAGTGTGTGGAGGAATGACATTAATATGCTTTGTAGGGGCAGCTAGGTGACACAGTGGATAGAGCACCAGCCCTGGAGTCAGGAGGACCTGAGTTCAAATCTGACCTCAAACACCTGACACTTACTAGCTGCGTGATCCCGAGCAAGTCACTTAACTCCAGTTGCCTCACCAAAAAAAATGCTTTGTGATCCCCCCCACTCCCAGGAACAACCCCCATAAGATGTAGTCTATATAAGGTATTTCCAAAGGATATTCCAAGTCCTTTTCATCTCATGTAGAGAAATATTCAGATTCAGAGACAACCATAAGAGATATGAAATCTTCCTAGGTCACATAAGTAATTCATTATTCTGCAACATCGTTCCCCATTTTTTAAATGCCCATGGAGTAACATGGAATGAATCTTTGACTTTTCCCATAAAACTGAAAGCCCTGTCACACTTGAGACAAACTTTTATTGATACAACCATCAAACTAATCAGTCATCCTGACCATAAATTGAATTTTCATGTGCAAATAATACATCTAAGGAATATGAGAGAAAAAAAGGAATATGAGGGCAGTAACAAAGCGAGTTTATAAGAAATAAATTCAAAGTGTAGACCAGCTCCTTATCTTTAATTTATCCATTTGAAATACCTATTCTGGTAGGCAAAAATTGCATTGACCCTGATAGGAGTCGCCATGGTACTCAGATGAGAGAGGCCGGTTTTCATGGATTATCCATTCTCTTTGGAAATATAAAAGAACAAAAGTAGTTCCAGAAATGCAGGCTTGTATCATAAGCACCACTACTCTTGTCAAGTCACTCAATAATTTTTCTGTGGGAAAAAAAGTTTCCTCTTAGTTTGCCCTTTTTTGTTTGAAGAACTGAATTTCTACTTACTTTAATGACAGATTCAGAACAGATAGTGAGCAATTGGTGAAAAGTTCTGTTATAAACCATGACATTGATGTCTCGATCATGACTATGTGGGATCTGTTTTGTGTCTTGTATCATCCGAGTCAAAGGATACATGTCAATAACACTAGATCCTGGTATAGAAAAAAGGAAAAAATGAATATTGAATAAAATAAAATTTTATAAACAATACATTTTATAAAATATGAAAATAAATTTAATAAATAACAATAATTTAATCTATTTAAACAAACCTGTTTAAGGACCTGCCACATGTAAGTCATTCTTAGGTAGTAGAAATACAAAGATAAGATAAAATTTCTTTCTGCAAGCAGCTCATAACTTAATATTGAAGAATGAACACATTTGAACAATTATGAGGCAAAACGCAATGTGAGAAGCACAAAGGGAAGATCCCCCCAAAAGAGAGAAATTTAAGAAGGGATAGAATACTATCAACTAAAGGGGATTGATGTGAGGAAAAGCACAAAGATATCTGAGGAAGGAACAAGAATGAGGTTTGATAAATAGTTTTTAGTGACTAGAATAGAAACTATACAAAGGAGAGGAGTATGAGATAAAGCAGGTCAGATAGGGAGAAACAGATTGTAGGAAATTGTCAGGATGCAGACTTTATATTTTATTTGTGAATGATGAGGAATAGCAAGGTTTTAAGCAAAGTAATGTTGTGATCCAATTGATGTATTAGGAAGATTACATCAGCATGAATGTTGAAGATAAATGGAGAAAGTAGAAACTGGAGATGGCAAGGTGACTTAGAAAATTATTGCATTTGTACAATAGGGAGGGATAAGGAGCTTGCTTGATAGGAGAGAGATGAAAGAAAGGGATAGATAGGAGAGATATTATGGAGGAGGAATCTAGAATATTTGGTATCTGACTAGATGTCAGTATTGAAGAGAGACAAGTCTAAGATGACTGAGATTTTAAGTCTATTTGACTGTGGGATGATGAGACTATCAGCAGAGATAGGAAGTTAGAAGGAGGGGAAGGTTTTGGATAGAAGGTATTGAGTATTTCGATAGATATCTGAGTTTGGGGTGTCAGGCGGTGACCTAAATAGAGACTAGTAGGCAGTTGGAAATGGAGTTCTAGGAAGATATCAAGGTTGACAGTGATAATTGCATTCCTGGGAGCTTGCATAGGAAGCTAATAGAGAGGGACAAAACTAGAGCCTAGAAGGACACGCTCACTTAGGGTGTTAGTGACTGATGGGGAGTGAATAAAAGAATGGTCAGAGAAGTAAGAAGGGAACTAGGAGGGAAGTTGTGACATGAAACCCCATAGGACTATGGTTAAAAACAGCCAATTAGTTGGATTGTTATTATTTATCCTTTAAAAAAATAAATAAGGCTTAAATGGAGTTGTTACCTTGAAGGAATTTCTGCCAAAGACGTGAACATGGCTTAAACAGAGAAAAGCAGTCCATTTTGGCCTCATTGATTTTTCCTTGCTTGCTGAATCCTGTGTGCTTATTTATTTATTTTTTCCTTTCTAGTATTATGTTTCCTTCCTTCCCCCATGTTAATGCAAAGTATAAATGGTTTCTGTCAACTCTGCTATATGGATACTTTCATTTGGTGATTGTGATTAGTGTTTATAAAAGACTTTCTTAAAGAACTCTTAAAATATGACCTTACTAACTATAGCTAATCACGACAATTCTGAAGCAGTGGACAATTATAAAGCATTATGCCAATACTAAATAAAATTCATTCCCAAATTATTACAGTGAATTAGGTTAGGTTCTTCATTTGGAAACTGAGCTTAAGTGTTTGGTTTGTCTTCAAGTCATGCAATGAGCTGCAGAAATGGGAATACAAATCTACAAACAACTCATTTTTTTTTTGTTGTTTCTGTTTTCAAGCTACCTGTGCAGCTAATTAAATATGTGACTTTAGACAAGTCACTTAGCCAGGATACTGGATTTGGAGTGAGAGGATCAGGGTAAGTCCCAGTTTTGCTTCTCACTACTTGTAAGAATAGTGCTTTGCAAACCTTAAAGCACTGTTGTTCATGTTGGTACAAAGCTATGCTCAAAACTGTGTTTCTCAGCAGCCAAAAAAAAAGTAAATTCTAGCAGAACTGTATACAAAGAAAGCAGCCATTTCTCTTACTCCTTCCCTCCAGATATCCTGGAGCCTGAGAACCTAGCTACTATGATGATAAATGGTCCTGAAATGCATAGCTAGGTGGTTACAGATGCAGGCTAGCACAATGAGAAGGGAAATGGTATGCAATTATTGTTGCATTATTTTTTAGGGGAGAGCTGGTTTAAAATTTAATGAGATTGTTCTGGAACTGAATTTTGTTCCAGAGGCTGAAAAATGATCTATTTTTATCCCTGATATCAAGCATTAAATGAAAGTGGTTGATCACTGTAGCTCAACAAAGATCTCATTAAAAATTCAAAGAAGACAGAAGTGAGAAAAACATCCTTTGCCACCAGCAAAGTAAAAATGATACCTGAGAAGGCAATGGTTTTTCAGTGACTTCTCTGCTGGGGACCCAGAACTGGTGATCAGAGGGAAAAATACTTGGGAACTGCACTGAATGGTTAGTCTTCATGAGGGAAGAGCTCCCAACCTTACTATTTATTACCCATTAAGGCCCATCTTCACTAATAGTGCCCAGCCTTTTCTAGAAGGGACCCTTATTTTTCCTTGAGTGTGGCTTCGGGTTCTTTGATATTGATCTCAAGTGACTGAGGTGAAAGGCCTATTTGCATTAGCTACAGGGCTTTGGTATCAAATGCAAAGAAAAGAAAAATGGTCCAGTGCCTGCCCGGGGTCCACACAAAGAAGGTACAGAAATGACTTGTTGAACAAAATGCTTGTTCGCTCCATTTGCCTGTGCAGCTGTTAGGAGAGGAGCCTCATTACTCCCTCTTCAGAGAGAGGAAGCAGAGATGGCTGTGTGGATAGCATGAAAGCTGCTTTTATGTGCCAGCAGGATCTACACCACTCCTTCTCTGTTGCACTCAGAGCAGGGTGCAGGGGCATTTTCAAGGAAAAACAATCCTACACACAGTTCCATCACTCCCAGCAACCTACTAGCCCAAGCTTTACCTGTAGAAGGGGAGGAAGGAATATTAACATGGGTCAAACAAGTTAAAACTAACAGATGTTCACTATTAAGCCCTTTCTCCAGTTTTCCTCCTTATCTAATATATAAATGTTCATGTAAAAGACATTTTTTAAAAGTGGAAAGGGCCTTCATCAACAACAAACTGAACACACTGACCTGTGACAAGCATGCCATGGTTGTAATCAAATATCATTGCATATATCTGCATGTCCCCTGGTCCTCCTTGACTGTCATGGAAAACTTGTAACAGTGAAAGAGTTTGTATATCCCACACTCTGAAAACCTGGGGAAAGAAATGCATATAATTCAGTATAGCCAATTACTTGACTTTTTTTTTACATAAGTGAATATATGAGACTATATTCAGAGTCTGAAAGAGGATCTTATAAATCTTGCAGCAAAAACAGTTAAAATGATGATCCATAAATATGTCAAACTCCAGTTCAGATCCTATTTATATTATTATTTATCATTATCAGGGGAAACAACAGAAATGATTAAAGATACGACATATCAGAATATAACAAACAACCACAGGAACTGAATTTTTAGATCAATTCAATTAAATATTTTCTGAATAGATAGATAGATAAAGATAATGTGGCTTGGATCTAAGAATATAAAAGGAGATAATACATCCATCTCTCAAGGAGCTTATATTGAAATGAGGAGGGAAGAAGGAAAAAGACATGCACAATGGTGTGATGGATGGATTTTAAGCCAGGAGACCAAGATTCAAATTTCATTACTTCTCTAGGCATCAAGTTTTATAATTATCTATAAACTGGAGGCATCAATTAATAAACATTTATTAAGTACCTGCTGGGTAACTAGGTGGTGAAGTAGATAGAATGCAGGGCATGAAGTCAGGAAAACTCATCTTCCTGAATTCAAATCTGTCCTCAGATAATTATTAGATGTGTGATCCTGGGCAAGTCACTTAACAGTATTTACTTCAGTTTCCTCATCTGTAAAATGAAATAGAGAAGGAAAGGCAAACTACTCCAGTATCTTTGCCTAGAAAAACCGAAATAGGGTCATGAAGAGTCAGACATGACTGAAATGGCTGAACGACACTCATCTAGACATTGGGGATTACACAGCTGGAATGGAACCTTAGAGGTCCTTTACTCCAACCTCCTGATTTTGCAGATGAGGATAGTGAGGAAGACAGAGGTGAAATAATAAAGACAGAAATGAATCAGTCCTTACCCTCAAGGAGCTTACACTATCCAGGAAACAACATGTAGAGCAAATAAATACAAGGTAAATTTTGGTGGGAGAGGCACTGGCAACTGTGGGATCACGAAAAATCTCATGGAGGGAATGGTACTTGAGCTGAACTTTGAAGGAAGAAAGTGATTCTAAGAGGTGGAGGTGAGGAAGTAGGATATTCTTGGAATGGGAGTCAGTTGTTAAAAAGGCATAGAGACAGGGGGCAGCTAGGTGGCACAGTGGATAAAGCACCAGCCCTGGAGTCAGGAGTACCTGAGTTCAAATCCGGCCTCAGACACTTAACACTTACTAGCTGTGTGACCCTGGGCAAGTCACTTAACCCCAATTGCCTCACTAAAAACAAACAAAAAGGCATAGAGACAGGAGATGGAATGGCATGTGGAAGAAACATCCGTACTAGTTTGATTGGACCACAAAGCATATCAAGGGAAGTAATGTACAGTTACCCCCTTCCTCATCATAGGAGTTAGGAGTGCAATTCCCTTGTGATCGGGAAAGTTCACATAAAAATTTTTAGCCTTCCCTTTGTACCAGAGAAGTCTGAATTTTTTCTTTTTCTTTTTTGGGGTGTTTACAGTACCTTATTGTAAAATTTGGGTTGATCATATATAATACTATAAAGATTTTATGCATTTCTGAGTTTCTAAACTTTTTCCATGTCATCTGTTGGCCTTTGCATATCATCTGTGGCTTCCACAAAAGTCCTCCCAAATTCCCATTTAATTTCTTATGCCAACCTGCTATATATGAAAACCCATGATGGGGAAAGTCAAGATGTGGAAGGGATAACTGTAGAAGATGCCTGGAAATGCAGGCTGAAGTGAGGCTGTGAAAATTCTTAAATGACAGAGGAATTTGTATTTGATTCTCTAGCTTACAGAGTAGGAGAGTGATGTCAGTCAACAATCATTTATTAAGTACTTCTGTGTTTAGCTCTGTGATAAGCACCAGGAATATGAAGAAAGATAAAACTAAACTGAAAACAAAGAAAAATATTCCAGACTCTGCCCTCAAGGAGCCTCCAGTCTAATTGAAGAGATAACATGCAAACAACTATGTACAAACAAGAATATGCAGGATAGGGGCAGCTAGATAGCGCAGTGGTTAAAGCACCAGCCCTGGATTCAGGAGTACCTGAGTTCAAATCCGACCTCAGACACTTGACACTTACTAGCTGTGTGACCCTGGGCAGGTCACTTAACCCCCATTGCCTGGGGGGAAAAAAAAAGAATATGCAGGATAAATTGGAGATAATCAACAGAGGGAAGGCAAGAACTATGATTTAATAATATTCCTCTAAGGAACCTTCCTGTTCTAAGTTATGTTTGTTTATAGGTACATAAATAACTGATAGCAATAAAAATGAGATATAGGCAAAGAAGAGGTCCTGGCAAAGTGATAGACGAAATTTGGGAAGAAGACATCATTTTTTTTTTTTACGGGGCAATGGGGTTAATGACTTGCCCAGGGTCACACAGCTAGTAAGTGTTAAGTGTCTGAGGCCGGATTTGAACTCAGGAACTCCTGAATCCAGGGCCAGTGCTTTATCCACTGCACCACCTAGCTGCCCCAAGACATCATTTTTTACTCAGGAAGAAATAGTCACATAGGTGGTGGTAATTGAGATTGTCTTTAAAGGAAGACAGGGATTTTAATAAAAAAGACAGGTAGAATAAGGAATCTATTCAGAGCATGGGTGACATTGTGAGAAAATGTATGGATATGGGAGAATCCAGGATGAGAATGGGAAATGAAGTGAGTCAGTTTGGTTGGAATGTAGAATATGCCAAAGGAAATATTTGTGATAAGACTGGAAATGTAAGTTGTATAACAGGAAAAGGAGGACTGAATGAAGGTTTGGTACCACTTTTCAAGCATGTAGAGGGACAATTTGAAAACTTAAACAATAAGTATTTGTTGAATAATTGCTATATATTAAGCATTTTGCTATGTACTATGATCCCTGTTTAAAAGGAGCTAATAATCTAATTGAGCTAGCTGTTTTCTCCTTGCACTGGGGAGAGGATTTAAATGTCAAAATGGAAGGATTCAGATTAGATGTTGGGAAGTATTTGCTAATTATATGAGTTAAGACACTAAGACATCTTACTGAATATTTGATGGAATATTTTCTGCATATTTAAGGATCTTTCTATGCAACATTGTTTCTGGATGTCTTAGATACAATATCTCTTGGGATTGAAAGGAAGAATTGAAGGAAGGAGCTTATGCTATTGCTAAAATGGGACCTAAATTGAAAGTAAAAAGGGAACTCAGAATTAGTTCATTAATGAGGGCATGGTTTGCACTTTTATTAAGTACTTACTTAAACTTCAGGTGCCTTAATTTATCACTGTCATATTGCTTATTAAGAAGAGGATGAGCTTACATTTTTTTTTTTTTTGGTGAGGCAATTGGGGTTAAGTGACTTGCCCAGGATCACACAGCTAATAAGTGTTAAGTGTCTAATGCTGGATTTAAACTCAGGTCCTCTTGACTCCAGGGCTGGTACTCTATCCACTGCACCACCTAGCTGCCCTGAGCTTACATTTAATAAATGTGAATTATAATAGCTCAGATAGTATATTTCCTTTAAACGATCCAGTGTTTCCTGCCTTGCCCAGAATTTTCATATCAGTTGTCCTCACTTCACAGAGTCATATCCAAGCTAACAAACTATTCTTGTTAATAAAGGCATAAATAAAATTCTGAGGAATCATTTTTTTTCCAAAAACTTGTATCTTATGTAGGAACGCTAGTAAAATCTTGGACTTGTGTAGCAATCCACATATTTAATTCTATGTTAAATTATATTGCTTTTGGCTATTGAATGATATTTATTTGAAGTTAGTTTTTTGTTGTTGTTTTTGTTTTTTACTTTTGGATTATGTTCATTTGCCTGAATATGACTAAGGAGGGTGGGTCCTACAAGTAGGTAGAGACTAGTCAATTGCCTAAATGGTGTGACTTTAGAAGTCCTGAATAGTCAGTCAATAAGCATTTGTTAAGTGCCCACAGGGCAGTGAGCTGGCACGCTGGATAGAGCATCAGGCATGGAGTCAGGAAGGCAACAACAGGACATAGTCAACTGCTGGTATAACTGAGTTATAGGAACTCTTTGGTGTAATCAAAAGAGAAGAGCAATACTGACTGGGCTGTACTCGTCCCAAGGGGGTGGAACATTCCCTCTACCTTCCCTCTTTCCTGGTAGGGTAGGAGAAGGAACAAGGTGAAATAATGTAATTGTGGTAGAAGTAAGAGAAGCTTCCAAATTTGAATTCACAGGATTCAAATCTCAGCTCTGCCACCATATGTACCTTGGACAAGTAACTTAACTTTCCCATAAATTGTGACCTGTAATATCTGTAATAGACATAATTATTACAGAATCTATTGAGATCTGTAAATTTGGGGGCAATACCAATGTCCATTGGAGAACCTCTAAGTTCTCTCCTGGCTCTGATTTATGACCTAACATGTGGGAGTCAAGGTTTTGAGGGGTGTGGGCAAGGAAGCAAAGGACAAAAAAAGGTTCAGAAGAAAGGATCAAGTTGCAAGAACAACCAGCATTAATAAGGAAATAAATAAATAACAAGGAAATAAAATTTAGACTAAGGAAATACATTTTAGAAAATATCATCTCAAAGTCCTCCTAAAAAATCCCTAAAGATACCATAATAAGAAATATTCAAAAGGTTATTGATTTTTTTATAATTCCAGGGACATACATGAAGTTACAAATACTTCATGATTTTAAAATTTGATCTAGCAAAACTGCTGGTAGATGAACAGAGGTCATTTCTTATTTTACACATTGTGAAAGACACACACAACAGATTTAGTATTGTTGATAAATGGAAAACAAAAGCCATTTATCATATCTGTGTAAAGGATAAGAACAAAGATTTCCTTACCAGGCCTGTAGTGAGGAGTGAGTAATAAATGGCAATAACATAATGCACATGTTGAAACAGTAAAATGTGCTTTAATTTGACTGTGTCCTATCTTTTCTTTTCCTTAGCAACTTCATAAATATTTAATTATACAGTAAAATTTATCAAGTACTTATTAGGTGCACTGTTAGATACAATACAGAGTGAATGAGCAAAGCCCGATTCCTACCCTTCTAGAAATGTAGCCTTAAACTTAAACTTAGGTCTTTCTTACTCCAAATACAACGCTCAATCCTCTTTGGTACCTAGCTGCCAAAAGACTGTGATATGTTGTCCATGGTACATGTTCAAGAAAAGATGAAATCACATCTATCAGGCATTAGTATACCAGGAAGAGCGCCTAGGCTTCTTGTGGGAGGGGGATGAGAATGATGGTCAGGAAATGATATGGAAATCTAGTACCAGAACACATATGTAACACAGGTAGGTACATGTCAAAGTCAGGGAGAAAGGGAGCTGAAGTAAGTATGACTGGCCTCTGGCACAATACAGTCCTACTTATTGGGTAACTTACTTTCTGAATGAACCAAATTAAGCATGGGTTTATTGAGTTCTTTTATTATTATTATTATTATTTATTGTTAAGTAATTTTCTTAAGAGACATGGAAATACCATTCTCTCTAAGGCAGTATGCTATTCAATTGTGAACTCACTGGTAAGTAAAATCCCAAATTAAGAAAAAACAGTAGGTACCTTGATTGATTTTCAAATAGTACATAGTGCCTATCTGACAATTGCAAAACAAGTGAATGACTTAATGGCTGGTGGTTCTCCAGACTTCTTTATTTTGACTAGGAAAATGAAACCTAATTTCAGTGTCCCATAAAATTAGTCATTGAAATAGAAAATTGTTTTTCATATTGGGTGTCATTTCTTTAACTAGGCTATAAACTCTTTGTGGGTAGATATCTTATTTTATCCTTTGTCTGTACTCCCATATTTGCTAGAGCAATTATTGGCATATAATGAAAGTTCAATAAATTCTTTTTTGTAGATAGTAATCTTTATGATATATATATACATATATATATTTTTTTGCAAGTGGCAATTGGGGTTAAGTGACTTGCCCAGGGTCACACAGCTAGTAAGTGTTTGAGGCTGGATTTGAACTCTGGTCCTCCTGACTCCAGGGTCGGTGCTCTATCCACTGCACCACCTAGCTGCCCCTGAACCACTTTTAACACAATACAAAGGGAGAGTCATCAACAACGAAGCCCTGAAATATAATCAGTCTAGCTCTATTGTTTTCATAGAGAGCTACATTTATTGGGGGAGAAAGGTGGAGGGAGGAAGCTGAATATTAGTAGGTAGGTACCATAGGCCATATTACCCCCTCCATACTACCCAGTCTCCATTCAACTTCTTCAACCATTAAATGTAAAAGAGTTGTTCTCTCTCACCATCTCCCTAATTCTCTAAGAGGCTAGCTTAGCTAGCTATCCTGAATGATCTGACAACTCCTAGAGCTATATTCTTGGACAGAGAATATTTGGTGAGACCTTACTGAGCCAGAACTCACAGCCACACTTATTCCAACTGCCCCTCTCCATGACCTTGACATGTGTTCCATACATGTTCTGGTACTATGCCTCCATATCATTTCCTGACCATCATCTTCATCCCTTTCCTACCAGTACCTTGGAATATGCCCCTAGTATACTGCATTAGAAGGTGAGTTGTCACCTTATCTTGTTTTAGGCTTCCATATCACCCACATCATGCTAATGCAGGAGTTTTCTACCCTCTTTCTAGGTCCCTTTCTTGTGTTATCTTCCCCCATTAGAATGCATGCTTCACAAGGGCAAGGACTATGTTGTTTAATTATATTTACATCCCCAGCACTTAGCTTAGCACCTGGAACATAGTAATTGCTTAAGAAATGTTCTGTCCATTGTTAAGGGCTAAAATTCTAGCTAAACTGTCCAAAATATCCAATGAGTGGTCGCCAATAAATTATAAGCTTTAGCAAGAGTTAGACTTTTAAGCATTTATTAAGGAGAATAAGAATTTGATAAAGAGAGAAGAAAAGGCCTAGATTCCTATCTATTAAAGGGAGAGCACATTTCTAGCTCCCCTCTCCACCAGCGTCCTCAGGAAACAGAACCAGACAGAGCGCTAGTCTCTTCCTTCTTCCTCCCACTAGCCCGCGTCACTTCCTTTTCCAAAGAAAAGACTCCTGGTCTTGCCCTCAAAGACCTTCACTTCATGGGCGGAACTCTTCTACAGTAAGTCTCCAGCAGGTGGCGTCATTCCAATCGTTACACCATTTATCCATTGAATTGTACCTAAGCATGTTGCTCTTGGACATAGTAGAAAGAGCACTGGATGAGTAGTGAGGAGATGTGGGCTTCAGTGATGGCTCCAACACTTGCCCAAGTAGCCTTGGGCAATACATTTAACATCTCTGCCTCTTGGTAATAAACCAATCTGCAAAATGGGCATAATAGTATATTTTCTACCTCAAAGTGTTGTTGTAAGAATCAAATGAGACAATGTCTCTGAAAATGAATACTGTAAGACCCCATACAAATGTAATTTGGTCATAGCATTGTAACACTAGTTATGATGTTCTCTCAGATGAAAAACTTCCCTTGGTCTTAAATAATCACACTCTATTCCATGTGAATTTGGCTTATTAACACTATAGCAGCTGGTGTAGGATCATTTAGCTTTCTCCTTCCCTTTGTCATCTGAGGGACTATGTAAGGTAAATTATTTACCCTGAAGGCTCACATGGTGATGATAGCTTGTAACAGATAGAGACTAGAAGGGAGAAAAAGAAAAAGTAGAGCAAAGAGAGTAAAGTAGTGGTATCTGAAGAGAGACAGGGAGAACTGTGGAAGGTTTGCCTCCATCATGCATGGAATGATAGTAGGAGAACCACTCAACTTTGTTCTGTCAGAGAAACTAGTAGACTGTAGAACTAAATGAAAACCATGAAGAATCATGTAAAACTGCATAAAGAGGGAAAAAACCCTTACTTTGGCCTGTGATTGCTAGAGGGTGACAGGTAGAGGCCTGATTTGGAAAGGGACCTCATCTCCCCAAAGCCATCATATTTAGTGCTGTACCTCTGGAATGTATCTTTGGGAGTAATTGTTTAAGTAGAATGTAAGCCCCCTTATTTGTTTCCCTCATTGCCTAGCACAGTACCCTGCATATACTAGGCACTTAATAAGTGCTTATTGAAGGATTCATGAGTTGAAAGATGCACAGAATAGGACTAGATGTATATACACACACATATATGTTTGTGTACATATATATATGCTATATACAGGTATGTGTGTATATAATGATAGCTCTCTTATTCATTATTTTATACGTATGACTCCAGCTAACTGGCCCTTCTGGAGCGGGGCTAGGGCCATAAACTTCTGTTGTATGATATAGTAGCTAATACAATGTCAGGCTCATAGTCTAAGCTCAATAAATACATGTTGGTAAGCTTGATAAATCAGGTTTTAAATTAGTTATTAAAAATCATTATGAAGTATCTGTGATTTTGACAAGGTATAGAACTTTCTTCTTTTTTTTAAGTGCGGCAATGAGGGTTAAGTGACTTGCCCAGGGTCACACAGCTAGTAAGTGTCAAGTGTCTGAGGCTGTATTTGAATTCAGGTACTCAGGGCCAGTGCTTTATCCACTGTGCCACTTAGCTTCCCCCAAGGTATAGAACTTTGAATGTCCTATAACCTGAGATTTATTATGGTTCTCCACAATTTGACCCCCCACAATATGTGGGGTCTATAACTACTAAAATCCTCCAGCTTCATCCAGTCCATTAGTCATGATCCTGACATCACTGGACTTTTTGCCCACACTTGATCCTAGGATCCACTCTTTTGACACTGCCTTCCCTACCACCTTAAATAGACTTGTCCCACTCCTGAGCTTTTTGCTAAACCCACTGTGAAACCCCTCAATCCTTATTGATTTTTATTGTATAATTTCACTGCTTCTGGTTTATGGTTACTGAAGGGAAATGCAGAATCACAAAAATTGGTCCATTAAAAATTCATTCACTTCATTTTATTCTTCCTCTCTGCTCTGTAATTCTGCTGCCCACTGATTCAAATCTAAGCCTCTCCTGCCTAGCAGACAGTTTTCTGTAGTCTGCTCCCACCCTGCCTCTCCCACTTTATTTCTCATTATTGTTCAGGATGGCCAGTCTATTCTTTTGTTTTGTTTTTTTGGTGAAGCATTTGGGGTTAAGTGACTTGCCCAGGGTCACACAGCTAGTAAGTGTTAAGTGTCTGAGGCCAGATTTGAACTCAGGTTCTCCTGAATCCAGGGCTGGTGCTCTATCCACTGTGCCACCTAGCCGCCCCCATGGCCAGTCTATTCTTGTCAGTCCAGTCTCATTGTTCCTTGTCAGTTCCAGTTCTCATTGTTATGTACCATGATCATTCTCACAGCTGTGCCTTGTAAATGTTCTTCCCTTCTCCTAAAATACCTAAAAATGCTATGACAATGATGATGATTGCCCTGGAGAAGCACTCAGCAGACTTGGGGTGGTTGTGGGTCTAGATATCATGGAAAAAATAACCAGCTATGGAGAAATGTTCCTACTGGTTTTTATAATGTGTGGGAGGCAGGGTGGTGAAGTGGGTAAAGTGCTGGATTTGGAGTCAGAAAGCCTGGATTCAAATTCTAGGTCTGCCATGCCCTTCCTATATGACTCTGGGAAAATCACTGAATATCTCTGGATCTCACTTTTCTCAGACATAAAATGAGTAGTTTGGACTAGTTGATTCTTGGGTTCTTTTTGTGAGAAATGATTCATTTGGACCCCTACTCTATTCCAATCAGTATTAATTAGTGTGATATAATTCCATGGGGGTAGTGATTATAAGTGCTGTACATTATGCCCCAGAGCTTTGAACTACAGATTGTAAGTTCACTTGCTTAATCATAGAAAGCTAACTAGAGGCCCTCCACCCTAGTTTTATCTCATTATAGTGAACAAGGTCAGCATGGCAGAGGTGATTTAATTACATGGAAAGTCCCCCAGCTATTTATGTTGCCCCTCCTTCCCTTGTCATTCCTCTATGGCCTAACATGAGGAAATAACCATTAGTACTTGACTAACAAATGGCCCTGGTTGCTAGCCTACAGCTTGCCTTTCTGCAAGCCCATAGGTGTGCTCATCAGGAACTCCTAAAATGTCAAGATAGGTCTGTGCCAAGGTCTGCTCAAGAGCAAAGTCTATCAACCAATGAGATTCTGTATTTCACCATGCTTCTTTTGCATATTTGGGTATCAAACCCTATAAAAACAAGGTACTGGGGACCAAGGGCATCTCAGATAGTGAGGAAGATCTGAGGTCCACTGGACCCTTTAATAAAGTACCATTGGCTCAGACCTCAGTCTGTGGTTTTTCTTGCAGATTGGACCATTTTAAAACTCCACACTTTCCACCTCCAGATATATGATCTTATGATGCTGCTAATAAGTTGTGGGTTCATGGCGTATATAGGAGTTGGACGTAACCTCATTGGCACCTGTATTCTCAAAGGAGAAGTAAAAAGATAAGTTGTGAAGAGTAGGAACATTGAAGTACTTCGGGACTAAGACCTCTAATCTCAGTGAAATAGGAGGTGAAGGCTTTTGCTAAGTGTATATTCCTTGTCACCTCCACCTCTTGAAATCCCTAGCTTCCTTCAAGGCTCAGTTCGAGTTGTATCTTACAGGAGGCCTTTCCTGATCAAGTTTGCTATAATCTTTTTAACCTCACCATTGATTCTGGAACAATGTGCCCTCATGTAAGGGCATACTACACTTTCTAGTCAAATGTTTTACCTTTCTTTAAAAAAGGGGAAAAACTTAAAAAGGAATAGCAACATCTAACAATCCATTTGCTATTCATTGTAAATCAACTATTTCCTCCTCCTTCTACAAAAAAGGAAGGAGGACAGGCCAGAATGGGTACAACTGGTGCTTGCAAACATTGCCAACCATTGTTCTGTTTGATTTTGCTAATGATATGAAAGTGGGTAAAGTTTTCTGTTCACTGTATTTTCTCAATGATTTTCAATTCACCTTCAGAAACAACAGCTCTACCACAGCTGTTAGACCATTGAGCTTGGTCTGTAGAAATGCAATCAGCCATTATTTTAACTGTCAGAAGAGGAAATAATATTCACAGTGTGACTGTAACAAAGGAGAATGATGACAACCTATTCCATGCAATTCAAAAAATAAACAGGATTTCTAGCAAAATACTAAGCATACAGTAGGTGGTAACTAAATTAATTGAAACTTGACCTCATGGTCTAGTTGCCTTATCTGGTTTGCTGGGGCTGGGTTTGCACTGGGGTTGGGTCTCACCCCAGTACAACAGACCTGTCCTGCCAACCTTCTAAGTTGTTTTTGATTGGAAAATGATTTTTCCCTGTCTTTTTGTGGGTTCTGCTGCTCCAGGAATTGTCTTATAGCATTATTTGAAGATCTTTGGAGGGGTCTTAAGGGAGAGCTCAAGCAAGTCACTTGCTTTCCTCAACCATCTTGTCTCTTGCCCTCTAGCTGCCTTATCTGAAGTTTAAAGAAGCAAATAATTTTTTTAAATCCTTCTTTAGCTTCTGTTTACAGACTCATGAGAGAAGATGGGATATTTGAAGAGTTTTCTAGTCTATTCCTCTGTTCCTAGTCATAATAATATCTACCACAAAAGGTTATTTTTGCCCTTTTCCTGAAAATCTCTAGAGAAGAAAGCTCTGAGGATTTTGTTTCTCAGTTGTTTTGATTTGGTTTTTGTTCACTGTGGGAGGGCAGGTAGTGAAGAGGGATATTATAAACACATGTAAAAATAAATTTATTTTTAAAAAATCAAATCAAATTTCCAGGAAAGGAAACTTGGTTCTCCCTGCAAAACAACTCTTTCCCTATTGTCTGAGAACTCTTGTTTTCAGGAATGACTACCCAAAGTCTTAATTCCTCCCCTTAATTTTCTCTAAAGTCTGTTCCCTCTGAGCCTGTCCTGCATGGAATAAAAAAACATTAGCTCATTCTCATGCAATATTCCTTCATCTTTGCCAAATCATGAAGGCAAAAGGAAAATAAATAATCAAAATAATTCCAAGTGGGGATAACACTGTCCAGTGACTAAAACTGGAACTCTCATGATTCTTGCCAGCTGAGATAAATGAAGAAGCTACCAAGAGATGACTTCCTCTAATATTTATTCTAATGTTATTTCTTCTCAGATGCAAATCCTCCTCAACCTACTTACTCAGTGACTCTCCTTAAAAAACTACTAATTTACATAAATACTATAATGAAATGACTAACAAAAGTCTCCCAGAGTAAAATTGCTGTTAGGTGGTGATTTGCTCCCTATTATATTTTTCAAAAATGAACAGCTCGGTATTCAGCTCAACTAGTCAAAAATTCCACAAAATAACATATGAAAAGTCATTTTTTTTTCAATTTCAATCAAACATTGACTAAGCACCTACCATGTGCCAGGTACTGTGCTAAGCCAGTGGCTATGAAAAGAAACAAAAGAGAGTCTCTGTTCTCAAGGAGCTTACAATCTATATCCAGTGAAGTCATAATCCCCCTGCTAATTTAGATAGTGCTTTGTTGGAAGTATCTTTTGCCTTCATAACAATCCTGTGATTACCATAGATTCATATAGACCAGCTCACTTGCTTTATGTAAAAGTGTGAGAATCAGAGTTCCCCAAGTATAGAGCTTTTTCCCTTACACTGTGATGCCTCAAGTATATCTTAGTGACTCCAAGTCCAATGGAGAGAACAGTTAGAGGTGACTCTAACGTTACAAACCTGAATGATGGAGAAAATGATGCCCTCAAAAGAAAAAGGGAAATCTGAAGGCAGGGCAGATGTAAAAAGTTCAGGGGTGGGGGTGGGGTAGAATGATGAATTCAGTTTCAGACATGCTGAGTTTAAGCTGCTACCAGGATAGCCAGGTGGAGGTGTCTAGCAGGCAAGTGAAGATGTAGAATTGGGATTCAGGAGAGACTAAGGGTGAGTGTAGAGGTGTGTGTAGAGGTGATGATTGAACTCATAGAGGTAGATGAGATCTTAAAGTCATAAGGTTTTGGGGGGAAGGGATCTGTGGTAAAAATTATTTGTGGTAAAAAAATTATTGGAGTTTTAGCTGACTCATTTGGGAGGGGCCACACCTGGCCCACCCTGAAGTTATGTATGCTACTGAGGTCAGAAGGAGAACTCTCCATAGGCAGTTTTGAAGGACCTCCCCTTTTGGGGGAGGGAGATTAAATGCTCTCTCGGGGGAGGAGAGCCTCTTCCAGAACACTCTCGCAGCTCACTGACGGACTCCTTGGTCTTCTCAGTGATGCAAGAAAGCTAGCAGATTTTCCATGTATGGTGAGTTAAGAGAATTTATCTGTATTTTTTTCCTACTTCCTTATCTTTGATTTTTATTAATTTCATCTTTGTTGTTTAATTAATTCCCAAGTAATAAAATCTGATCCTTTTGTGGAAAAGAAGCTGTAAGGCTCCTTTCTTATTGGTGTGGGAGAAATATCTAAAAGGACAGTTCAGAGGGGAGGGAGCTTTGAACCTAAAGGTCCCTCATTATTTCCGGGACCACCAATATTTCGGCAAGTCACCCCCAATTAATGCTCCGTATATTAAATTTTGGCCCCCACAGATCTGGGCCCATGATGATCCTGCAAAAAAGACTGATAAAAAAGTATCAAGATAGAATTAGGAGAAAGTGGCAGTGTTGTTTCAAAAGAAGAGATTTAAGTATGCAAGAAAAAGAAATAATACACAGTGTTAAGACTTGCAGAAAGATCAAAGAGGATGAGGCCTGAGAAAATCATCTGGTTTAGTTGAGATCACCAGGAACCTTTGAGAGAGGAGCTTCAGTAGAATTATGAACCGAGACTTTAGAGGACTGAGAAGTGAAAAGGTGATGAGGAAGTGAAAGCAGTGAGTGCAAACTGATCTTTCTAGGACTTGAGCAGTGAAGAGAAGAGATGGACGACTACAGGTAGAGGTAATGAGAGGGATGGGTGAAGTTTTGTTTTTTTAAAAAAGATCACAGAGACAGAAACATGTCTGTAGGCCATGGGGAAAAAGCTATTAGATGAGGAGATATGAAAAAGGAGAGAAAAGATGCGGTTATCTCTGTACTGATGACTCACTGATTTATATTTCCATCCCTATTCTCTCTTCTGAGCTCCAGTCCCTCATCAAAAACTACATAACCATTTCAAATCCAATGTCCTGTAGGTATCACAAATTCAACAGTCAATCAGTCATCAAGCATTAAGTGCTTACTCTGTGTTAGACACTAGGGATAGATACAATGATGACAAAAACTATCCTCAAGGAGCTCACATGCTAATGGGGAAACAATATGCAAATAACTAAGTACATGCAAGATATATGCAATGTGAATGGAAAGTAGGTAATCTTAGAGAAGAGGTACTAGCTGTTGGGGGTGGATAGGAGTGGAAGAGAGACAAAGAGACCAGGGAAGGCCTCTTATAGAAACTGGGATTTGAACAGAAACTTTTTTTTTTGGGGGGGGGACAGGGCAATGGGGGGTTAAGTGACTTGCCCAGGGTCACACAGCTAGTAAGTGTCAAGTGTCTGAGGCCGGATTTGAACTCAGGTACTCCTGAATTCAGGGCTGATGCTTTATCCACTGCACCACCTAGCTGCCCCCTGAACAGAAGCTTGAAGGAAGCCAGGAGGTGGGGGGGAAGATGAAAAGGGAAGCATTTCAGGCATAGGGTTCAGCATTTAAAAAGGCAGGGAATCAGGTGATGGAATGTTGTGTGTTTAAATGAGAAGCTTGCCAGGCCTAAGACATATTTTCTTGGGCCTATACCAGTCATTGGCCTCAGGCTCCTTATGAGGACTTGGCCAGACTGTCATCTATGTCTCTTACCCACAACGGATCACCTTCTGTACCTCCTCATGCTTCTGGGACTCTGACCAACTTTTCCTCTCCTCTTCTTATACTTTTTTTTTTTTGGTAAGGCAATTGGGGTTAAGTGACTTGCCCAGGGTCACACAGCTAGTAAGTGTCAAGTGTCTGAGGCCGGATTTGAACTCAGGTACTCCTGAATTCAGGGCCAGTGCTCTATCCACTGTGCCACCTGGCTGCCCCAATCCTCTTCTTAAGAAAAGTGATTTCCTCTCCAAACCTAGTCCTCTTCTTCAGTTTCCTTTTTTGGGTGGAGGGTTCCAAGAAGCTTTCAGTCTCCTAGATTCTCAGCCTTTGTGTAATTCTCAAGTCTTCAGTCTTACTCCACTCCGCTCCCAATATCCACTCAATTTCCAAATCTTGTCAACGGTATCTCATACATGTCTCCTTCTTTCCACTCAAACCACCACCACCTTAATTCAAGCTCTCTTCACCTATTTCCTGGATAATTTATTGAAATAACCTGCTCGTTGGTCTCTACCTCAAGTCACTTCTCTTCTCTACCCTTTTACCCAAGGGATCTTCCTAACACACAAATCTGACTCACCTAATTTAGGATTTCATAGAATCCATCCATCTATTAAGCGCTTACAATATGCCAGGCACTGGGGATACAAAAAGAGGCAAGAGTCCCTGCTTTAAGGAGGTAACAATCTAATGGGGGAGACGACATGCAAACAAATAACTACAGAGTAAACTATTGTTCAGTCATTCGGTCCTGTTCAACTCTTCATACCCCAGGGACCATAGCATGCCAGGCCCTTCTGTCCTCCACTATCTCTTGAAATCTGTCCAAATTATGTTCATTGTTTCCATGATACTCTTTATCCATCTCATCCCTTGCCATCCCCTTTTCCTTTTGCTTTCAATCTTTCAGGGGCTTTTCCAATGAGTCCCATCTTGTCATTACATGGCCAAAGTATTTGAGCTTCAGCTTCAGTATTTCACCTTCCAATGAATAGCCTGACTTAATTTAATATTGACTGATTTGATCTCTTTGCCATCCTAGGGAATCTCAAAAGTCTTCTCCAGAATCACAATTCAAAAGCATTGAATGCGTGGCACTCAGTTTTTCTTATAGTCCAACTCTCACAGCTATACATTGCTGGTGAAAAAACCATAGCTTTGACCATATGGACCTTTGCTGGCAAGGTAATGTCTCTGCTTTTCAGTATACTGTCCAGATTTGCCATAGGTTTCCTTTCAAGGAGCAAGCATCTTTTAATTTCTGAGTTGCAGTTGCCATCTGCAGTGATCATTGAGCCCAAGAATATAAAATCTGGCACTGCTTCCATTTCTTCTCCCTCTATTTGCCAGGAAGTGGGGGGACCACTTGTCAAGAACTAAGTTTTTTTGATGTTAAGCTTCAAGCTAACCTTTACCTTCTCTTATTTTACCCCATCAAGAGGCTTCTTTATTCTTCTTCGCTTTCTGCCAGCAGAATGGTATTATCTGTAAAACTGAGATTGTTGAGGTTTCTCCTGTCAACATTAATTCTGACTTTTTATTCATTGAGTTTGACATTTCACATGATGTACTCTGCATATAAGTTAAATAAATAAGGTGACAATATAGCCTTGTACTCCTTTTCCCAACTCCTGGCCTTCTCATGACAGAACTGTTTCCACTAACAGAAGAAGGGGTGAAGGCGAGTCACTGGCACCTTAAAACCAGTCACTTTGGGCAGGTGGGGCTCGTCAGCCTTGGTAGGCAACCCACCTAGGGGAAAGAAACCCTGTTTTTAAACCTCCGCTGCCTTGCGGCTATACCCATATATGGGAAAGGCTTCGGGAGTTAACCCCGAGGAAAAATCAGGAGTCGGAGTCCCTTAGGCAGTTGGATGTTGGACATCACATCCCTCTGGCAACTCCTGCAGTGGCACTGGTGCCAAACTGTATTGGCTCTGCCTCTCCTTTGGATCCACCAGTGTCGCGGAGAGGGAAAACCTGCTGCATGGGCAACAGCTTGTTTTCCATATTGATCTGCCCAGGCCAGCCCCCTGGAGAGGACACTCCAGCTACTCTTCATGGGGTAGATACAACATGGGATGCGGCAGTTACTGGTTATAAGTCACTCAGGAGCTGCAGCTCCTTTATCAGACTGCACAGCCACACTGTGGCCTGTGGCTTTTCAAGGCGCTGATCCATGGTTGTCTGAGACTGGTGGAGGCCTACTACTACTACTACTCCTTTTCCAATCTTAAACCAATCAGTTGTTCCTTTTCAGTTCTATTGCTTCTTGGCCCACATATAGATGCCTCAGAAGACAAATAACTGGTACTCCAAATCTTTGAGGACTTGCCACATTTTGTTGTGATCCACATAGTAAAAGGCTTTGGTGTAATCAATGAAGCCGAAATAGATGTTTATCTGGAACTCCCTTGCTTTCTCCATAATCCAGCAAATGTTGGCAATTTGGCCTCTAGTTCTTCTGACTCTTTGAAAACCAGCTTGATCTGGTAATTCTCAGTTCACATATTGCTGAAGCCTAGCTTACAGAATCTTTTATTTTGTTCAGGCAATCAGGGTTAAGTGATTTGCCCAGTCACATAGTTAGTAAATGTCTAAGGATGGATTTGAACTCAGGTCTTCCTGACTCCAAGGCCAGTGCTCCATCCATTAATTTGCAGAATCTTAAGCATAAACATGCTGGCATGTAAAATGAGTACAATTTTTCAGTAATTTGAACATTCCTTGATAATGCCCTTCTTTAGGATTAGGAAATAAACTGATCTTTATTAATCCAATGGCCACTGCTAAGTTTTCCAAATTTGTTGGCATTTTGAGGGCAAGACTTTAACGGAATCAACTTTTAGGATTTTAAATAGCTCAACTGGAATTCTATCACTTTTATTAGCCTTGTCAGCAATGCTTCCCAAGACCTACTTGACTTCTTTTTCTAAGATGTCTCACTCTAGATCAAACACTCTTTTTCAACAACCCAAAAGGTGACTCTATATTTGGATATCATCAGATGGTCAATATGGAAAGCAAAATATATTCTGGATAAATAGGAAATCTTTAACAGAGGGAAGGCAACAGAATTTTCAGAGCTGCTAGGGACCTCAGTTATAGATTAGTCCAAATCATGCCTAAACAGGATTTTCTTCTGTGATATCACCAACAAGTAGTAATTCAGAATCTGATTCACAGAATTTGAGTTGGACAGAACCTTACTGATCAGCTAGTTCAAATCAGACTTCAAGTGGGGGGCGGGGTAGAGCTGAGATGGCAGAGGAAAGGCTGTGACTCCCCCAAACTCCTAACAAACCTGTCCACACACTGCAAAAATAATGCTATAAGACAACTCCCGGAGCAGCCTAACCCACAAAAGAAGAAAGTGAGACTATTTTCCAGTCAAAGACAACTTAATTCAGTGACTGAGATCACCTGCTGTTTGGGCTTAGAGAGGAGCTCAGTGTGCAGTGCAGGCCACGCCTCCAGAGCCTCATAATCTTCAGCATCAGCAGCTTTTTCTGAAACTCAGCTCATAGACCAGTGTGAGGGGGTTCAGTGGTTGGCCAGGGTGAAATAGCTGTGGTCTCTGCTGGAGTTAAGGCAGAATGCCCCATATTCTGAACCAGTAAGCTGACTCAAGTAGCAGCAGCCCAGTGGAGGAAGGGCACAGGCATGCCAAGCTTCCAACCATAGAGGATCAGATTTCAATCAGACATCTGCTTCCTGGTCAAGATGAGTAGGCAGAGAAAGCAGTGGACCATAGAAAGCTTCTTTGGGGGCAATGTAGACCAGAATACACCCTCAGAAGAAGATAATAGCAAAGTCAAAGCTCCAATATCCAAAGCTTCCAGGAAAAATATTAATTGGCCTCAGGACATGAAAGCACTCAAAAAGGACTTTGAAGAAAAAGTAACAGAGATAGAAGGAAGATTTAGAGAGGTAGAGAAAAAAAATGGAAAGAGAAATGAGAGCAATGCAGGAGAGTCATAAGAAAAAAGTCAATAGTTTGAAAAGCCAAATGCAAAAGGAGATTAAAAAGCTCTCTAAAGAAAATAATTGCCTAAGAATTAGGACTGAACAAATGCAAGCTAGTGACTTTATGAGAAACCAAAATACAATAAAGCAAATCCAAATAAAATAGAGGGCAATATGAAATATCTCCTTGGAAAAAACAACTGACCTGGAAAATAGATCCAGTAGAGATAATTTGAAAATCATTGGACTACCTGAAAACCATGATCAAAATAAGAGTTTAGGCATCATCTTCCAAGAAATTGTCAGGGGAAAATTGCCCTGATATTCTAGAAGCAGAAGTTAAAATAGAAATTGAAAGAATCCACCAGTCACCTCCTGAAAGAGATCCCAAAAGGAAAAATTCCAGGAATATTATAGCCAAATTCCAGAGATCCCAGGTCAAGGAGAAAATATTGCAAGCAGCTAGAAAAAAAATGAATTCAAATACTGTGAAGCTACGGAAAGGATAACACATAATCTAGCAGCATCTATATTAAAGGACAAGAGAGAAAGCAATATGATATTTCAGAGGGCAAAGGAACTAGGACTACAACCAAAAATCACCTACCCAGCAAAACTGTATATAATCTTTCAGGGGGAAAATGGGACTTCAATGAAAAAAGAGGACTTTAAGGCATTTGTGATGAAAAGCCTTGAACTGAATAGAAAATTTTACTTTCAAATACGAGACCCTAGAGAAGCATAAAAAGGTAAACAAGAAAAAGAAATCATGAGGGATATTAAAAGGTTAAACTGTTTGCATTCCTACATGAGAATATAATACTGCTAACTCATAAGAACTTTCTCAGTATTAGGGCAAGATGAAAGGAATATACTTAGAGGGCATAGGTGTGAATTGAAAATGAAGGGATGATATCTGTAAAGCATTTAGTTTTTGTCTATCCTTGTTTTTTTGTGGGGCAGGCAGGATGGGGTGGCTTATGTCTGGGGCCAGATTTGGGCTTGGGCTTCCTGAGTCCAGGGCTGGTTCTTTGTCCACTGTGTCACCTAGATGACCCATGATGACATCTTTAAAGTAAAGTTAAGGGGTAAGAGGAATGTACTGGAAGAAAGGGAAAGGGAGAGGTGGACTGGGATAAAATAGCTCAAATAAAAGAAAAAAGAGAAAGCTTATGGAGTGGAGGGGAAGATGGGAAAGGAGAGGGGGAATGAATGAACCTTACTCTCATCAGAATTGTCTTAAAGAGGGAATAATATACACACTCAATTGGGTATAGTAATATATTTTGCCCTGAAGGAAAGTGGGATGGGAAGGGGATAAGGAGGGGGAGTCAAAGGAAGGGAGGGCAGATTGGCGGAGGGGGCAGTAAAAAGCAAATCTCTTTCGAGGAGGGATAGGGTGAAAGAAGATAGAAAAGATAGTAAATATCAAGGGGAGGGAATAAGATGGAGAGTAATACAGTTACCAATAGTAACTGTGAAGGAAATGATGAGCAGGATGCTATCAGAAGGATGTATGAAAAATGCAAACCAGCAACAGAGGAAGAACTGATGGTATCTGAATACAGATTGAAGTATAATTTTATTTGTTAGTTCCTCTTTCTAGTTATTTTGTCTATTTTGTTTCATAACCTGACTAATGTGAAGATGCTTTGTAGAACTGCATATGTATGACTTATATTAAATTGCTTGATTTCATAGGGAGGGTTGAGGAGGGAGGGAGGAAGAGAATTTAGAACACAAAATTTTTTTAAAAATCAATGTGAAAAAAAATTTTTTACATATAAATTGGGGAAAATTCTAAATGAAAATTTTTTAAAAATAAAAGCACAAAATATCAATAAACTTTAAAGTTAAAAAAATGACTTCCTCTATCCCTGGAGGCAACACATTCTGTATTTATATAGCTCTTATTGTCAGGATACCTCTCTTTAGGTCGAGACTAAATTTTCTTTTTTTAACATCCTGCCAATGCTATTGTTATTTCTGCCCTATGGGGTCAAAGAAACTACAGATCTCTCTCCATGTAATAGACTTTCAAATACTTGAAGATAAGCTATCTCCCTCACTGCATGCTGCCCCACACCCCCACCCCAGCCCAGCCCAGCCAAACACCCAGGCTTATCTTCTTTAAGCTCAAAATCTCCAGTTCCTTCATCTGGTCTTCCTAGGACATCATCTAGAGGCCCTTTCCAGTCTGATTGCACTACTCTGGATGTTCTCCAGTGCTTGACTTAATGGCTTAAGTGATTGTAAGTAAAACCATAGTACAGAGTCACATCCACAGGCATGGATGGTCTGTAATCAGCATTATTAAAGGAAATTTCCAAATTGATGAGTTGATGGATCCATTTTAGTATTTGATGATGATGCTAATGATAACTAGCATTTGTATAGTGCTTTAAGATTTACAAAGCATGTTGAAAATTTTATCCCATTTTATTCTCACTGCAATTCAAGGACACATCGGTTGTTGTTGTTGTTGTTGTTGTTGTTGTTGTTGTTGTTGTTGCTGCAGCTAAATTATGCAGCAGATAGAGTGCTGGGCCAGGAGTTGGGAAAACTTGTCTTCCCGAGTTCAAATCTGGCCTCATACATTTACTAGCTGTGTGATCCTGGACAAGTCACTTAACCCTGTTTTCTTCAGTTTCCTCATCTGTAACATGACTTGGAGAAGGAAATGGCAAACCACCCCAGAATCATTGCCAAAAAAGCTCCAAAAAGGGTCACAATGAGTTGGACACAACTGAAAAATGACTGAACAAAAACACAAATGGGAATTTTCCACATTTTACTAATGAGGAAACAGGTTGAGAAAAGTCAAGTGACTTTCCCAGATAGCTAGTAAGTATCTGAGGCAGGGTTTGAACTCAGTTCTCCATGACTCTTGAGTCCAACATTCTACCTACCATGCCATCTAGCCATCAAGTGTTAGAAAACATGAAAACATGAACAAGTATTATTTCTTGACATGAGTATCACTCACCTTAACCCTAAAAAATGGGTCTCTCAGGTTTCCTATTATATAAGTAGTTGAAAAAAAATCATTTTTTATTTTTTACCTTTGCAGAAGAAAGGCTGATCACATGCTGATCTTTCTCATTTGTAACAAGCTCTGTAATACTGAACATATGTCCAACAAGTTTCCCTACAGGCTTGGTGCTGATATTTGGATGCCATAACCGGAGGATTTTGTCATCTCCTGAAAATTAAGATACAAATAATTTGTTTACCAAAGAAAAAGTGATTAACAAGGTTCAGAAAGTTTCTCCTCCCTCCTTTGCACCCAACCATATCTCTCTATTCTAATCCCTAGTCGACTTCCTCTAGGATCATCACTTGATTAGCTTTCTTAACCTGCTAACATATTTCTGACCCATTTAAAAAGCTTCAACACATATACCTATACATATACACGTATATACAATACCTATACATATATATATATAATACAACATATATTATAGTGCATAATGTTATAAGTAATATAATATGATGATATATGATACATTATTAATGACAGTTTTATAATAATTGCACATGGGTATTGTATATAAATGCTACCATATTTTTTTTCTCTCATTCTAGTGCTTTCTTATTTGAAATATATGTTCAAGAGAAGTAGTTTGTCAGGAAACATGGAACACTCTCAAAAAAATTTAGTGACCACATGGAACATATGTTGGATTGGCATCACCCTGAATACCTTCTTTAAAAGAATGCTGAAATTTTAAAATGTATTATATAAGAACTGAATTACTTTTCTCCTAATCTAAAACCAAAACAAACACAAAAAAACCATAAATCCCTCCCTCCCCAAAAAGTCACCATCCAATCTCTAACTTTCAAGAATTATTTTAACATAAGGGAAGAGGTTTCATACCCTTCTACAATTCATATACAATCACAGAAAACGCAGAATACAGTTATCAAATGTAAAGTATGAGCTGAGGAATTTTCTTACAAACCTACAACAGTGTAGTCACACACACTATCATGAAACCAGCAAGAATTTAATAAGCACTTTTTATGTTCTAGGCACTAAGCTAGATGTTGGGGATGTAAAGAAAGGCAAAAATAGTCTCTGCTTTCAAGGATTTTATATTATAAAGGAGATAATATATAATAGTAGTAATAATAGCTAATATTTATATAGCAGTTACTAGGTGCCAGGCACTGTGCTAAGCATTTTATAACTATTACATTGTAAAATTTAAATTACTCATTTGACACTCACAACAACTCTGGGAGGAAGATACTTTTATTATTCCCATTTTACAGATGAGAAAACTGAAGCAAACAAAGGTTAAGTAACTTGCACTGCTGCTAAATGTCTGTGGTCAGATTTGAACTCATGTCTCTGTGACTCTAGGCTAGTAGTGCTCTATCCACTATACTGCCTAGTTGTAATGTAACTAAGTGGGTAAATACAAAGTATGTAGGGGAGGACTATTTCCTCTCTTCCCCTACTTTCAACAATGTCCTCAGGAGCTATTGAATAGTAGGTGACAATAAATCCAGCCATGAATAGAGGAACGCCTATCCAATGACAGCCATGGATGCAGAGACAGAGTCCCTTGAGGAGGCAGATAACAATCATGGCAGAAAGGCATATTGGTCCTGACCTCAAGAAAGGAGCAGATTCTCTGAGTGTGGTTGAGTGGCCTGTCCTTATTCGAGGTAGGGTGTAGTATAGTTCTACAAAGAAAGTTCAGACCATGCAGTGCCAGGAGTTATGAGTTGCTCTTTGCCACATATGTATCCTTCACATGTGTCTCATTACCAATGTACTTTAACTCCACTACTCCTATGCACAGTGGGTATTTATGCAAGAATATGCCCTAGGCTTTTGGACTAAAGTTCGCACCAGCTGCAACTTACTATCCCATCTTAGTAAATGCTTTTGTTAAAAAGCCCACCACCTGATTGTTTATGGGAAACACACTGGTGGGGCCTAGTGAGTAGCACACCTTCCCCCCCCCCTTCTCAACATGAGCTTCTAGGACAGAGTCTTATTGAACCTTGGAATCTCTGCCAGTGCCTAGCATGGTGCTCTGTACAGAATAGTTTGGTCCAAAAATGTGTGAATGGAATTGACCTGAGTTTAAAAGGATGCTTAGGAAATATGTATTAGTCACCCTCTGGGAATTCAGACATTCATGTGAGTTCAGGTTTGGGAAGTACCCCAAGAGGAGTTCTTAAATGAAATTTCTTTATTTCCAAAGCACTTAAGATACAGTGGGGTCAATTTTCACCTCTACTGAAGTTCTATTCTAATCCTTAACTATGGTATGGAGGTGATCCTGGGTTCTCAAATGCTATAGGATCCAAGTACACCCTAATCACTTTCATATTTAACTACTCTGTAGTTCATAAAACCCTTTCATAGTTGATTCAGTTCAGCTTAATTCAATGTGACTAGCATTTATTAGACACTTAACATGTGCCAGGCTCTGTGTTGACCTTCAAAAAATACATTCTACTGTGAGGAAATAATATGTACAGATAAGTAAAGAAAGATGTGGGAATGTGAAGGTTTGCTAGTCATTGCACATGTGGAAGTCAAGTGTAGGCAGGAGGAATATAATGACTTTGTCCAATGGGATTAGTTCTACACCTGTTTCTTACTAAAGAGAATGAAAGAATGAAGGAGTTTTATCACTTTTAAATGGGAGACAAAAGCCCTCGACAATAAAGAGGGAAGTCTCTATAATCTGTGCTGGGTAAAGTTCAGTAACTGGGAAGTAACCAGGAAGTCATAAGGCATTTCTAACCCTGTCAATATAAAATCTCTGAGAGATACTACCCTTGGTAACCATGAAATACTGGTAAAACAAAAGACACTTTTAAACCGGATGGCACTAGTGAGCCAGAGTGCCTCTGTCTCTATGTTCCAAAGAGCTGAGCCTAGGGTTAGGACTCTCTCTATGCAGAAGAGAAACACAATCCCTAGCCAAATCTCAGAAAACCAGACAGGATTCTATAAGATATTGAGGTGTTGGTTTTTTTTTCTTTTTTAGTTCTGTGACTGGATATTTTAGAGCTTTTCATTCCTAAAAAGAGCTGTAGAAAACCAAGCCTCTGGGCTTTAAGCTAAAAGAGCAATGGCAGAGCTCACTTAGCCTATGAGGAAGATGTTATACCCCAGATCATAGCTCTATTTGAAAGCAGAAAAGGGTTCTGCAACTTCAGGCTCAGCAGCACAATGCCTAGCAGTGACCAGGCCTAGCAGAGTCTTTGTGCCACACAAGAGCCCAACAGAGAACCATCAACAGAAGACTAGATCCTCACAACAGCCTTGCAAGGTAGTCACTATTATTATTCCCATTTTACAGTTGAGGACACTGAGGAAAACGTAGCTTAAGATTTGTCCAGGGTCACAGTGTTTAAGACTGGATTTAAGCTCAGGTCTTCCTGACTCTAAGTCTAGTGCTCTATCTACTGTGCCACCAGCTATCTCTATGGACCCTTATTACGCCCCCTCCCCACCCAGTACTGTTACAATAGTTTCCTACCTCCATACTCACTCTCCTCAAACTCTTCTCCTCACCACTCTCAGACTTATCTTCTTTATATAGAGATTTGGTCATGTCATTCTGCTTAAATACTTTAAATGGCTAATTTTCATATCCATTAATGTTTGAACATTGGCATTCAAGGCTTTCCACAATCTGGATTTCTTCCCCTCCTCCATCTTTACCACATTCTTCTCCAGTCAAACTAAACTATAACTTAATCACCAGCCTTTTCTCACATTTCTGCTGAATTCTGACCCATTTTTACTAGTTCAACTAAAATGCCCAATGCGATAAGAAGCCTTGTTTGCTCTCTCGGTGGGAAATGTTCTTCCCCTTTGTCAGTCCCAAGGAGCACTTGGCTGGACCAGGATATAGTGCAATACTTCTATTATAGGAACATCCTATATTAAGTCCAAGGGTGCTAGATTATCCACCATTTATGAGAGTCCATACTCCTGGGTCCACCATTAAGGTGGCAGGGAAGTACAAAAAAGTATGTGGGTGTTTCTAGATGGTGGGGAAAAAGTAGGTTGTCAATAGTTAATTGTTTATGAATCACCTGCCCCTTTCTGGAGCATAAGCTTCTAGGACAGAGAGTCTTATAGGCCCTTGGAATCTCTGCCAGTGCCTAGCATGGTGTTCTGTACAGAATAGTTTGCTCCAAAGATGTGTGCATGGAATTGAGTTGACTTGAAAAGGATGCTTAAGAAATATGTAGTCATACTGTAGATATTCTGTCCTCATTTTGTCTTTGTTGCTGCAAGAACTTCTTTTTTTCAAGCTCAGCAAATGTCTGCATACTTAACAAATGAAACTGCACCCCACAAAGCTGCCTTCATGGCATATTTTGAACAGCAAATCAGTACGCACTGTGTGTTTAGCAACGTGTGGTCAGCTGAGTCACTAATCAGCAGGGATATTCTCCTGTGCTTGCCAGTTACTGAGCACTTGTATCTCCTACTAACACGGTCTGTCTATACATTGGCACAAGCCACTTGCACATGGGTGGTGCAAAGGTATTTGTTGCCTGCCATTCATTCTGCTAAATTTCCTCCTCAGGGCTTTCTGACAGAGCTGTGAATACTGCTGTTAATAAATCTTCAAAAATGTTGGTGGGGATTTTGTCAGATAACAACCCATGAGATTAATTAAGTCCAGTGCCTCTATCCACATACACACACTGAGGCCTCTAAAGTCCCTGGCATTTAATCAAACATATTATTTTTCTAAGCTGACTAAAATGCTTAAGATGATGAGGCACAAGGGGGAAAATAATGCTGTGCTAGACCTTCTTTCATTATTCTCTCTTGTGAGAACAAAGGATCATTCAAAGTCATTCACATTGGGTATACAACATCAATTAAAAAGAGCATTTCTCCCCAAAGCATATGGGTAGTCAAACTCAAGACTGTTTAATATCAAACATAAAGTCTGACACAACCAAGCACTAGCATTCTAAAGACACTAATTCTATGGGCAGCTTTTAAGCTATGGTAGGATGTAAACTTGCGTCTTTAGTGGGTCTATGTTATTCTAAGGTAGATTAACAATCCATTCAACTTGTGAGTCTCAGTCATTTCTGATATCTTCCTTCCTCGTCTCATAGTCTCTCACACCCCTGTCAATCCTGCTTTCTCTGCTCTGTCCCCTGATATATACTGTTGTATATGCCATTGGAGGGTCCCCCTAAATCATAGAATTTAGAACTGGGAAGAACTCCAGAGATAACCTTTTTCAGCACCTTCATTTTATGGGCAAGAAAATTGAGGAGCACAGACATTAGTGACTTGCCCCAAATCACATAGATAATAACTAAGGGAGTTGGGATTTGAACCATGTCTTCTAACTCCAAAATAATCATCCTTCCCTTCACAACATCCTATTGAACTGGAAAAGAAGCCGAAGTGTGGATAAGAACAATGGCAACCCAGAAACAAGTGAGCTCTAACCTTTGGATTTCTTGGTTTTGACCAAGTCAGTCCTATAGCCAGCTTCTGTATTTCCTTCATTAACACTTCTTTCTCAGTGTTCCCTTTGCACAATCATCTTCATATCGTGGGCCCGGAATACATGCTGTTTACTGACTACGATGCCCATTTATTTGTACAATCTCCTTTACCACACCTCAAGAAAATTGTTCACAGTCTGGAGCACATCCCCTTCCCACAATGCTCTTGCCAGACTGCCTATTCAATATGTCTTCCTTCCTTTTCTCCCTAGCCTTGGTAGAATTTCAACGGGTTATGACTAATTTAAGAGTTAAAAATAATAGTCTTATCCTTCATGCACAGAGCTGTGACTGAATACTGAGTACTAGATAATAAAATCTCTCCCAATATTTTCCAAAGACTATTTTAGCCTATCATCATATGAAAAGAAGGTTCATAAAATAATCATAGGATCTTAGAGCTGAAAGGTACCTTAGGGATGATTTCATCCAAACTTCTCTTAGAGTTTGTGTAACCCATGTTCCTGAACCAAAGCCTTGGATTTACATAACCCAGATACAATTTTGAGGATTTCTCACTAATTATATGTATTTGGCTCATATCCCACCTAGGATGTTCCCTGAGAATATAAGAATATAACTTATATCTAGGTCTATTAAAGAGTAGGTAAAATGGCCCTCACTTCCCATTTAAGCACTCAGGATAACAGTACGTCAACTACATCATAGGTTTTACCTGTCAAAAAAAATTCCTATAAAGTCCATAATGAATTACGCTGGATTTTTTCCCCTTTTAGTAAGCCTCCATTTTTCTTAAAGCTTTTGATAGTTCTCTAGATTTATGAAATTACAAGAGGGTTGAAAATCTCTTGAAAGAGAAAAGGATTTGCATTTGAGAGAGAGCTGACCCCTCACTCTCCAGTAAAGCCTACCTCCCCCATATTCCAGCCTGCCTCCTTTTAATATATGCCCCACAGGTTAAACATATTTTTGTACTTTAAAATAATTTTAATAAAAATAATTTAACATATTTAAATAAAAATTTAAAAACTAGGGGCAGCTAGGTGGCGCAGTGGATAGAATGCCGGCCCTGGATTCAGGAGGACCTGAGTTCAAATCCGGCATCAGACACTTAACACTAGCTGTATGACCCTGGGCAAGTCACTTAACCCCAATTGCCTCACTAAAAAAAAAAAATTAAAAACTAGTCTTCGCTCACATGCCATACAAAAAAGAAGAAGTAGTCCACATTTGATCTCCAGGTCATAGTTTGCCAACCCCTGCTCTTGACTTATAGGATTTAATCTTGTAGTTGGGACTATCCTCAAAAAGGAAAGCATTTCTGAGGTACCACCTCACACCTAGCAGAGTGGCAAATATAACAAGAAAGAAAAATGTTGGATGTTGGAGGGGATGAGGGAAAACTGGGACACTAATTAATCCAACCATTCTGGAGAGCAATTTGGAACTATACCCAAAGGGCTATAAAACTGTGAATACCCTTTGATCCAGCAATACCACTGCTAAGATTATGTCCCAAAGACATCCCCCAAAATAGAAAAAGACCTATTTGCCCAAAAATATTTATAGCAGCTCTGTTTGTTCTGGCTAAGAATTGGAAATCAAAGGAATGCCCACCAATTGGGGAATTGCTAAACAAGCTGTGATATTTGATGACAATGGAATATTATTGTGCTATAAGAAATGACAAGCAGGATGATTTCAGAAAAGCCTGGAAAGACTTATATGAACTGATGTATAGCAAAGTGAGAAGAACCAGGAGAACACTGTGCATAGTGACAGCAATATTGTTTGATGGAGAATTGTGAATGATTTAACTATTCTCAGCAATACGATGATCCAGGACAATCCCAAAGGACTAATGATGACACATACTATCCACAAAGAAAGAACTGATATTGATTGAACATAGACTGAAGCATGCTATTTTTTTCACTTTTTTCATTTTTTTCTTTTATTCGAGTTTTCTTGTACAAAATGACTAATATGAAAATGTTTTACATAATTGTACATGTAAAACCTATATCTAGTTGCTTACTACCTCAGGGAGAGGGGAGAGAAGGGAGAGAGGAAGGAATAGAATTTGGAATTCAAAACTTTAAATATATTTGTTGAAGGAGAAAAAAAGGAAAGCATTTGGGATACTAGAGGGGTAATTCCCCTACCCCCAGATCTATGTAGTCTCTCTAACTTTCACTATTAATGATGGGCAAGCCCACTGTAGCTCTACCCCTCACTGCTCCTCTGCTCCAGCTCTAGCTACCAGAAAGGTCCTGCAAATAAAGAGGTTTCCTCTCCGGGAAAAGAATATCAGTCTCTGTAAAGCCTTCTTCTACCTGAGCTCTTGTTCCTTCATTTCTTTTATCTGTCTCTGATTTTTTTCCCCTTTTAAAGACTAACTCCAAGCATGTGACAAAGTACGACAAACTATATCTCAATCATCTTCAATGTGGTGTCAATGAACCAGGTTAATATTAGTACCTGGGCCAAGAATATTTGTTCACACTCCAAAAGGGAAGTATTATCAGTTTCACATTGATGTCAGTTGAAGATATCTTTACTTTCTATAGAGAGACATCTCCAATTATAGAAGAAATTGATTCCTTTAACCTTGTTAACCCTGACCAGGTTCCTTCTTGTCATATTGTGGAATGTGGAAATGGAAGCCCAAAGAAGCTAAATAGATTCCCCAACATCATACAGTTAGTTATGGTACAACTGGGACTAGAATCCAATTTTTTCCAACTCTCAAGCCAGTTCTTTTTCCATTCTCCATGTTTTGTTTCCTGTTTTAATACAGCTTGATTCCATAATTTGATTTCAATTAAGTTTGAATAAAGATTCAAAGTTGTAATCTGATCACTAAATCTACAGTGTTGCAGTTTGTATCTGTAAACCTTCCCAAATATCTTCAGAGGAATTGTTTTCTATCTTTGCCACCTACATCAGGCATTTGTGAAACTGATTTTTAACCCAATATTCTGATTAAATTTCATTCAATTAGATGGTGGCATCTTATTCTGTATCTTTTTTTAGGTCAAGACTCTCTCATCCAATATTTAGAGGTACCCTGCATCCTTCTAAACTTTGTGTCATTTGCAAATATGAGAAGTATGCTATATTTGCCTCCATGGAAACTATTAATAAAAATGTTTAACAGTTCAGAATCAAGGAAGGACAATTCCCTGGGTTACTCTTCCAGACACTTCCCTCCAAATTCCCAATAGATTCTTTGAGCCCAATCTTTCAGTTACAAATGCACTCAACTGTATTATTGCTTAGCCCACATCTCTCCATTTTACCCATAAACATGGCATGATAGACTTTATCAAATGCTTTTCTAAAATCTAAGAATTGAAAAGCTACAGCACTGTAGATAGATCTATAAACATAGCTACCCAAGCCAAAAAAGGAAATCAGATTAGACTAGAAAGATCTGTTTTTCAAGCCTTTTAGAGGATTTTGGTAATTTTTGATTTCCATCTAAGTGTTCAAAACCATTCTCCTCTGTTCTAGAGTATTGTCAGGCATGAAGTCAAGCTCATTGGTCTGCAGTTTACAGACTCCACCCTATTACTTTTTATGAAAAATTTTCCTTTTCTAGTCCTATGGTACCTCTTTCTTCAAAATCTTCAATTTCCTTTCCTTAAGAACAGAGACTTATTTTTCTGTCTTCCCCCAGAAGCTAGTGGCCCTCTTTGAGAACAAAGGATAAACAACAACAAAAATAAAGTGCTTTGCTCAGGCTAGGCATCCAAGAAATGATTATTGAGTTGAATATCACCAACAGCAACTTAACAAACAAGTCTCTAATTTCCTTCAGTTCTCTAAGATCTTGTTCATCCAAGCTTGTTCACTTGAACTCATTGAGGGTAGCTAGATGCTACATGACCTTATTTATCTATAACTGTATCATTTCTTTCTTAGTACAAAGTTTATGAAAGAGAACCAAAAGCAATACATGAATCAAGCAGCTCTCCTGAAACCCATACTTCAAAACCTTATTTCTTCCAGACTTGTATGCCTATTTGACAATAGAATGATTACTTCATAGTTCAATTAAAATGGAAAATAACAATAAAAACTAGGCTCTTTTCAATTATACTTCCTGACTATCCAGATAATAGTACTTCTTCCTAGTTTCTCAATAATGGACAATTATCACCCTTCCCATTCCCCAAAGGAATCAAATTTTATTTTTAAAAATCTCTTGATTGCTTTCCCACCTACTCTTTAGAGTCCTTATCACCAAGCCATTATTTCCTCTGGAACTTGTACTTATTGTTGACTGGGTTTCTCAATTCATGGAGCATTTCTTCATTAATTTAGCATTTTCTTTTGTTTGCTCATATCTCTAACTTCAGTTTCTGAATTAGGTCTTGGTGATGGAAACAGATTCTGTCCCTTCCCATATTCTTTAATGGGGTGGGCCAACCCTGCAATCTATATGCTGCTAGAGTTCTGGGTGAGTTAGCTGGGATGAGTTGCTATCCTCTACTTCTTCCCCTAGTATCATAATCCCATTAGATTATGAATTTACTTATAATAGATTCTGTTTTTGCCTCTTTTTAAACCCTAGTGCTTAGCATGGTGCCTGCACATTGCAGGTACTTAATAAACATTTACTGACTGGTAGGAGAGAGAGGAAGAGGGAGAGGGAGATGGAGAGGGAAGGGGAGATGGAGAGGAAGGGAGGGAGGGAAAGAGAAAAAGAGAGAGAGGGAGGGAGGGAGGACAATGAATTATCTCAATCTCATTCTCTTTATATAATTCCTAATTTGGAATATAATCCCCAACTGGTTTCATCCCTTGATATGGCCCTGGCACACTCCATTTGGACATTGGAGATCCTGGTAGTGTCAGGCTTCTTGCAAAGTCTCTCATGTGGATACAGACATTGAGCTCTCGTATTGTAATTCTAAATGCTCAGAGGTGTAACAAACCCTAACAACCCATACTAACTTATAGAGGCTGATACTGTCCCACACTAATGCTCCAATAGGCCAAACTAAGATCCCACTGATTTCAGGGACTGCCTATAAGAACTCATACTGACTTCTTTTTCCCCAATCACAGGGGTTGTTGATTTCTGGCTGTCCTGTATTGTACTGTTCTGTACTAGATGAAGAAGCTTATTGCTGTTTCTCTTTGCTCTTTTTGATTACTGATTTTTCTGATGTCCTTTTAAATATTTCCTGCAGTATATTATAGGAAAACTTGAGTCTTCCATGATCGTTCAAGTTGATAATTTAAATGGAAGTTTTTCTGCCCTCTCTACTTTATCTTTCACCCAGCTGCAAAACTAATTTTCCTAAAGTACAAATTTGATAATGTTGCTCCCCTACTCACAGAACCTCAGTAGCTTCCTATTACCTCTAGTATAAAAGATAAACGCCTCCATTTGGCATTTCAGTGTTTGTTGAATGATCTTAAATACATTTTTGTCTTCTGAAGTCCTTGCCTTCAATCAGCAGCCATGTCTACCTCAAACATGTAATGCCTTCCCCTGGCAGATTGGGCAGATAAGAACAATTTTTTGCAACAGCCAGGAAGTTCCAATGGCTGAATCAGGCACTGCGGAGCACTTAGAACTTGGTCAAACATCAAAGATGCCAAGGTCATCCACTGTATCCCATGCCATCACCAGATGTCTCTGCCTTCTGTCTTGCCACTGGACTTTGATGACTTTGGAAAAGAGAGTGAGGCTGACGACTTTGTGCAATTCTACCTCACTTTAAATCCAATTCACACTCAAATCAAGACATCATTCTGTGATATCATTGATTCTCTTTGAAAATGAAGGATGAATAATAGCATGAGGTTTAAAGTGAAACCTGTGCTTCTAAGCACTTCAGTTCCTTGTGTAGGACCTTATAACATTCAGCAATACCTTCTAGATTATTTCTGGAAGTTTCATGTCTGCCCATCTGCATCATCAAAAATGGGTAGTAGCTATATGGCATGTCAGTCAACACACATTTATTAAGAGCCTACTATGTGTCAGATACTATACACAAGCCTTGGGAGGTCTTCTCTTATGTTCAAGATACTTGTCCTAGGAACACAATACGCCTCTCAATTGGTGTTATCATGTTGAGACATAGTACCCTCATACCCTGCAGAAAGGAGCCATCTACCACAATCAATTATCATTTCTTCCTCTAAAACCAATTAAATGATTTCTCACCTGATGACACATATAGAATCATTATCATTTACTGGAAGAAAGTATATCTGGTACATCTGTTAGCACTTTATAGTTTATGAAGAATTTTTTAAAACCTTCAGATGCCTTCCCCACAATACCTACTTCAATACTTTGTCATAGGAAGCAGTTGATATATGCTTCTGGTTTACTGAATATGGCCCAGCTAGGTCTTGATTATTACAAATAATTAATCCCATGAAATGTTCACATTTTTTTAATTCACACTACACATTTCCATTGAACTGCAGCCAGTTGACATATTTTACAGAATTACAACTTTGAATAATACAAATACAAATAAAGATAATATCTGGAAAATATATTTTAAAATATGTAAATACCAAAAATAGGATGATTTTACTCCTAATGCTTGATCACATGAATATAGAACCATAGATTTAGATTCATAATGACCTTAGCAATAATCTATAAGGCATTCCCCTCACTTTACATCTGAGTAAACTAAGGCTCAAGAGAGGTTAAGTGAAAGTTCTAAGTGGCAGAGCTAGAATTTGGACCTTCATCCTTTGACTCCAAATCAAATTGTCTTTCTGCTCTATTACATTGTATTCCTATTATAAGACACTCTGTTCAAAGTGAGGCAGTAGTTACAGTTGTAGTACAGTGTAGCTGTAGAAAGACTAGACCACAAATTCAAAGACATGGTTCCAAATGTGGTATTGGCCACTGCATAATTTTATGACTTTTCCCAAGTTACTTCATTTCTCTGGACCCCTGTTTCCTGATCTATAAAGTAAAAGTTGAACTAATTAATTGATTTCTGGGATCCCTTTTAGCTAGGGATATACTGTAAAATGTCCAAGAACCAACTCATCAAAAAAAGTATACATGACAAACTTTTATTTGTAATCTGTATTATTAACACTTTTTTGAAAACTTTCTTAAGTCTACACGGTTAACAAAACAATAAATCAAGCCTTGATTTGTAGTGTTTGTCCACATCTGGGTATTTATGCTTGCAAAGAAAGTTTAACAATCAGCTCTTGTGATCCAGTACAAGTAATATGTTAAAATTCTATGAAAGGTGAAACAAGAACTTGCCCCCTCACCCAACAAAAAGTCTCTGTGTATTGTGTACTTACCACCAGTAACAATGACATTTGCTTTTGCACAGTAAATAAAAGTGTTTGCTCCTCTTGGCATAGAAAATTCTCTGACTGGCCTACAAAATATGAGAATACATATGAAATGTTATTATATATTTTATATATATATATATATATTATTATATGTCTTCAAGTAGACAGCACCCAATTCATAAATAGGTTGTACTCCATAGGAGAATATATCTGTTGGTTGTTGGGACTCAGATCACATTCTTCCAGAACAACAAGATTATAGTGCTTAGGTAGTATGATCTGGCCCTCAGAAATCTATTTAGCCCATAATGTAGTTAAAGTATAGTAACTGGTTCCAGAAAAATGTGATGTTAGGTGAAATGAAACATCATCATTAGAACTCTTAGCCTCTTCCTTTCTTCTTCCCAACTTCCTCCCACCACTGTATTGGTAAATAGATGATTCCTTCACTTCTTTGTCTTTGGACATGACATGTTAAATGTGGCAAATCTTCATAAAATCACTCAGAAAAAAAAGACCTAAGATGATAATAAAAGTTTGCTCAAACAAAATTGTGTTCTTATAGTGTATATACAAATGAAAGGGCTTTTACCCACTTGTTCTTCACTAAAAACAGTGGGCTAAACTCAGAATTACTTCCATTCTTTCATTTTTTTCCAATTCTTATTACTATTATTTAGTGGCAAGGAAGATTGTTAGAACTATAGAAAAATTACCTTTTGATACCTAGATTTTCTATTACTGGAAGAATTGTAAAGATGAGTCCTATTTTAGATGGAACATTAGATTGTATGGACTGCATTCTTGAGAATAAGCCAGTGTGGAATTTTCTTAGTTCCTTCAATTCCAGTCTCAGCCACATAAGCCTGCTCTGTCAAGGGATGTGTATTGATGGTGACAAGAGGAAACTGAGTTACTATAAATACAAATATGGATATTGTCCCTCCTTTGGCTACTTCTTCCAAGCATATTGCTGATGAATGGGTAGACTCCAGAGGGAATGCTACTAGTAGTTGTAGTTGGGAGATGAGAATCAGGGCATTTTGCAATCACCAAGGTCTAGTGGGATGCACCAGTAGGGAGCAGACCTGAAATCTAAATCTTAGTGTAGCTACCGACTAGTTATGTGATCTTGGCAAATCACTTAACCTCATAGGGTCTTAGTTTTCTCATCTGTAAAATAAAGGTGTTAGACTATATGATCTTTCTAAGGTCCCTTCCAGCACTAACATTTTAAGACTCCTGCAGGGATGCTACTGAAAGGGGTCAGGGTGGTAGCTCCTCAGAAAATAGGGAGACATTTCAGGGGAAGATACTACACTGGCAGGGGTTAAGGATTCTAGGTGGCAGTGATGGCAAGAAGAGGAGAGAGAAAGAGAAGTGCTTTAAAAAATAAAAGTGGGTTTCCTTTAGTATAAAGACATCCTAGAGATAAGAAAAGAGTACTGAAGTTGGAGTCTGGAAGAACCAGAATCAAATACTACCTCAGGTGTGTATTTGTGTGTGTGCTGGGGTGGGAGGGAATGTGTAGCATTTTACTAAGCCTGAGAAAAGGAGCTCAGCATCCAGCTGGTGCTAGTTCTATCCCCGCAAAAGTTACTTGGGGTAGAGACCTAGACTAGTGGATTATGAAATTGGCTAGAAGGGGAAGAGGCTGAAATGTTTTGAGATCCAGCCCCAAGAGATAAAAAAATCAGAGAGGAGAAAGTCAGAAAATGAGCAATAGGGGAAATGGGGTTGGGGGAAGAAGACTAAAATTGCTAAAGATCACAGGAAGAAGAAAACTCAAAGTTTTTGAACATAAACAGATAAATCAACAGGGAAGACATTAACATCAGAAGAAAATATGGGCTCCAGATCTATTAAATGAATTAGTGTATCTATAAATAAACTCTGCAAAATAAAGAAAATGATCCAACACTTGATGAAACAGTACCCTTCAGAATTCAAGGAGAACATAGAAATACAACATGCTCTTCTTGAGTGGTTTGAAAGAGAAATGAAATTATGAGAGCAGAATTTATGACTTGCACAGCAAAAATAATCAGCAGAGTAGAAAAAAAACACCTTGAATCTGTGATGGCAAGCCTCACCAAAAAACAAAAACAAAAAAAGAACAATTGATTAGACATGCAAATATGGAGAAGTAGAGGAAAATCTAAACTAAGAGAGGTAAAAAAAAACCCCAACAACAATTAACATTAAAAGAAAATGTATTCTTCACAGTAACAGAAGCATTGTGTGATGAATTGGGATAGACATCACTCTTCTCAGCAGTGTAACGAACCAAAACAGTTTCAAAGAACTCATGATAGAAAATGTTCTCAACATCTAGAAACAAGAACTGTAAATTATGAATGCAGATTGAACCATACTGTTTCTACTTTTGGACTGTTTTCTTTTCCTTCTTGTTTGAGGTTTTTCATTTGTGCTCTGGTTATTCTTTCACAACATGACTAATGTAGAAATATGTTTAATGTGATTGTACATACACAACCTATATCAGACTGCTTTCTGTCTTAGGGAGGAGGGAGAGAAGGGGGGAGAAAAAAATTGGAACTAAAAATCCATTGAAAACAAATGTTGAAAACTATCTTTATATGTAATGTGTAACTGGAAAATAATAAAATAATAATTAAAAAGAAGAAAATGTACTCGTTAGCCAAGCAAAACTTGCTGATCTTGACGATGGATAGAGACAATTTAAGGATCATAGGTCTCCCAGAAGAATATAATTCAAAAACTTAAACACCATAATGCTAGAAATAATACAAAAAAACTGCCAGAACTTTTGAACACAGAAAATGGAATGCCAATGGAAAGAATTCATAAATTGACTGAAAACCACCACCACCACCAAAAATTCTCCAAGGCTGTAAACTCCAAGACACATAGTGATTAAGTATAAAATTCAGTTGAGAAATAAGTTCTGCAAAGAATCAAGAGAAAAAACTTTAAATACAAAGGAAAGGAAATTGAAATAACAAAAGACTATTCTATGCCCACAAGAAAACATAAGGGAGTATGGAATGATGTGTTCTGAAGAGTAATGGAGCGCATGATGAAGCCCAGGTAACCTACTTCGAAAAAATGAATGCTGAGATATTATAATAACCCAGGTTGACCCCAAAGAAGTATGAGATGACATCAACTCCTCTACCTCTATTCCTGGTGGAACTTCTTTACAGAATAGAATATCTTAGTTGTGGGACACCACATATAACATTATAAGAATATTATTTAATTTTGCAGAATTTTCTTTTTTGATTATAAGTAATGGTTTTCTGGGAAAAGATGGAAAAGGAATTCAATTGAAAATATCTTTTGTTTTTACATCATCAAACAGTTTGTTGGAGCCAGATTTGCATTACCTTGAATCTCAGGATAAGGGATGTAAACATCATTCAGGACTTAATTCAGTGCCTAGCACATGGTAGGATACTTAATAAATACTTATTGACTGACATTAATAAATACTTATTAACTGACTGGCAGGCTTATTGAATACTATTATTTAGTAAACAGTGTAACATAGTCAAATTGTGAATTAATAAAGAATTTTGGATTTCCTCTAGTACTTAACATGGTGCTCTATACACAGTATGTCCGTAATAATTTTTTAAATGAATGAAATTGAAAGTAATTGTTGATTAATCTGGCAGTGGGGTCTAAATTGGTTTGGAGTGGAAATAGGATGGAGGTGGGACAGCTGCTTAGGATTCTTTGGCGGTTTCACTGAGAAGTAACAAGTAAATTGAACCTAGGCTATTAGAGTCCAGTGAATGGGGTAAATTAATGCTTCTTGTCCCTAGATGAGATTGCTGTCACCCACATTTGTGCCTAGCTTGTAGAGTAGGAGGGATAAAACAGAATGTAAAAGCATGACACCCAAACCAACCAAGGAAGGTTTGTAGTAGTTCATTTCTTTTCATGTAATTCATCTAATATTTAGCATAATCCTTTCTGGTTGAGTATTACTCAAATTTAACCAATACCCAGAGGCTTATTCCTTGGGAGCTGGCCAGGTCCCCAAGAGTTAAACATTGAAAGTAGTCCAATAGACCACAAGCCCACAACGGCTGTATGCTGCTTCATTGCAGATATTCATTCCCTTGCTGGTTGTTTTTACAACTACAACTGGAAAAATACAATACAAAATTGTAATTATAACAATCATAATTTCTAAAATGGTAATTAAAAGAAGATTTTCCCCTTCCTTTTAGGAGATAGGTTGACTTAATTTTAACAGCTGGCTAATTATGTATTTACATAATTGCAATTTCATCTGGCTCAACTTAAAGCTCATTATGTTGAAATAACAGACATAAAGTAATGTTGAATCTAGGGATGAAATGACCCTACTTTTCTTCTATTTAGATGCATATCAAATTGTGATTAGTGATTTTTTGGTGGAGGGGAGAGTTTGGTGGAATAAAACCTCACCGTAAACTTGAGAACGTGTGTCACGAGCTAGATTACAGGAAGACTTGCTAACAGAGGAGATGCAAAAAGAGTAGTAGATGAGTCACATATTTGGAATGCAAGCTGAATGCTGAGATTGCTTAGCATTCTATAAGTTTGTAGATTCTCAACCATTAGATGAGTACATTTTTGCCCATATCTCAGGTGGTACAAAACAAAACCTGAGAAACTAAAATTCAACAAACCATAGAATCAGAGGTAAACTTCTACCTAGGCCAAGAGCATAACACAGTCAAGGAGATTCAAAACAATTCCCATAAAATAAAGGTCTATTGACTGACTGGCTTGGAGACAAAAACCACTTTATGTTTCTAGAAATTCTAGAGCGTAGAGATTTATGGGAGTGGGAGTGAAATGGTTAAAGCAGCCTCCTTCATTCTAACTCTTGTTTTTCACTGCCCTTTGTGCTTTCCTCAGGGAAGGCAGAATCACACAGTTAAACTTCAACTAGGTGAATAACTGCTTTTTATGGAAGTGGATATATTTTTTAATGTCAGAGGATTTAGTTTAAGTATGTACTCCATATGAGGACAATATCTTATGGAGCTGTTGAAACTTCTGATAATATTCTATAAACACCTTCTATTGAATCAGCAAAAACTTCAAAGAGGTAGAGAGTGCCTGTGATTCCTGACTTAGTTTTTTCTGACCCCTTGTTCTGAGGCGTTCTTTTTTTTTTTCCCTAGAAATGCTTCGGTGGCATACACATATGTGTGTATAGTGTATATATGCATATATATACTATGAGTACTATATGTACATATATGCTGTATACACACATATACATGTTCCTGTAGATATTCACATACATACTGTGAGAATCAGAGCACCACCACCCTGCTGAGAAAGACATTGTAAGAGCCAGGGCAGCACCTCCCTGAAGAAAAAGCATGTGATCAGCATCGGAGCAGTTACATCTCTTCGTAGAAATGCCTGTAGTCGTGTCAATCACTGCTACCAGCCAATTAGCTTGGAGCTGTCTGTGTAGGGACCACTCCTGGGCGGGCCCCGAAGAAAGCTTCAGCTCTAGGGAACTAGAATCTGCCTTTTCTGTTGGAGGTCAGGAGAGGAGCAGTGGCAGGTGCAGGCAGCTAGGGTCTTTTCTTTCTTTCTCCACATGTTCTCTTTACTAACCCCTAATATACTTTAATAAATACTTAATGCCCAAAGATTGACGCTATAAATTTCTAATTTAAGACAACCACTCATTAGATTTTTAGACTTCACAGATTTTTAAGCTTCACAATAACCATATGTGTGTGTGTGTGTGTGTGTGTGTGTGTGTGTGTATAAGTATGCACGTATGTATAGAGAGAGAGTTGTAGTTGAGTTGTTTTCAGTTGTGTCTCACTCTTGGTGACCCAATTTTGGATATTCTCAGCAAAGATACTGGAGTGGTTTGCCATTTCCTTCTCCAGTTTATTTTACAGATGAAGAACTGAGGCAAAAAGGGTTAGGTGACTTGCCCAATGTCACACAGCTAGTAAGTGCCTGAGACCAGATTTGAACTCAGGAAGATGAGTCTTCCTGACTCCAGGCCTTTCTCTCCCTTTCTCTCCCTTTCTCTCCCTCTCTCTCTCTCTCTCTCTCTCTCTCTCTCTCTCTCTCTCTCTCTCTCTCTCTCTCTCTTTCTCTCTCAAATCTGAAATCTGAGACCTGACTCCTAAATAGAATGGAAAACTATACCTGGCTTGGTGGTGATTACAAGGCTACGATTTCCATATTACATGAGTCTATGTAGATAAAGTGTTGGAGGGAATTATCAGTCATTTATGTGACTGTAGTATGTAGAGTCAGAAAAAGAGACCTTATATTTTTCTTCTTTAGACATTACCAACTTAGAAACTGCTCCCTATTTAATCTAAAGCATGCAGATATATAATCCTTCCTTATCCTTCTCCTTTAAAAACCTTTAATTCACTGTACTTGTTACCAGCACATATAACAGACCATTCATATTTTAGACAATGACACAATTCTGCAAAAAAAAAAACAAAAACAAAAAAAAACCCCTGAAATATAGATTAATCCACATGAAAGGCCAAAGCTAACAGAAGCTAGCCATTATTCCCAAGGGGAAATAGAAACCTTCAGTACCTGAAATAGGGGGCTGCTTTTAAAAATATGTCTCCCTGTGGCCACATTTGTGTTTATACCTTCTATGTTCTTTTAACAAATTTTTACCAGCCTGCTAGGAGAAGTAGCCTTTTAACCATAATAGATGCTATTAGCTTGAGAGGAAAGAAAAGTAGCTCAGGTCTTAAATTCCAGGATAAGGAATTCATACTTTATTCAGGAATTAACGGGACTTATCAGAAGCAGAGGTAGTCTACCAAAGTCAGGTACAGCAATGTACTGCAATAAAGAGGAAGAATTTCTAGGATGCAAAGAAGCTTATAAGATATTGATAGAAACCAGGCATTTTAGGGAATGACTACATGAGTGATAGAGGCCTCTTAGGATGAATCTCTAACATAAAGTCACATGTATAAACACAAAGGGATCAAATTGCAAAGAAGATATTTTAAATTGTAAGAGGCATTAAATTAGCCTCAAATGCCCGGAAATGCCCTGCACCCCTCCAGCTCACACCCTGCTCAGCAGGGGATATGTGGGGGAAGCCTTAGGCACACCTCAGCTTCCTCTGCCCAGCCCCTGGCTCCAGGTGTGTCCAGCACAGAGTCTGTGTGCCCCAGCTGGCCTTGGGCACCTCCCCTGGGGGTACCAGTGAATTAGCTTGGTGTGCATGGGCATGGTCAGCCTGAGTTTCATCTGAGAGAAAAGGGTTTTTAAAAAGCAGCGGGAGTAGTAAGAGGCAGGTCAGTATGAGGAGTGAAGAAGGAGCTACAGGGAGGACTGAGAAAGGAGACAGGGGAGACTTGAAGCTACTGAGACAGAGGAAAGCACAAGGAGCAAGCTAGAGAAAGGGAGGCGAACAGGTCTGAGTGAGGCGTGGCTGCAGGAGCCAGACACACCCACAGGCGAGAGAGGGAAGAGATATCACTGTGGCAGGGAGAAGGTTAAGCACAGTCAGATCATGGTGTCCTATTTTTCTTTGTCTTTATTTCTAAGTTTATTCTTATCAACAAATCCTCTTTTTTGTGTTATTGAAAAGAGGCTTTTTAATCTTGTTTCTTGTCAGGCTGGGAGAACCTATTGGGTATGGGGCAGGCCCTTACAGCTTGGCCCACATGGGGCTGAACGAACCTGAGGGACTTTTTAAACCCCCAGCCAGATAGGAGCTTACAGACTGGTTTAGGCAGCTAATAGCCTACAGATAGGCAGACGGCTAGCAGCTTTCATATGCTGAGCCAGCTAAGGCAGTTATAAAATTTTACAAAATGATTTACAGTGAAATTTTGAGTTTCAAATATTTGAGCATCATTGTGCATTGAGCTTTTCATAACTTGGGAGAATGGAGATATTAGATTGTTGTTGCTGTTCATCTTTTGTTCTCAAAGAGGACCAATGACATCACAAGTCTTGACTTGCTTATGAATAGGGCAGAACTACACAAAATTGTCAACCTCACTCTCTCTTGCAGAGTGGTCAAGTCTATTGGCAGGACAAAGGTCAAGATGACTCCTGATGGCGCAGGATGCAGTGGGTGACTTTGGCCTTTCTGGATTAAGGTTTTTCCCAAGTCTCAGTTTGTCAGAGGGCGTGACCCTTCAACGATTAAGGGCTTTTAAAAGTCTATATTTTCAGAGCTATATATCAAGAAATCAAAAATGAAAACCAGGCAGGACGAAAAGGGTGGGGAGAATAGGACAACGAGAAGGAAAAGGAAGAATTGGAGTACCATTTTGGACACATTGAGTTTAAGATGTGTACTGGACATTCAGTTTGAGATGTCTGAAAGGCAGTTGGAGATGTGAAATTAGAGGTCAGCAGAAAGGTCAGGGAAGGATAGAAAAATCTGAGAATCATCAGAGTTGGTAATTAAATCTTTTGGAGCTAATGAAATCACCAAATGAAATAGTATAGAGGCAGAAGAGAAGATGGCTCAGGACAGTTCTGTGGGGCCCCTACAGTTAGGGGGCATGATCTGGATGAGAATTCAGCAAAGAAGACTAAGAAAAGTGGTCTGACTAGTAGGAGGAAAACCAGGATAGAGTGTTGTCCTGAAAACCTAGAAAGAAGAATATCAAGGAGGAGAGAGTAATCACTAGTGTCAAAGAGAATGGAAGATTGAGAAAAGGCCTTAACAATCATTGGTAACTTTGGAAGGAATAGTTGTCTCTATTTCAATTCCCTCCTCATTCCAGTCCATCTTCCACTCAGCTTCCAAAGTGATTTTCCTAAAGCCCAGGCTTAATCACATTTCTTTTCCCTACCCCACTCTTTTCCCTAAACTCTAATAAAACAGCTCCCTATTATCTGAAGGATCAAGTATCCTCTGGCTTTTAAATCCCTTCACAACTGGGTCTTTTCCTACCCTTCCATCCTTTTTAGACTTTATTCACTTCCATATTCTTAACAAGTCAGCTACATTTGGCTCTCATGCTGTTCTGCACACATAGTACTCGATCTCTTAACCACTTTGCAATAGCTATCCCCTTTACCAGGCATGCTCTTCCTCCTTAGTTCTGGCTCTCGACTTCTCTACCTTCCTTCAATAATTAGCTTAAACCTTATATTCTATAGAACCCCATCCCCACCACATATCCCCTCTGAGATGAACTCCCATTTACCCTGTATATTTTATCTGGTATGTAATTGGTTTTTTGTATGTTGTCTCCCATATTACAATGTGAGATCCTTAAGGGAAGAATCTGTGTTTTTACCTTTCTCTGTATCTTGAGTGCTTAGCACAATGCCTGATCCATAATAAGAGCTTAACAAATTCTTACAGACTGGTCAGCTACATGGAGATGATTTGAGAAGGGTGATTTATTAATGAGTTAGTGTACTAAGGTACTGATAGTGATCTCTCCTCTGTTTTGACCTCCTAGAACATTTACTGGATATGCCACTTATTTGACATTTATTGAAACCTACACCTTGAATTGTTTATTAATTATATTTAAATATTTAAAATTATTTTTTCAATATTATGAACTTAACACCAAATAAAATTGAGCATTTCCTCCTACAAAGAACAGAAAAAGAGTATAACATTTGTAGCTGTGAATCTACATCATTCTCCCTTCAAGTATACAACAAATTTGGGAGGGGAAGGAGATAAGGTGGGAGGAGTGAAAGAAGGGAGGGCAGATTGGGGATGGGGCATTCAGAAGCAAAACACTTTTGAGGAGGGATAGGATAAAAGAAGATAGAAAATAAAGGGTAAATATAATGGGTAGTGAATAGGATGGAGGGAAACATAGTTAGCAATAACTGGGGAAAATTTGAAGCAGAGGCAAGAGCAATGTAAGATGATGATGATGGTGGTGGTGGTGGTCGTCGTACTTACTTTGTTGGGCTGTTGTGAAGAAAATTATTTGTCAGGTATAAGGTACTATATAAATGTTAGCTATTATTGTTGCAATAATCAACCTCATGGGTGTTTTGCAAGGAAATCTCCCTTTAAAGTACTATACAAGTGTAGTTTACTATAAAAAAAAAAAGAGATGAGCAGGATGCTATCAGAAAAACCTGGAAAACGTATATGAGCTGATGCAAAGTGAAATGTACTGTATACAAAAAAACAGCAATATTGTAAGGTGATCTGCTGTGAATAACTTAGTTATTTTCTGCAATGTAATTATCCAAGACAACTCTGAAGGACTTATGAAAAATGCAATCCATCTACAGAGAAAGAACTGATGGTATCTGAATACAGATGGAAGTATATTTTGTTGTCATCATTGTTAGTTCCTTTTTCTAAAGTTTTTTTTTGTCTGCTATGTTTTACATGACTGCACATGTATAACTTATATTGAATTGCTTTAATTCTTAAGGAAGGAATAGGGAGGAAAGATAAGAACTTAGAACACAAAGGTTTTTTTTGTTGTTTGTTTTTTTTGTTTTTTGTTTTTGTGGGGCAATGATGGTTAAGTGACTTGCCCAGAGTCACACAGCTTGTAAGTGTCAAGTGTCTGAGTTTGGATTTTAACTCAAGTCCTCCTGAATCCAGGGCCAGTGCTTTATCCACTGAGCCACCTAACTGCCCCCAGAACACAAAGTTTCAAGAATCGATTTTACAATTTGTTTTTATGTGTAAGATGGGGAAAAATTCAAAATAAATAAAAGAATGAATGAATAGATAAAAAAATGAGTAAATAAATTAGTAGATGTATAAATAAATGAATGAATGAATAGATAAACAAATAAATGAATGGATAAATAAATGAATAGATGAATAAATGAGCAAGTGAATAAATAAATGAGCAGATAAAATAAATGGAGTATACAACAAATTCAATGTCATTTTCAGAGCTGTCCTATTGACCTGTGTTTTCTACCAATCTTTCTATTATCTTCTGTGCCTTTGGTTCAAATGAAAGTGAGATTTAAATGATATAAACTCTTACCACTCCTCCCTGCGTATTTGTAGTCTTCTTGCATAACTAGGTTATATGAGGTAGTAAGTTTATCTTCATCCCCTTTACTTCCTTTGTTTATTCTTTTTTCCCTTCCTTTTTCTTTATTCCCTTAAGGTCAATGAAACATAACAAAACATCCCCAGACCCTCTAATTTACCTCCCTCCTTCTATTATCTTTGATGACATTAGGGATCTTAGGGGATACTACTGGATCCTACTAGAATGTGAACAATTCATTCTGTTATAGGACCTTTCAATTTCACAAATGCATTTACCTTTTCTTGTTTCTATTGACTTTTACAATTACATTTCAAAATTTCTACTCAGCTCAGGTCTTTTCATAAGAAATGCCTAGAATGCCTCTATTTCATTTAAGTTCCCTTCCCTGCCTCTACCTATTAGGATTATACACAGTTTTTTTTTTTCAGATGAGTTCTTCTATAAGTGTTTATCTTTCCCCTTTTGGAATATATTTTCCAAGCTCTCTTATTCTTCTAAATAGTAGCTTCCAAGTCTTGCGTGATCCTCAACATGTCCTCCTGGGGTCTTGAACTCTTTCTTTCTGGCTGCTTAAAGTATTTTTCTTTAAATTTCTTTTTCTTTCCCTAGAAAGCTGTGGATTTTGGCTGTAACATTATCAGGAGTTTTTAATGCTGGAATTTCTTTCTGGGTGTGACTAAGGGAATCTTTTCTATTTTCACTTTACCCTATGGAAAACAACAACAACACTTTTTTCTAATGAGAAATCCATCCATGATATGTATTTGTTTGGTTTGTTGGTTGGCTTCAGTTATGATGAAAATACAAAGACTGAAAAAGTCAAAGAAAATTTAAGGTATCTCCTATCAAAACTAATTGACCAGCAAAACAGTACAAGGAAAGAAGGCCTAAGAATAATTTATTTGGTCCATTCTAATTTTCAGGGAATTTTTACTTGGGCATGGTTTTATACTTTCTTTCAAAATCTTTCCTCTAAAGCTCACATTTCATTTACAACATTTTAAAACTCTTGTTTCAATTCCCCCAAGAATTCTAGCTCGACCTGATCAAGCTGTGTATTTGTGTGAGGCTTTGTTTGTAGATGTAGTCAAGCTATTATTTTCTTCTGGGTTTGTGACTTGGAAATCTCTGAATCAATAGTTTTTTATCATGTCTTTAGTTTTATCAATTCCTCAGCCTTACTTCCTGAATTGATACTTTGTGTCAGGGTCAGGCTGTGTGTACTTTTGAGGGGAATGGCATAGCCTTGATTTGTATTTTTCCTGATTTGTATTTTTGTGGGTCTTACTGCTGCTTCCTCTAAATATGATCACTTGTTCTTCAAGGACTTTAGAGATAATGTAGGCCAATAAATTCCAAAATTTTTTATCTTAATAGTATTTTTTTACAATTACATGTAAATCCATTTTTCAACATTCATTTTGTAAGATTTGAGTTCCAAATTTTTCTCCTTCCCTTCCTTCCCTTCCTAAGATCACAACTACAATCTGATATAGGTTATACAGTTCAGTCATACTAAACATATTTCCACATTAGTCATCTTGTGAAAGAAGAATTAGAACAAAAGGGAAAAATCAAAAGAAAGAAAAAACAAAAAATAATATACTTTGATCTGCATTCAGACTCCATAGTTCTTTTCCTGGATGTGAAGAACATTTTCCATCATGAGTCTTTTGGAATTGTCTTGGATCATTGCATTGATGAGAAGAGCTAAGTCCATTGTAGTTGATCACTGCATAATGTTGCTGTTATTGTGTATAACGTCCTCCTGGTTCTGCTCACTTCACTCAGCATCAGTTTGTGTAAGTCTTTTTTCCTGAAATCTACCTGCTCATCATTTCTTATAGCACAATAATATTCCATTATGTTCATATAATGCAACTTGTTCAGCCATTCTCCAATTGATAGGCATCCCCTCAATTCCTAACTCTTTGCTACTACAAAAAGAGCTGCTAGAAATATTTTTGTATCCGTGGGTCCTTTACCCTTTTTATGATCTCTTTGGCATATAGCCCTAGTAGTAGTATTGCTGGATCAAAGATTATGCACAACCTCATAGCCCTTAGGGCATAGTTCCAAATTGCTCTCCAGAATGATTGGATCAGTTTACAACTATACCAGCAATGCATTAGTGTTCCAATTTTCCCACACCTTCTCCAATCTGATAGGTGTGAAGTAGTACCTCAGAGTTGTTTTGATTTGCATTTCTCTCATCATTAGTGATTTAGAGCATTTTTTTTTCATATGACTATGGATAGCTTTAATTTCTTCATCTGAAAACTGCTGGTTCATATCCTTTGACCATTTATCAATTAATGACTTGTACTCTTACAAATGACTCAGTTCTCCACATATTTGAAAGCTTTCTACTTTCCTTCTAATCTTGGTTGTATTGGTTTTGTTTGTGCAAAACCTTCTGAATTTATTGTAATCAAATGATGCATTTGCATTTCAAAATGTTAAATTCCAAACTTTTAACATCATATGTGGTTATTTGTATTTTCACATGCATGTGAGAGTAGGATTAATTTCATTCCTTTTATGTGTATCTAGAGTTTAGCTCAGTGCTTGGCGCACAGTAAAGGCTTAATAAATGCTTGTGAATTGATTGATGTGTCCTCATTCCACAGTTATATTGTAAGTCCCTTGAGAGAAGGGAATGAGTATTTTGCTTCTTTCTCTGAGTAGCAGAGCATCAAGTATAGAGCCTTACACATAGTAGGCATTCAAAAATACTTGGTTGGGGCAGCTAGGTGGCGCAGTGGATAGAGCACCGGCCCTGGAGTCAGGAGTACCTGAGTTCAAATCCGGCCTTAGACACTTAACACTTACTAGTTGTGTGACCCTGGGCAAGTCACTTAATCCCAATTGCCTCACTAAAAAAAAAACCCAAAAACAAACAAACAAACAAAAATACTTGGTTGATTGAAGTAGCTCTGACTTGAAAGTTGATATATGGTCATAAAATAGCAGTGACTAACATGGACATGTGTCCTAGACAAATTTATTTTGGTAACATCAGGGACTACCCTAATAACAGCATAGCATATTCTTCTAATTTTCTTATAGTATGTCTCCTTATATTTGGATCATGTATCCATTTTGACATTATCTTGGTAAATGGTGTAAGATACTGGTCTATGCCCAGTTACTGCCAGACTACTTTCCAGATTTCCCAACAATTTTTACCAAATAATGAATTCTTATCCCCAAATCTTGCCTTTATATTTGTCAAATATAAGGCTATTGAATTTGTTACTGTAAATTCTATGTTTACTCTGTTCCACTGATCTACCTTTTTATTTCTTAGACAGTAGAAGATAGTTTTGATAATTATTGCCTTATAATATAATTTAAGATTTGGTACTGCTTAACCTCCTTCCTTTACATTTTTTTTCACAGCAATAGCATCTTTATTTCTTATATGATTGTAGAATACCAGTTCCCTACTGTGGGACTACAAGGATAATTGTATATATTTTCAGAAAGGTTTTTAATGGCTATGAATACATTATGACTTGTCACATTTGTGCACAAGTCAAATTAGAATGGAAGTTGCATCCCTTTCTTAATTGAATGTTTCTGAAATAGTTCCTCTAAAAAGCCAGACACAGTAACTAAGATTTAATTACATTACTGAAACTAAATGAAGCTTTGCAATTAGTTATGTCATATAATTGATGTTTGTAGAATCAGACAATCTGATATTTACAAGTGAACTTGTTTTTAATATGCTGTACAAAGCATTTCCATATGTTTGTTTATTCATTCCTCAATGTAATAATATGGTATATGTTGGGACAAACAAAAACAGTTACTTATTCCAAAAGAGAATGTATCTTCCATAAAGATTGTACTTATCAAGAAAATACAAATTGGCCTTAGATAAAATATTCTGTTTCATATTAAATTTCTGTTTCTAATATTAATTATTTTTAAAATAAGTTTAGAGCTAAATTGAATATGGATTATTTGTGCTGATTGAAACAAATTATCTTTTGTTTATTCTATTTAATAAGTTTCATCAGGTACACAGTAAGGCAACATCTGTGTTGACTGCACAAGGTAGAAATTGCTCTTTATCAACTGTTTCTTTTGATTATGCTTCCCTTTGTAGTCTGATTTAAATGGTAATCTAATGGTGGATAAACCTTCTTTCTTATTTCTGTAGTAGATTTATATACTCTGTAGGTGAAAATGCAGAAAAGTTACTCAAAAATCAGTAGAAAATGAATGTAGAGGGGGCAGCTAGGTAGCATAGTGGATAAAGCAGTGGCCCTGGATTCAGGAGGACCTGAGTTCAAATCAGGCCACAGACACTTGACACTTACTAGCTGTATGACCCTGGGCAACAACAACAAAAACTTAGTACAATGACTAGCACATAGTAGTCCCCTAATAAATGCTTGTTGACTTGACTTGAAGAGACTGTCTTGCTTTTGTTTTCGTATCCTCAATTCTTAGCATAGTATCTGGCTGTCACATTAGGAAGAATACTTTAGAACTCAAAAGTGTAAAGTGGAGCATGGAACAAGGATAGACTTTCATTTAATTACATATTTAGATCAGAAAGTCAATTCTACATTATAGACAGAAGTATGATGCTAGGGATTCAATTCACCTTCTGGTCAGAATATATTACAATATATTATGCATGTGTAACATATTACAGAATATATTACAATATATTACACACACGAGCGTGTGTGTGTGTGTGTGTGTGTGTGTGTGTGTGTGGTTATATATAAATGTATATGGGGCAGGACATACTGAAGCAGATTTTGGCACTTAGAAATAAATGAGGGGCAGCTAGATGGTGCAGTGGATAGAGCACCAGCACTGGAGTCAGGATGACCTGAGTTCAAATCGGGCCTCAGACACTTAACACTCACTGGCTGTGTGACCCTGGGCAAGTCACTTAATCCCAATTGCCTCACCAAAAACAAAAACAAAAAAAGAAATAAACGAACAGAAGTGCCAAGAAGGGGCCAAGTGCTATTCAGCTTTGTATACCTAACTCCAATTTTCTTTTTCTTCTTTTTTAAAAAATTAACCTTATCTTTAAAATAGAATAGGACCTTAATTTCTATGAAAACTAACTGGAAAGCTCTAAAACTACCACAGGTTTATCACTGAGAGGAGCAGTCTAACTCCTCAAATGCACATGTATTCAATTTTACTCACATGGTGTCTTCAAGCCTCTTCAAGGATTCCAGAACAAATGAATGGATGCTGTCTAAAGAGCAAGACCCAAAGCAGTTCAGAGGTTGGATATATTTAATCTTCATGACCCAGTCATTATGTAGCTTCCTTTTAACACTGGGGGTAAAAAAAATGAATTTTTGTTGACAGACAATTTAATCGTATTGAGTTACCATTCGACGTTTCACCTTGTATTTCAGCTCAGAACCAAATCATGAAACAGAAACGTAATAAATTTCAATCCAGTGCAGCAAGTGTATTTGAATTTCCTGCTATACACAAGGTACTATACTGGGTGCTGGAGATACAAAGACAAAACAGAACAAAAACAAAATATCCCCTGCCCTTGGGGTGTTTACACTCTGTTGTAACATGTAAACAAATAACTATATACATGATAATTTGGAGGATTCATGGGAACCCTCTAGATTCACTGAAATTAGTTCCATCTAACCTGAAGCAGATTTTCTAAAACTGTCAGTTTCTAAACAGGAAGGGAGTAAGCATTTATATATTACCTGCTGTGTGCTGGACATTGTGGACATTGTGCTGAGTGCTTTCGAAATATCATCCTATTTGATCCTCACAAAAACCCTGTGCAGTAGCTGCCATTACTCCCATTTTGCAATTGAGGAAACTGAGGCAAACAGAGGTTAAATAACTTACTCAGGGTCTCTCAGCTAAGCAAGTGTCTGAGGCAAAATTTGAACTCAGGTGTTCCTGACTCCAGGGCTATTACCCTATTGACTGTGTACTAGTTCTTAATCTTGTACAGAGTAGTAGGTAGTTGTTGTTCAGTCTATCTCAGTCAGCTAGTAAGTGTCTGAGGCCAGATTTTAACATAGGAAGATGAGTTCCCTTGACTCCAGGCTCAGCACTCTATGCACTGTACCATACAGCTGCCCTCAGCATGGTAGGAACTTAATGAATTCAATCTCTAAGTGTGGGAGTTGATTGACATTTGTTTGTTTGTTTGTTTGTTTTGGTGAGGCAATTGGGGTTAAGTGACTTGCCTAGGGTCACACAGCTAGTAAGTGTCAAGTGTCTGAGGCTGGATTTGAACACAAGTCCTCCTGACTCCGGGGCCGGTGCTCTATCCACTGCACCACCTAGCTGCCCCATGGGAGTTGATTGAATAAATCATCACCACACCAAATAGGTGATCACTTATTTGCTTAGATCACTTAGATTGCTACCAATCGAATCCCATGACAAATTTGTAGCATTATCATGGGAAAATCACTATCACTGCCTCTTTGGTCCCTTCTAGCTCTAAGAAAACTATAAATCTAAGCATCGTACAGTACAAATTCCCTATAAAACTGGGGAAATAATGTATCTTATATGATCAGTTCAGTAGACTGTCAGGCAGATCACAAATAAATATTGACTAGTAAGCTCAGGAAAAGAAGTTAGAGACTGTCTCAAAATCTTTTGTTTAGAGCACGAGACAATATTATCACTGATATTACATACAACTGCTGTGATTGAGTATTTCTTACACACCAATTCACTGTTGTATCTCCAGCACCTTGAATATTGTAAGCCCATAATGATACATGTTTGTTGAATAGAATGCCATAGAAGAGAGAATTTCCCAATGGCTCCTAGAATTGTACTCTTCTGAATTCTTTCCTTCCCACAAATCTGCTTAGGCCCTACTCTGCCAGGTTTGGTGATCTGCTTGCTGTGGGGGTACCTTTCCTCAGTCAGAGGCATCAAAATTGTTCATGCTTAGTATTGATTTCCTCTATGTAGAGGCTTGTGATGGCTATATACAAGAATGAGCACACAAGAGTCAGTGTACATTAGCATCTTATTATTTTATGAGCATACAATCAATCCTTCAAGTCTCTCTAAGGCACCCATCAAATGGAAATTTAAAAAAAAAATGTGAATGTGAAAAAGGGCCTCTGGCTTTTTTTTTGACAGGTGGCATATATCTTAGTGAAAGGAATATGAAAACTTTACTCCACCTTCTTGATGGAGAAGGGTTTGCAACAGTCTGAGCCCTGGTTAGAAAGTTAAACAGTGACATGCCAGACATTTTATAAAACAATAGTCACATGGTAGTTAGAGAGGGGGAGGAGGTGTTGATTCCCCATCAATTTAGCCTGCTATATACTTTGGTGAGATAAGTAAGATTGTTCAGTTGTGACTGTCATCTCATATAGTAGGTGAGAAATAGAGCCAAATATTGTGAGGATCTATCACTCCCAAGAGTTCAACAATAGGGTTAGGCTTGATATGATGAGTAACAGTAGCAATCTTTTATATTACATTTCATCCAAGTATCCGTCCTGAGAAGCAGCATGGCATATTCAATGGAGAATGGACCGGGGAGCTGGGAACACCAGAATTAAAATCTTGCCTCCAACATGTGCCTCAGAGCAAAATGCTTAAATTAAATGTCTCTTAGACCCAAAATTGCAGGAAAGATGGGGACTTGTATTGGTAGGAGCTACCATATTTGGGAGTTCGCCATAGTAATGAAATCCCAAGTCCAGTCCTCTATTCCTGCACTTGGCTTATTATTTTTTTTAAGGCAGGGCAATGAGGGTTAAGTGACTTGCCCAAGGTCACACAGCTAGTAAGTGTCAAGTGTCTGAGGTCAGATTTGAACTCAGGTCCTCCTGAATCCAGGTCCAGTGCTTTATCCACTGCGCCACCTAGCTGCCCCCTCTGCACTTGGCCTTATAATTGACTCTCCACATTGTGTGCACATTGTGATTTTCTGAGGACTGTGTGTGTGTGTGTAGGTCTTCCTCTACTCCATTTGTAAGTAACAAGCAAAATCAATAAGGCCTTGGGGGTTATGTACCCTAATTGTGTGCTTGTGATGAAGCAAAAGGAGGAACATCTTGCCCATAGAGGCAGGGGAAAGCCTCCCATTTAAGCACAGGGAGGGTAGATAACATATGGCACAAAAATCTATTTTAGTCCTTATATGACACCTTATGGGCATCTTTCCCATCAAAGGAAACATACTTTTAGGACCAGAGATGATGAAACAGTTCGAATCCAATGAGTCAATCCCTGGCTAGACCAAAAGTCTTTCCCACCATAGTATTTAATCCAAACCAATTTTAAATGCTTTTATACCAAGAACTAGGATATTTTTTGCTTCTTGCTCAGATTTTGCTTCTTACTCACTTTTGGTGGCAAGCTGACAAAAAAAAATCAAGTAAAATCTAAAAGTGGTAATAATGCTGACCAAAATCATTGAAGCACATTTGGGAAATTACTTTGAGATACTCAAACCAAATGTCATCGTATGTATGTTAATGACAACTATGAAAATAATTAAACCCTAATTCAACCACTTACGTCTTAAAGTTCTTGGAGTCTAAGATCTGGGACTGCATCTTTTTTTTGGTTTTTGACTGCTTGAGTCCAAAGTCATCACTGTTTAAAGTGAAGCGGTTCACAAAGCCACCATCATCTCCCATCAGGATGTCATCTCTGCACAGGTGGTCTGTCATAGGTATCACACAAACACACAGAAGGCAGTGATCCATTGGTTTTATGACAAAACAGTTATCCTAAAGGGTAGAAAAGAGATTTCATTCTTACTGAATGGTCACTCCATTTGTCCCACTAGGGGCGGAAAGCTGAACTTTCTAAAGTTCACCGATGAATAGACAGGGCAAAAGGGATGTTGATAGATTAGTCACTTAGATCAATCAATATCACATATCTGTTAAGTGCTATTGAATATATGGAAATATGAGATGTGATCCTTCAAAAAAGTTTACAATCTTGTTGGAAAGATAGAAACAGTCACATATAAAATTATTTTAGAGCTGTGATTAGCTCTGAGATCTTTGGGGAAATTGATTAACCTCTAAGCATCTCTTTCCTCATTGATCAAGTGTGAATGATAATATCTATCATGTCTATACATACAAGATAGTATATAACTGTTAAATTGTGATATAGTTGATTCATGCTGTAGGAATTCAGAAAAGAGCAAGATGAATGTACAGTAGAAGAGTTGGGGTATTCCACCTTCATGGATGACACAGGATATATGGCAGATCCTGAAAGATGGGTAGGCTTTGACTTTCTCCTATGAAGGATAGGGAGTATACTACAGTAGGGTCAACAGTATGAATAAAGACACAAAGGCAGGAATGATGGTGATATGTGAGGAAAAGTGCAAAAATTGGCTGGTATATAGCAGAAGGTCATCCTAAGGAGTGGATAGAGAGAGGGTTGGCTAGATTTTTGTTGTTCAGTCATTTTCAGTCACATCTGACTCATAACCACATTTGGGGTTTTCATGGCAAAGACACTAAAGGGATTTGCCATTTCCTTCTCCAGCCCCTTTTACAGATGATAAAACTGAGACAAATGGGGTTAAGTGACTTACCCAGGGTCACACAGCTAATGAAGTTGATTTAAACTCATGAAGATGAGTCTTCTTGATTTAAAGCCTAGTGCTCTATCCACCACCACCGAGCTGGCCCTGTTTAGCTAGACAGCATGGCCCAGAACCTTAAGACCTTTGAATATTATGCAGAGGACTATAGATGAAAAATTCAGTATGTAATAGGGAACTCCTATAAGTCTTTAATCAAGAGATAAACATTAAGGAAATTATATTCTCAGATTAGTCTTATTATAGTATGCAAGTTTGTAGAAAGAATCCAGACTAAGACAAATGAAAAAATAAATATTTTGACTTTGAACAAAAGGAGATTTCACAGTCTTTCTCAGTAATATATATATGTACAAAAACACTGCATGGAAAAGCATTTCCTTTTGTTTGAGCTAAATTTCTTCTACTTCCTTTTGGCCCATTTCCTTTTTTAAAAAATTCAGTGATGTTTAAGACATATTAGTAATTCTTTTCTATTGTCATAGGTGATTTTGTATTAGTTTCATCTCTATGGGGTTCAGGGGCCCCAAAAGTTTCTTCAGAGGGAAAATGAATTTATGAGACTCAGGGAATATGTGATTGCAATAGGCAAGCAGCTATGTAATGGGGGGATGAGATCTGGTTACTGGTACCCCAAACTGGCTGCCTCAATTTTTCCTTCCCTTTCTGTTGAGATACAGACTTCCTTCCCACTATATGAGGAATTGGAGCTATAGGTAAATATTATTGGAGCCAAGATTGATGTTCATCATATAGGAGAACAGCAACTGTCTTGGGGGTTAGAATTGCAATGGTACAAACTAGCATGGCCTGATATTCTTGACTGCCAATGACTACAATAAGAGCAGGAAGCACTGAGATCACAAACAGTGCATCCCTGAAACTGTGGTTCCTACAGAGGGAGAAAACCAGAGAGCACTGTGGAAGAGGTGACTCAGACCCTGGAGAGGAGCTAAGGTGGGACTGGTCAAAACCAGTAGCTGTTGAGAATACTATCCGTAAACAAGGCATGGAAGGATTATTTTTCACACTAAACCCCTCCCTCTTTCTAACTTCCCTCTTTCTATCCAAGGTGAAGTCATCCTTCCTGTCTCCTAGGTTCAGTATTATCCTAAACTTATCACTCTCCCTGACTCTGACATATTTGATCAGTTGTCAAGTCTTGCTGTTTCTACTCTATAACATCTCTCACATCTATCTCATTTCTCTAGCACAGTTACCATCTTTTTTTTTTTTTTTTAGTGAGGCAATTGGGGTTAAGTGACTTGCCCAGGGTCACACAGCTAGTAAGTGTTAAGTGTCTGAGGCCGGATTTGAACTCAGGTACTCCTGACTCCAGGGCCGGTGCTCTATCCACTGCGCCACCTAGCTGCCCCCCAGTTACCATCTTCATTTGGGCCCTGACATAGCTTATTCCAACACACTCCTAATTGGTTTCTATGCATCATCTATCTCCACAATAATCTATTTTGCACAGTCCTGCCAGAGAAAATTTTTGAGCACAGATATAACCATTGGACTCCTCTACTCATTCAACTCCAGTGGTTTCTGTTATCTCTAGGATAAAATATAACTATCTCTGTTTATCTTTTAAAGCCAAACACAAGTTGGCGTCAACCTATCATTCCATCCTTGTTGTATATTATTTATCTTTCCTGTACTCTGTGATGCAGCTAAACTGGACTTTTCAGTGTTCTTCACACTTGACATCACATTTCCTATTGTTGTGCCTTGCATTAGCTGTTTCATATGCCTAGAATCCACTCCCTCCTTACCTGCACCTCAACAAATTATATTCCCTCACTTAATATTTATATTTGTGTTATACCTATTTGTACTTATGGACGTAAAACAGTGGATAGAATACTGGTCCTGGAGTCAGGAAGACCCATTCTCATGTGTTCAAATCTAGCTTCAGAACTTACAAGCTATGTGACCCTGGGCAAAACACTTAACCCTGTTTGCCTCAGTTTCCTTATCTAGAAAATGAACTAGAGAAGGAAATGGCAAACCCCACCAATATCTTCACTAAGAAAACCCCAAATTCGGGGCAGCTAGGTGGCACAGTGGATAGAGCACCGGCCCTGGAGTCAGGAGTACCTGAGTTCAAATCCGGCCTCAGACACTTAACACTTACTAGCTGTGTGACCCTGGGCAAGTCACTTAACCCCAATTGCCTCACTAAAAAAAACAACAAAAAAAACCCAAATGAGATTAAGAAGAGTTGAACATGACTGAAACTAATAAACAGCAACAATAATTTGTATGTATATTTTTTCCACCACCACCCAATCCCCATTACAATGTAAGTCCCTTGTCAGTAAAGATAGTTTATTTATTTGTACCTGTGTCCCCAGGCCTTTCACTACAAGTGCCTGACACAGACAACAAATGATAGCTAGAATTTGTTTAGCATTTTATGTTATCTTATTTGACATTCCAAAGGTAGACACTTATTAGCTGTGTGACCCTGGACAAGTCAATTAACCCTGTTGGCCTCAGTTCTTCATCTGTAAAATGAGCTGGAGGAAGAAATGACAAATCATTCCAGTATCTCTGCCAAGAAAACCCCAAATGGGGTCACAAACAATTGGATGTGATTGAAAAATGACCGAACAACAAGCACATGAGTTGCTTAATAAATGCTGTTGATTGTTTCTTTTCCCAGACAAGCAATCCTTTTCTTATAATCCTTTCAGGGGCTTGTAGGTCCCAGTGGTTCAAAACTGTCCTACTTAACACTGAACATCTGAGAGGACAAACAGGAGGTTTTAGAGAAGTGTTTGGAAGCACTTAACCTCTTTTGTTTCATTTTTACTATATTTATTAAAATATATGGCCATAATATGTTAAATATATAAGCTCTGTATGGCAGGGGGAGAGTTGTTGATTGAGAGAGGAGATTGTTACATAATGGCCATATTACATTTGAGATTTTGAGCAGTATTTCATAGCTAAATTACAAGCATTAGCAGTTTATGTTTAACTATTCAGTGCTACCCCTCAAAGCCCTGTTTTACTTTTATTGGGAGATCAGCCTAGGTATCTGCAGGCTGAATACTCTCCTTAGGGGCAGCTGGGTGGCACAGTAGATAAGAGTGCTGGGCCTGTAGTCAGGATATAATCTTCCTATTAAATTCAAATCTGGCCTCAGACACTTACTAGCTGTGTGACTTTGGACAAGTCACTTAACCCTCTTGGCCTCAGTTTCCTCATCTGTAAAATGAGCTGGAACAGGAAATGGCAAACCATTGCAGTATTTTTGCCAAGAAACCCCCAAATGGGTTCATGAAGAGTCAGACACAACTGAAATGACCAAATAGCAACAAACTCTGTTAGACTCTGTACTGCAGTCTTTTGGGAAGCTATCCTACACATAAAACAGAAAAACTCTGAAGAGATCATTTGGTTGGTGCCTTGAGTTGAGAGAAAATCAGACATCATAATCCCTTCCTAGATAATAAAGTAAAGCTACCTTTCTCTACGCTTAAGGGAGACAGCACATGGGCTTATTTGAATAGCTGTCACTACCACAGGACCCCAAATATCACATGCAGGACAAAAAGATGTCACTGTACATCATTATTTCATTATGTTATGATGGGTCTGATGACGAAAAATAGTAGAGTAAATATCCTAAATAATTCATTATAGAATAAAAGTAATATAGAGAAAAGAGCACTAGATTTGGAACCAGACTGCTTGGGTTTGATTTTTGGTTACTTTGAACAAGTCATTTCATATTTTTCAGGTGAGAAATAAATGTATAATGTGGATAAAAATACGTGTACCATGTAAAGTTATAATGATGATCGAATGAAATAATATATATGTGGCTCTCTTTACCCAGGGAATTAAGACTACAGCTGAGAGAGAGAAAAAAAGAGAAAAGAAGGAGGAAGGGGGAAAGAGGGACAGAGACAGAGACAGAAACGGGGGGGGGGGTAGAAATAATATGCTATAATGTCTTTTTTCTGGTGCTTCCAGACTGGTATTGAGATGCTGGGAAGGAAGGAAGGGGAAAGGAAAGGAAAGAAAGGGGTCAGCTAGGTGGCACAGTGGATAGAGCACTGGCCCTAGATTCAAGAGAACCTGAGTTCAAATCTTACCTCAGACACTAGACACTTACTAGCTGTGTGACCCTGGGCAAGTCACTTAACTCCAATTGCCTCATTAAAAAAAAAAAAAAAGAGTTGCTGGGAAAGGACTGTAGCTAAATGTAGTCAGACCACCCAGAGTCATGACAGAAAAACTGTAACTGTCATCATTTTCTGAGAATCAGTTTTAACATTCCTCTTAGAGAAAGCATTTTTTCTCTTTTTCTTTAAAGTTTCCTCTGTATAGTTGTTTACATAGTCCCAAAAGCCAATATTAAGATATCAGTGCGGTAATATGCTATTTATGTATCTTCATTTGCTCCAATGATGCTGAGAGGGAGACTAAGGTTCTCTCAAAATACACACACACACACACACACACACACACACACACACACACACACACACACACACACACACACAGGCGGAAATTCCCTTTCTATTTTCTGGGATTTGTTACCAGCTGGGGGTTGTAGAAAAACCAAAGAGAAATTATTGCTATATGTTAGAGCTATTTGAAATCAGAGGAAATGAATCTGTAACAGAAGGAAAGGCTTGGCACAGAATGGGGCTGTGGTGTTCTAGTGGAAAGGAAGGTTTGGTAAGTCGAGAACTAGATTCCTCTTCATCAGGGGCAGCAGCTTCAGGAAACTCCCTCTCTGTTGTTCTGCTGTGAAGCAGGTTAAAGAGCCCAATCTTTCCCCTACTTCCATTAGTAGTAGGTCTGTCTAAAGGAAAAGTGTTGCCATTGGGGGTGCATAGTCACTCTACCTGAAGGTGGAAGTCAAAGAGGAATAGCTAGTTTCCCTTTTAGCTAAACTCCATACTGACACCACTATCAGAAGCATATGTTTTATAAACTTTAAAGTACCACAGAGATGTAAGCTATTATTTTGTATTTAAATATATTGACTATCCTTCACCCAAGCCCTTCCTTCTCCAGTGCCTCATTGGGTATGACAGTTAGGTTAGGTTATTGAAGGCTAATGTATGGGGGTTTAGTACATGCCCAAATCACTCAAGACAGCATCCACCTGCTTCCAGGAGACTAGAGAAGGGTTGAATTTGTGGACATTCTGCAGTTGGCCGACCACATGATTGGAAATAATCTTTTTCCACTGGCTATATAACCAGGCCTAACTATGTCATTAACAATGCCTGATTTTGCAAAGTTGGTGCTTTTCCTGCAATGCCACCTAAGGGTGAAGGATGCCTTTACTCTCAACATGTAGTAAGGGGTTTAGAAGGGCCTGAGGGGCTTCCTTCCCACTCCCTTTAGTCTGTGTGTCTCCAAGAAACATGCTTGGAGTGCCTTGGCCTTTTCCTTTGTTCTTTTCCATTCTAGGTACAGAGAGTGAAATCTCAATCCAGGAGCTCTAATCAGAGAGTTCAGGAATCCAGGCTGAATCTTGAAGTTCTAGCAGGAAAAAATGTGGGGAGGAAGTGTCCTGGGGTGCTGAGGCTTTGAATTTGAATTTGCTGGGACTAAAGCTATATAGGAACTGAGCTAAACTGTGAGCTTAATATGCCTCCTCCCCTCCCCAGAGACTAAGGTGGTATATGTGGGAGGAGGAGTTGGATTATGCCCCCAACTGTTGGTGGAAATGTTTGTATGTCCATTCTTGCTATATGTTTGAAGTATATATATATATCCCTCTGTAAAAGCTAATCTGATGGGCAGCTAGGTGGCACGGTGGATAAAGCACTGGCCCTGGATTCAGGAGTACCTGAGTTCAAATCCGGCCTCAAGACACTTGACACTTACTGTGTGACCTTGGGCAAGTCACTTAACCCTCATTGTCCCACCAAAAAAAAACTAGCTAACCTGATGTTAAATGTTTAAATGGAACTGGAGTGCTATTCACTGAGCTCCTAAAACAGGGCAACACAGTCAATGGGGGCATAGAGAACCAATACTGGAGATGAGAGACTTTTTAGCACCCATTGGAGCCCCAGAGAAACCTGGGGGTTCAGGGAGTGGTAAAGTGTAACATAGCTGGGGAAGCTAAGTGGTGCGGTGGATAGAGCACTGGCCCTGGAGTCAGGGGGACCCGAGTTCAAATCCAGCCTCAGACACTTGACACTTACTAGCTGTGTGACCTTGGGCAAGTCACTTAACCCCAATTGCCTCACCAAAAAAAAAAAAGTAACATAGCTAGCTCTCAGTGAGTGGGGCCAGAGTCAACCATGATATACTATGCTTGCAGAGTGAAAGCTGAAGAAGGTCCTAATAAACTGGAAAGGTTTCCATTGCATGCATAATACTAGAGGTTTCAGCGTGGTTGTCCATGAACCAGCCTCACAGAGTTCCAAGAAGCTCCTTTCCAGGTTAGTTATGGGGTCATGGCCTTCGGGCACAGCTGCTCTCAAAGAACATTACAGTGGCATTTCCATAAAAATTAGCAGAGGTAGTATCCAAAGTGATGAAATCACAGCTCCTTGGTGTATTGAACAAATTAAATATTTTGACCAGAATTAAATCTTCTCTTAGACTAAATAATGACTGTCTTTTCTGCTTTCCCTCAAACTTCTAACTTTCCAACCTCTTGCTTAGCTAGTGCTTTGTGAGGTTACTGAACACAACACGTGGAGGTGAGGAGCTTGATCCCAGAAGGCTCTATGTGCTGTCCTTCATTTTTCTTCATTAGTGTCTGAATGCTTTTCAAATTCTATTGCTCAGACTCCTGCCTCGGGCTTACCTGGTAGCCTGTCTGAAACATTACTTTGAAGAAACGCTTGATGAATTTTGATTTGATAAAAACAGGTACACCTAAACAGCCCCTTTTAAAAGGTCTGTCCCCTCTCCAGAGATAGATGAGAAAGAAGAAAACATATTATTCATTATAAACAGAAAGGGGTATATGTGTGTCTTTTAGTTTTAGCTATATAGTTCTAACAATGTAAACTCCTTGAAGGCAATAACTTAAATTTTTGTCTTTGGAGCCCCAGCATCTAATACGATGCCTGGTATATTATAAGTAATTTAATGAAAAAAAAGCTAACATTTATATAATGCTTACTCTGTGCCAGACACTATGCTTTACAATTATTATCTTGTTTGATCCTCAAAACTACCCTGGGAAGTAGGTGCTATTATTATCCTCATTTTACAGATGAGGAAACTGAGGTAAAGAATGGTTAAGTGCCTTGCCTAGGGTCATACAGCAAGTAAGTATCTGAGGTGGGTTTGGACTCAGTTCTTGACTGACAAAGCCCAAAGCTTTATCAACTGTGCCACTAATAAATGCTTATCAATTCATTGAATCTTGTTGCCTCTCTGTTGGCTTTAATTGTGTATTTGTGGTCATTGTGTGTAATGGTTACTTTCTTCCAGATTACTTCATACAAATCTTCCCATTTTTTTTTTCTGAATTCCTCATATTACTCATTCCTTGTGGCAAATTTCCATCACATTGATATTAGTGTAATTTTGTTTTCAACCCTTCTCCATTCACTGGACACATTCATTCCAGGTTTTTTGTAGTTTCCAAGAATCCTGCTAGGACCAATGTTATGCATACTGAAACACTGCCATGATGAGCATTCTCTCAGACTAAATAAGGGAATGTCACGGGGAAATGTGAAAGAGAGACAGGCATTATCACCATCATTGACACAAGCCTGGGGGTAAACTAGAAACTAAAAGTCAATGACTTGTTCATTGTGTGATTTCACTAGAAAAGTACTCAAATGGTAAAGCTAGGGAAACCCGGTTCATTAGGTGGCCATAGTTTGGGCAGATGCGAGGATTTGCTTGTTTACACTGTTCAGGAAGAGGCAAGTTTATCATTTAAAATGTTTATGTCAATGCCAGTTATGCACCATGTTATGAAATCTTGACTTAGATAGAATAAGCAGTTTTCCCCACATTCTTTCTGCACCTAAGATAGATCCACTGAAAGGCTAACCAATAGTTCATTGGATCTCTAATTTAGAACTTGAAGAGATCCCAGAGGTTCCAACCCCCTCATTCTACAGATGAGGAAACTGAGATGAAAGGAGGTTAAATGAAGTTGCCCAAGGTCACCAAGTCAGAACTGTTAGAGCTGAATGGTTCCTGAATCCTATCCATCTTGCAGGAATATCAGCTCAAGCCCTGCCTCTCCCACAGTCTTCGTTGTGACTCGAGTCCACTGCTGTAGCTACCAAGATAATCTGTGCTATACAATTAACACAGAACTACCAACTGCCTTGTTCTTTTCTCTCACATGTATTGCTTTTCCTGGATTGTTAGTTCTGACAGGGACACTTAGATTATAAGATCTCAGCTCTCCAAAGAGAGGGGCTGCTTCTTGTGCTTCTCCAGAAGCCCCTGCAGCCCCCATCAGCACCTTCTTAGGCACACAGTAGATAGGCAATAATGACAGAATAGTGGCCCTGCAATGCTTGAAGGAGTTGAAGTGCTTCTTCCCTACCCACTCTATTTATGACCAAAGTTGGACAGCTGATTTTAATGACATTCCTACCCAAGAAAATGCTGTATAATTTTAAAAGTAAAAACATTTTATAAATGCAGAATCAGAAAGCAGATCCAGGCACTAAAGGACAGAAGGGATTGATATCTCCAGCTCTCTCTTCTTCCAAAATGGTTTAAACAGCTGGGTGGAAAGCTCATGCCTGGGTAACAACATTACTAACCAGAAGGGGCTTATGCCCCTGAACCTTTCTTGGCACAGCACCTGGCTATTCCCTTGTGCTTTATAATCCCAGATGATGATGGTTCTTTCTGTGACAGCAACGATTCGTTTTAGCTGAGGGAGGTAATCACATCCCGTGATCCAAGAAGTGTCCTAGAGAAGAAGCAAGAGGTTTTTCAACTTAATAACCTCATCTTATATATCATGTCTCAATTTTTTGGACTCACTACTTCCTTGACAACCTTAATAATTATGGAGAATCCCAAAGAGCTTCTGTTTATGTGGCTTACATAGTAATAACAATAAGAACAAGATTTATATAGCACTGACTATAATTATCATCTCATTTGATCCTCACAACTCTGGGAGGTATGTGCTACTATTTTCCTCATTTTACAGATTAGGAAACTGAGATTAAGTGACTTGACCTGCGTCATACAGCTAGTAAGTGTCTAAGGTTGGATTTGGGGTCAGGTCTTTCTGGCTCCAGGTCCACCGATCTATCCACTGAGCCAACTAGCTACCTTGTCTTAATTAAGTCAGATGCTTTAGGAATATTTGAGAGATGAAAGAGTACTGGGATTGGAGGAGTCAGAGAAGACTTCTCAAGGGAGGTTAGCAATGGAGTTCAGCATTGGAGGAGGATAAAGATTCTGAAAGGCAGAGATGAGGTGAGATGGTATTCCAGGGGTGGGAGATCACATCTGCATGCACACAGAAGTAGGAGATAGAAGGTTAAGTTTGGGAACACCTAGTAGCTGGAGCACAGTGTACAGTGAGGAATAATGTAAAAAAAGGCTGGAATGGTAGTCTATTATTAGATATTTTGTTGTTCAGTCATTCAATTGTGTCTGACTCTTAGTGACCTCATTTGGAGTTTTCTTAGCAAAAATACTGGAGTGGTTTGTCATTTCCTTCTCTAGTTCATTTTAGAGATGAGTAAACTGAGGCAAACAGGATTAAGCCACTTGCTCAGGATCACACAGCTAGTAAGTATCTGAGGTTGGATTTGAACTCAGGTCTTCCTGACTCTAGGTTCAGAGCTTTATCAACTGCACCACCTAGCTGCAGTATAAGATTATGTAGGGTCTTAAAAACCAGGCAGAGAGTTTATATTTTATCATAGAGGAATAGGGAGCTACTGAACGCTTTTGAGGAATGTAGTTACAGGGTTATATCTGTGCCATAGGAAGATGTTTGGCAGCCATATTCAGGATGAACCAAATAAAGGAGAGAAAAGGAGGGATATCAAGAAAGATGCAATTATAAAAGTCTTGGTATGGGGCAGCTAGGTGGCACAGTGGATAGAGCAGTAGCCCTGGAGTCAGGAGGACCAGAGTTCAAATCCGACCTCAGACACTTGACACTTACTAGCTGTGTGACCCTGGGCAAGTCACTTAACCCCAATTGCCTCACCAAAAAAAAAAAAAAGTCTAGGTAACTAGCAACAAGAACCTGTAGTAGGTGGTTGGCCATGTGAGTTGAGGAAAGTGAGTGGGTATGTGAACTATGCTGGAGGTTGAATTAACAGGACTTGGCAGCCATTTGAATATAGAGGAAAGAGGGGCAGCTCTAGATTCCAATTCCAGTCCCACCCCACACTTTTTTTCTCCTTATCGATGAATTGATTCCAACCTCTGGAGCCACTGCCTTGTTCTGCCTTATCTTCCTTTTCTCTGTCCCCTTCCCCTTTTGATCTCTAACAAATATCCTCTAGCCTTCCCCTTCCTAAATCATCTAGGCCTCTAAAAGCAATGGAAAATTATATCATGCTTTGCCTTTAGTATTGTTCAACTTCCCTTCCTCCATCCTTTCTCTTCCCTTACCACCACTCTTCCCTCCCCCTTGCAAATGACCCAGCCCTCTTATGTCCCATTCCTTTCTGTGAGGAAGAATGAAGTTCTAAAAGGTCACTGACATCTTAGTGAAAGTGAATTTAATGTTTAATGTTGTATGTATATGTGTTTATAAATATCTATATTATATATATATATATAAAACCTATATTGAATCCTGCTGTCGGGGGTGGGGAGGGAGGAGAGGGAGGAGAAAAATTTGAAATTGGAAATCTTATTTAAACAAATGCTGAAAGCTATCTTTACATGTAACTGGAAAATAATAAAATACTTTTAGTTTTTTAAAAAAGTTAATTTGGTGTATATTTTTAAAAGAGAATCCTAAAGAAAAGTAGCATTGTCCTATGGAAAGAGCTATGCATTAATGAAAACTATTAAAGATTAAGGTTCAGGTCTCAGTCCTGCCATTCACTATTAATATGACCTTGGGTACTTTAACACATTTCACACTTAACACATCCAAAGCAGAACTCATTATTTCCCCCCCTCCAAAGCCTTCCTTTTCCCATACTTAACTATTATTGTCAAGGGCATTACCATCCTTTCAGTCATCCATGCTCTCAAATTTGGCATTATCTTTGACTACCACCTCACACCCATCCCATATATGCCGTTTATTGCCAAATCTTGGTATTGCTACCTTCATAACATCTCTTGCATGCATCCTCTTCTCTCCATTCACATTATTGTTACCCTGGTGCAAGCCTTACTACCTCAGGACCTTGATTGTTACAATAACCTCCTTGATCTTCCTGTTTCAAACTTCTCCCTACTCCTGTGTATTCTTCATTCAACTGCCAAAGCGAACTTCCTAAAGCACAGGCAGGACCACGTCACCCCTCCTACTCAATCAACTCCAGTGGCTTCCTATTTCCTTCAGGATCAAATATGAAATCTTCTGGCTGACATTTAAGTCCGTGACAAGCTGGCCCTTTCCTACCTTTTCAATCTTCTAGACTTTATTCCCTCCTACACGTGCTATAATTTAGGAACATTGGTCTTGCTGTCCCTCAAACACAACACTCCATCTCCTCACCCAGTGATTTTTCACCAGCTGTCTCCCATTCTCTTTTCTTCAATAAATGCTTCTTGACTGACTGCCATCCCTTCTCTGGGGGCCTGTTTCCTTATCTGTAAAATGAAGTGGTTAGGACTAGATGATTTTTTAATTCTCTTCCAGATTTACTGATCTATTTCTTTTTTTTCTTTCTTTTTTTTTTTTTTAGTGAGGCAATTGGGGTTAAGTGACTTGCCCAGGGTCACACAGCTAGTAAGTGTTAAGTGTCTGAGGCTGGATTTGAACTCAGGTACTCCTGACTCCAAGGCCGGTGCTCTATCCACTGCGCCACCTAGCTGCCCCTTTACTGATCTATTTCAAGCCAATTTCAGAAAATTAGAGCACCTGGGTTTGACGAAGACACTGGAATCTTCCTTCTGCTGCCCAGATCACATAGGTGCTGCCTACTTGCAAAATCAGTTAAATTTCTAGCTAGTAAAATATTTACATTTAAACACAAATAATTCCCTGCCATTTTGACACTACATTAACCAGAATCCTCTATTAAATCCTCTTCTCCTTTTTGAAAATGATTTTTTCTTTATTTCTCACCATTTATAAGATTTGATTTTTCACACACAATGTAAATTCATTTCCTATATATACTGTATATGAGGCTATGGTATTATAAACAAAAAACAAAAAATAAAGGAGTTATTAAATATTGAAACCCTTCTGTGACTTTTGGCCCACCCTGTGTTTACTATTCATGAATTCTATATCTACTACGTAGGGATAATTGAATATAGAATGTAATGGCAAAACAGAAACGTATCCCAGCTCTTCCTCCTCTTCTTCCTCTTCTATTTCCTCCTCTTCCTTTTCCTGTTTCTCTTTTTCCTCTTCCCTCTTCTTCCTCTTTCTCTTCTTCTTCTTCCTCTATATCTATGCTGAATTTTCTCAAATCTACTTATTCTGCCCCCACCTCTCTGCTGGTCTCTAATCTCCCATCTCCAACTACCTTTTAGACATCTCAAACTGGATGTCCGATAAACATCTCAAATTAAGTCCAAAACAGATGTCATTATCTTTCCACCTGAACGCCCCCTCCTCCTCACCCCCTCTTAATTTCCCTATTACTATAATACCATCTTCCCAGGCTCTTAGGCCTCTCTTTTACCCACTGCCCATATCCAGTCTTTTGTCAAAGCCTATTGATTTCACCTTTGCAATCAGTTTCTCTCAAATACACCCCCTTCTCTCCTCTGACACAGCCACCTTTCTATTGCAGACTCTTCTCACCTCACATCTGGCTATTTCAATAGCCTGCAGCTGGATCTGACTGTCTCAGTTCTCTCACTACTCCAATCCAACCTCCATCCATCAGCCAAAGTGTTTTCCTGAAGCAAAGGACTGACCACACCATCCTCACCCCATCTCTACTCAAACTCTAGTGACTTTCTATCGCTTCCAGGATCAAATAAAAAAATGCTATTTGCCATTTAAAGCCCTTCATAACCTAGCTCCTTCCTACTTTTCCAATATTCTTACATCTTACTCCTTTCCATGGACTCTTTGATCCAGTGACACAGATCTCCTGGCTGTTCCATGAACAAAACACTCTTTCTTTCTGGGCATTTTCTCTGGATGTCCCCCCATAATTGGAATGTTCTCCCTTCTCAACTCTACCTACTGACCTCCCTTTAGTCCCATCTAACTCTCATCTTTTACAATGTCTTTTTCAAGCCTTCTTAATTCTTTTGTCTTCTTTCTGTCAATTCCTATTTTACCTGTATATTGCTTGCTTAAAATGTTTGTGTGTTGTCTCCCCCATTAGATTGTAAGCTCCTTGAGAACAGGGGCTGGCTTCTGCCCCTTTTTGTATCCCCAGCACTTAGCATAGTATGTGCTACATAAGTAGTTATTTAATAAATCTTTATTAATTGATTGAATCTTTCTTCTTGTCCTCTTCCTGATGCCCCTTCCTCCTCTTCTTCATTTTTTTTCTTCTTGTCCTTTTATTCTGGTACATTCAATGTAGTATTGCAAACCCCAGAAAGTTTATTTGATAGAATCTGTCAGTTACTAACAAATGAACAATAACTTAATTCTACATCTGGGCATAATATAACTGCAAAATCTACAGTACTAAGGTCAGCAAATTCATCTACATTCTCTCAACATAAATCATATTCTTTACTGTAACTTGAACTTATATCACTCCTGTCCCTCCTTTGTCTAAGAAGATTCAATGGCTTTCTGTCACCTGTACAAATACATTTTTTTCAACTTCAGTGTAGATAGAGCACAAGATTTGGAGCAAAGACCTCAGTTCAAATCTTGCCTCAGACACTTAGTAGCTGACCCTGGGAAAGTCACTTTAACCTCTCTGTGCCTCAGTTTCTTTATCTGTAAAATGGAGATGATAATAACATCACCTACCTTGATGGTTTATTGTGAAGATCAAATGAGTTAATATATATATTTTAAAATCCTTTGCAAACCTTAAAGCATGTTATGATTGCTAGCTTTCATTATTTAAAGCCCTTCACAATTCAGCTCCAACCTAACTTTCCAAGCTAATCTCATCTTACTTTCATTCAAGCACTCTACATTCTAGCCAAACTGTCCTCCTTGTTATTACCGGGACAAAACATTCCATTTCCCATCCCCTGGCTTTGCTCAGGTTGCTCCTCTCTCCTTAGAATGCTCTGCATCATCACTTCCTAGAGTCTCAAGTGCCATCTCCTCCAGGAGACCTTTCTTGGCCTCCCCAGTTACAATAGTCCCTATCATCTCCAAATCACATTGTATTTTCTCTACATGTCTTTTGTATATACTTATGGATGTGCATGCTATTTTCCCATTAGAATGCAAGTTCCTTTCAGGACTGTTATCATTTTTGTCTGTATATCAAGCCCCTTATACATAGCAGATACTCAACCAATGCTTATTAAATTAACCTTGGCTCATTTCAAAAAAAGATCACATACATCAACATCAAAGTAATTCCTCACTCCATCAAAACTCTCATTTTAGAAATGAAGACAATAACCCAGTCATTTTTGGATAAGGAGACAGAGGACCAGAAAGTTTAAATGACTTAGCACAGAGCTTGACATATATTAAGGTCATAATAGGCACTTTCAAAATGTTAGTTGATTGACTGGCTTTTCTATGTCACAGAACTAGTTAGTGGCAGAGTTGGGACTAAAATAACAACATATGCATATAACATTTTATGATTTAGAATACTTTTTTTCAGAGCCAATGTTTGAAGTAATTATTTCCAAAATTACAATCTCTGTTTTAAAGATAGGGAAATGAGGTTCAGAGAAGTTAAAATTTTTCTAGTGTGGTCACATAGCTAGTGGGCATCAGAGACCAGATTCAAACCCAGAACTTCTGACCCCAAACCCAGCACTATTTCTGATAAACCATAAATCCAAACTTCCTGAAGCTGTCCAAAAGTAACTCCACTATCTTTTCTTACCTCTTGTACCCACTTGCATTGCTGTATCTCTAACACCTAATAGCAGGATTTGGGAGGACGTGATTTTTTTCCTCTCCTGCCCAATTAGCAGCTATAGAAGAATTCTAATAGCAAATGTATGTCTGTGGTTTTATAACAGCATCATCTATCTGCCTCACTATGGAGGGGGGGGAACCAGACCAACAATCCTTGTTTTCAAATTTAAAATCCAAAAGGCTTTCAAATATTTTTTTCAACTTATTTAAAGAAGCTCTTACCCTGCTGTCCCCCATTACAAACAAGACCACCATATTTATTACAGACTATGTCCTACCTTTTTTTGTTGTTGTTGTTTTTGTTTTTTTGGTGGGGCAATGAGGGTTAAGTGATTTGCCCAGGGTCACACAGCTAGTGAGCATCAAGTGTCTGAGGCTGGATTTGAACTCAGGTCCTCCTGAATCCAGGGCCGGTGCTCTATCCACTGTGTCACCTAGCTGTCCCAATCCTACCTATTTTTTATAGATAACTATGAATGGAATATGTTGGGATTTCCCCCAATACTAACCTTCTGTGATGACTGGCTCATTATAAAACATGGTAAATATATTTAATTAAGTGATTGCATCCTTTCTCAGTACACTTTGATTTACTTAGATTTGCTCTGTATTTAACAGCCTACCCCCCCAAAAAAAATATGTAGGCTTGACCCTTTAGACAGATGCTCAAGACTTAAGGTCTCCTTATACTTCCTAGTCACTTCATTTCATAATCCAGTAGAAATGTCCAATGAGTAGCCAAGGAGACCTTACTTTGAATTTGGGTTCTGACATTCCCCCAGATAAAGCAGCAAAATAGGAAGGCATTTGTATTTATAGGCCAGGTGCTTTCAATTTATTGCTAAGAAACTATCTTCCAACTTCCCTTTCAGTTAATTAAAAAAGAAATGAAATACTTACTGTAACATGGATGTTTGCCTGAGCCCTCATCTGCAAGAAAAAAAGCAAAGCAAGAAGGAAGCATATTAGACATAGCAATTAAGAAGAAGAATGCTATCCCTTCAAGCACACATGGAGCCATTTTCATGTTGGTGCTTTGTGTCACTCACACACACACCCTTCCCTCTTGGGGACCTCTCTCCACCCTGGTCTATCCCTTTATCTTCCTGAGAAGCTTAGCAGAATGGCAAAGTCCAAGTCCCCTTTGCATGTCAGGCAATTAAGAGGCTTATCTTGAAGCATGTGGATGACAGCTCTGCTCCTACTTTCTTATTCTTTCCCATTTATTTTGCACTGTTTTTTGCTGTGCAATTCATCTCCCTAGTCCTGTGACATATCACTTTAAATTCTTTCTGTTACAACTAGACGTTACTTGGCTCTCTGTGATGAAAAATTTATAGTGAAATGACATTAGCAACAAGATTTTTTTTTAAATCCCTCTAAATAATAGTGATAGTAATAATAGGTAATGTTTATATAATGCTTTAAGGTTTGCAAAGATCTTCGAGTATGTTATCTCATTTGATTCCCACAACCCTGTGACATAAGTACTGTTAAACTCATTTTATGGATGAGGAAACTGAGGTTCAGAGAGTTTAAGTGACCTGCCAGGGGTCATACAACCAGTAAGTGTCTGAAGAAGGATTAACAAAGCCTTAAGAGTCTACAATGGGGGCAGCTACTCGGCACAGTGGATAGAGCACTGGCCTTGGATTCAGGAGAACCTAAGTTCAAATCCAGCCTCAGACACTTAACACTTACCAGCTGTGTGACCCTGGGCAAGTCACTTAAACCCAATTGCCTCACCAAAAAAAAAAAAAAAGTCTACAATGATTCCCTCCCCCAAAAAAATAAGAGGAAAAAAGTTTCCTTTCTGTACTCTGAGTCCATCAATGGAGAGGGAGGGTATTTGTACCTGAAAATAAAATAGAATTGAATCATTTTTAAATCTATTATGAGCCAGTATGGTGCTAAATGTTGGGAATTTAAAGAAAGGCAAAAAATAGTCTCTATTCTTAAGGAGCTAATAGTCTAATTAGCGGATAGAACTTGTTATATGAATGGAGAGAGGAGGAATAAGTTTATATAGTGTCTACTATGTGCCAGACACTCTGCTAAGTGCTTGACCAATATTACTTCATTTGATCCTCATAACATTCCTGTGAGGTGCTGCTACTATGCCCATTTTAAGGTTGAGGAAATTGAGGCAGAGGGTAAGTGACTTGCCTGAAGTAACACAGCTAATTACTGAAGCTATATTTCTTTTGAGAGCTGGGAAAACTAAAGTTTTGAAAGGAAAATAGATAAAAGAGAAGGAGCACCACATACTTAATTTTTAATTCTGTTTCCCAGCTCCCCTCAACACACTTATCTTTAATGGAAGTTACATGTTAAAGACCTCTTAATTGTTATGAGGGTTTTATAATCCTTAAGGCTAGTTATCATTTTAAAAAAATGTTAACCTCTGATGCAGGCTATATTATAGCATTTTCATTTTATATTCTTTAGTCTTTCAAAAAAGTCAGAAAATTGATACATTGTATTTACTCTTCCATAAAGAACATGAATTATGTATTGGACTCTTATAAAGTATTCAAATGTAGTCATACATTCTGTCATTTGATAAATGATTAGTCTGACCACTTCTCAAAAAAAAAATCCCCCCTAATATACACCACATACAGCTAGGTGGCACAGTGTACAATGTGTTGGACAGAAAAGCTCTGAGTTCAAATTCAGTTTTACATAATTACTAGCTGTGTGATCCTGAGCAAATCACCTAATCTCTGTTGTTTCCTCACATGGAAAATGGAAGTAATCATAATGGCACAATATCTCCCAGGTTTGTTGTGATGATCAAATGAAAGCCCTTAGCACAGTACCTGACACATAGTAGATATTTAATGAATTCTTGGTTCCTTCCTTATTTCTAAGGCATTCAACATTTTAAATAACTTTAATTTTTATTTGTTTTAATGCTGAACAATCATACCTGTAAAGTTAATCAATGCATTCAATTACATTTACATATTAGAAATAAGACATCTGATTTTAAATACTAAATACTGTGTATATATGTATACATGAACAAATGTTTATCTGACTGGATAAAAACACGTCACACAACATACATACATAAATTTCATTTTGAGCACCAATAAATCAGGAACATTTTTTTAAAAATGAAAATTATAAGCCTCTCAATTCAAATATTTTGTTCTCTACTAGCTTTGATTTCTAGAACAGAAGAACAATCAACCCATTTGTCATAGAATAACCAAATCACAAGGAATATTATAGAAAAGGCCTTGATAAATGGAAAGAAACAAAAAGTACCAACTCATTTCAGTTTTCAAGTCTTTCATAAACGAAGTCCTTTCTACAGCTGCCAATGAACTGGAAAACTGGAATGCTTTAATCATATTAACACTAAATTGTCATCTTTGCAGATTCATAATGATATTACATCGATATTATCAACATACCTCTCCTATTAAAATCTCCCAGGGATACTTCAAGTTGGAGGTGAAAGCTTGAGTTTATTAGGAACTTAAAAGAGGCTCGAAGTCACTCTAAGCTACCAGATTACTATTTTCACAGGGTACTCTCACAACCATTTTCCTTATGAATGTTTTTTTTAATTTTTCATCTGAGCACTAATCCAGGTTTATCCTATGATTGTATCAGTCCTGCACTATGCGACAGAGGATTCTGGGACAATGCCAGCTATGGTGTTCTCAATATTACAAAAATGGATTGGGGAATCTGCATTCTATTTAAGGATTTGTCTGTATTTTTATTTGGGGTGATGATTTCAAACTGTGGTTTGCAATCCTGGCTCTGCCTGATGAATTACTGAAAAAAAAAATAACAAAAAGACAACTTTTAAAAATTACCTGACTGTTGAAGACTGTTATCGATCCTTTCTGAGTCGCTATTATCAGGAAATCCAGTTGAGGAATCTTGACGAGACACTTAACCACATCACGTTTCCTGCCCCCTGTCAATGGCATAGTAATTCATTTGATCTCCCAGCTAAAGAGACTCCAAAATCCATTTGTTAGATTTAAAACAAAATATGAATATCTTTTCTAAAAAGTCTCAGGGCACAATCAAGCCAGGAAAAAAAGTCAACCAAACAGTAGTAGCTGCTACCAAGCCCATATTTGTCCAAAGGATATCAATCTGATGACACTGAGCTAGAGAATGGCATGCTACATAGAACCCCCCAAAACAGTGCCCTAGTCCTAGAAGGGGCTCATATGTTCTATAACATTCTACAGAGAGAGGTTGGGGTTTTGTTTGTTTGTTGTTGTAGTTGTTGTTGTTCTTTTGTTTGTTTGTTTTGTAAAGCTTTATCTCTTCACTGAGATTATATGTTTAGGAATCCCAGCTTTCTCTAAAGTCATAGTAGCTTACTGATATAGAGTTAATGTTATTTGAGGTTCTCTAATATTATAGAACAAAATTAACTTAATTCCCTGAATTTTCAGTTTATTGTAGTTTGTTTCAAATAATTTTGAAAACATACAAAATACATATAGTCAAAACTCTTCACTCATTCTTAATACATCGTAGAAATAGCACAGAAGATAATCAGCCAAGCTAATTATGGTTTCTATATCTCTACACAGTTAAAAGGGTCAGACAGAACAGATAATGAATCTTAAATATGTCAAGGTAACTTTTTTAAACTTTTACCTGGTCATCATTTGCTCCTGGTTTCATGGTTTGCATACTTGGATACCATACTGTTTCATCAAGGCCACATGCTTGTTCCAAGTTAATAAAGAGATGTAACTAACAATGCCCTCAAAGTTGTACAACCCTTCCTATAATGTTTTTTGTTTTTGTTTTTTGTTTTTTGGTGAGGCAATTGGCATTAAGTGACTTGCCCAGGGTCACACAACTAGTAATTGTTAAGTGTCTGAGGCCGGATTTGAACTCAGGTCCTCCTGAATCCAGGGCTGGTGCTTTATCTACCTTGCCACCTAGCTGCCCCATTCTTCCTATAATGTTAACCAATAATTCAATATTTCAGTACTTGATCCACAAAAAATGCCACATCAATCCAGGACATCCCTGGTGTAGATAATAGAATCATTACTAAGAATGTTTGGATGCTCTACTAAAGAGAAAATAATTATCATTAGCCAAATCTGAAGGGAACTTGAATGATGAAAATAGGCTTATTAACATCACAATTCCCTTCAATCTCCTGGTTGGGAATTCTTCCCAACCTTCCTCAGGCCTTTGTTTTAGGGAAATTGGCAAAAGCAAAATACCTCCCTTTAGAGGCTATTGTCCAATAAAACACCTCTCATGTATATTGTAAGATTCCTTGAATATATAATAATGGAATTGACTTTGACAACATTGACTATTAATATCAAGCAAAGCACAAAACAGGGAGATGTCTGATCATCAAAAAAAATTGTCACTCTCATGATGCCATATTGGATAAAATGCTGGGCTCTGCATAGAAAACTGGATTTCAATTTTGTATCTGATACGTAATAACTGTGTGACCTTAGTCAAGTCACTTATTTTCTTTACACTTCACTGATCTATAATAGTACCAACCTTATACAGGTTGCCATGAGACTCAAATGAAATAATATATGTAAAGTGCATTGCAAAACTCAAAGAACTACATAAATGTCTATTATTGTTAGGTTATCATTTGCCAAATAGAGTTGAAATTAAAGTGAGATTCCCTATAGATAATGCTTTTCTGTTTGAAAATGACTTGGTGCTAACTGCTTCAAGCCCCAACTTTGCAAGAGAGTTTGGTCTGAATAATCACATATGAATAAAGGTGATTAAAGAATACCTCATGTTTAGACCAGTGGTTTAAAATTCAAATAGAAATGGGGGCCACTACACCATACATAAGAATCTCTGAAAAGCACATATTAGAAAATCACATTATTGTCTGTTTCATTGTATTTTTATTCATTTTGTTAAACATTTCCAAATTACATCTTCAATTTGGTTTGGGCCACTTGAGTAATTTGCTGCCTATGGGCTGCATGTTTGACATCTCTGGGCTAGACTTCAATAGGTAATAGTATTTGGAAGAACTAGTCTCTCTATACAGATATCAGAGAAAGATGCAGCTGGACAGTGAACTGGAACCAGAATTAAATAGAAAGATGGGGGGCAAGGAGAAAGATGGGAGGGGAGAAAGAAGGGATGGGAGCTTGGTAACAGTTGGGGATTTTTCTAAGCACTTTGTTGTGGGCCCAAAGTCCCCCAGAAGTTCTCTGGGGCACATTGAGGAATCTTCTCCTTGAGAAACTAAACCAGAGGACAGATACACCTAGAGAGATAAACAGAACCAAATGGGACTGAGCTAGCTTCGGAACCTCCACCCTTCATTCTGATCTCCCTTATCCCTGGGGAGGTAACTTTGGGTGCGGCTGTGGCCTTTGTGTCCTGAAGAGAGATCGTAGCCACCCCTCTTATCCAATTCCTCTAGCCACCACCAGTGGGGGATGGTCCTCCCTCACTAAAGGAACTTTCCACAGTCAAATGGTCACCCCTCCCCCCATCAGTCCTCTATAAAAGTACCTGCCAGTCTCTTGCTTGAGGAGATTGGCACCTCTGAGCCAAGTGCTTTGTGCCTATCTCCCCATGAGAAGTCCAAGGATTTCTTTCATGGTTTCCCTCCCCCCCTTCCCTTCCCTTGCCCCTAAATAAACTACCACCTTATTCTAACTACTTTTGCGTGCTAGAGGGTGTAATTCTTTAAAGAGGAATTCCTAAGAACGCCAACCCCTACCCAAACCCGTACCCCATTTTCCCCCATTACAACTTCAAAAATGTTAATAGTAACTTCCACTTATATAGTACTTTAAAATTTTTATGTTACATTATTTTATTCTCAACAATACTCTGAGAGGGGTACTTGTTCAGTCATTTTAGTTGTGTCTGGCTCCTTGTGATCCAATTTGGGGTTTTCTTGGCAAAGACACTAAAGTAGCTTACCATTTCCTTTTCCAGCTCATTTTACAGATGAGGAAACTGAGGCAAACAGGATTAAGTGACTTGCCCAGGGTCACACAGCTAATAAGTGTTTGAGGCTGGATTTGAACTCAAGTCTTTCTGATTTCATTCTCCGGGTGCTCTATCCACTGTACCAACCAGCTGCCTACAAGTATCCTAATCCTCATTTTACAGTGGCCCCACTATTCAAAGCAATTTGACAAGATTTTATTAGATGTTACTGTATACAAGTCATTATGCTACATGCTGGGAATACAAAAACATAAAAGGAGAAAAAAATAGTCCACATCCTCAAAGAGCTTACATTGGACTGGGCTTCTCAAAAAGGTTTCTTATATTTACACGGATAATAGACATCAGAAGCAGGAATCCAAACTGGGTTTTTGTGGACTCCAAACACAGCAGCTTTTCTCAGGGCACAAATCCTTAGTTTCTTTCATTGGTATGAGGCTGCTGGGTGGATAGAGTACTATACTTGGAGTCAGGAAAACCTGAGTTCAAATCCTGCCTCAGATATTTCCTAGCTATGTGACTCTGGACAAGTCACTTAACCTCTGCCTCCATTTCTTCACCTATAAAATGGGGACAATAATAGCACTGATCTGCCAGAATTGTCATGAAGATAAATAGAGATAATAATTGTAAAGAACTCTGTAGACCTGAGAGTTTTATATAAACACTGTCATCCTAAAACATGGATTGTGGATCTTTTCTCATCATGGTTGCCTATTTTTGTTTAATTTTAAATATGGTTTTATTTATATGTTGTTTTTACATTGCCTGAGTTTCCCCCTCTATTCCTCCCCTTCTTTCCCTCCCAGAAAGCCATCTCATATAACAAAGAGTATTATTTGGGAGGGGAAGCAATCAGGGTTAAGTGACTTGTACAAGGTAACACAGCTAGTAAGTGTATGAGGCAGGATTTGAACTCACATCCTCCTGACTCCAGGACTGGTGCCACCCACCTGCCCCCAAAGAATTTTTTTTTCAAAGAAAAATAGAAACAGAAAAAAAATTCCAGCAAAATGCATCAATATATGGAAAAACTCAGGAAATATAAACCACTTTCCATACTCATGGACTTCCACTGTCTGTGAAGGTGAGGGAGAGGTCTTCTGATATCTCTCCTTTGGTGTCATGCTTGTTCTTTGTAATGTTTCAACATTCAATTTTCTTGTTTTGTTGTAGTTGTTCTAATTGCATTGTTGTAATCATGGTGTTTATTGTTCCCTTGGCTCTGTTGCTCTCTGTATCAGTCAGTACATGCAAATCTTTCCACGTTTCCCTGTATTCATCCTGTTTGTTACACTACAGCAATATTCCATTATATTTATGTGCCACATTTTTTAAACTATTCCCCAAACCATGGGTATCTAACTTTGCTTCTAATTCCTTGGTATGATAATGAGTTTTCATATAACTAGTTTAATATAGAAATGTACTTTTTTTTCATCAATGATCTCCTCGGGGTATATACCTAGTAGTGGGATCTCAGGGACAAAGGGTATGGACATTTAAACACTTTGTATAATACTAATTATTTTCAAAAGTGATTGTACTGAATTATAGCTCTAACAATAATGCTATAGTGTACCTATCTTCCCACAATTCCTCCACTGATTACTCTTTACAGTAAAGACTCCAACTAATCAATATACTTTCAAAAATCAAGAGTCCAAAACTTGTCTGATTATACTCCAGCTGTGATCTGATTAGAGAAAAGTATACTGGGACTATTAAAATCTGAATCTATGAACCACATGAATTTCTCTAGAAAGCTCCCTAGCTCTTGCCAGAATCAAACGATTATCTCACCAAAATTTCATCCTTAAGATATGGGTCCCTACCTGTCGTATTCCTGAACTTTTTGAAACATGTTCTCTTAATGTCTTGGTTACATATCATATGATGGCCAGCACTTGCCACTTTATTCCAAACTCTAAAATGTCATGGTAGCCAGCTCTCTGAGCTTCAGATTCTACTTGTTTAGATTTTTTTGTCTGCATAATGTTTCCTCCTATTAGACTGTGACCTCTTTGAGAGCAGGGGCAGTTTTGTATTGGGTTTGGGATTTGTTTGTCTGTTTTTGCCTTTCTTTGTATCTTCAGTGCTTAGCATAATGACTGGCATGTAGTAGGCACTTAATAAATGCTAGATGTCTGGCTGACTACCTTAATAAACAATTCCACTCTTTATTGGTAAGGATCAAGTTCCGAACAGAAGCTTACCTTGTTACTTCTTCTATGTTGTTAATAATGAAAATATCAGCAAGAATTTATTAATTGTTCTGCTTTTATCAGCAAAAGTTCTTCAGCAGATGTCTGCCCACTTGAAGTCTCCAATGAAAACTATGCCTGGCTTCAGTGCCAGCTTTGGGGTCTGGACCAGGAAATCAAATACATTTTCTCCTGCTGGACTGGTTTTAGTTTATTCCCACTTCAATATTTTTTCTATTTCTTCTTTCTTTGATCTTCACCTCAAATGATTTCTATCATGTCATACCCCCAACAAGGACTTGTGCTTTTCCACAAAAGTTTATAACTTTTTTTGTATAGTGTTAAACTGTCTCCTTCCCTATATAACTTGTTCCATTTGAATAAGGTGTGTCCTTCTATTATGATATTCCAGCCACTCGTCACATCCTACCAGGTATCGATGATACTTAAGTGTTATCCACATGTTAAAATCTCTAGCTCATGTTGTCACCTATACTTTGTATATTTGCATAGAGATACAACTTAGAACAATAAGAATCATTTTAGTCCATCTTCCTGGGTTTTTTTTTCTTTTGTGAATTACTAAATAGCTCTTTGTGGGTCATAACTGTTGCTCTTTTTAGAGTCATAATTGTTACTCTTTATAGAATCTGGTTAATATATATTTGGATATTTCCTTCCTCCACTTTTCAGTTTAAAATCCTCAATCATATTGGCTAGTGTTCAGGAAGATAATTTTCAAACCTACTTAGATATACTCTATCCACGGTGGTCAAGGGTCTATCTTTCATGGATCTCAAGCCATAGTCTACGAAATTAAATCCCTCTGATTTCACTTTTCATATTTTGCTTTCACCTTTTTTTTTTTTTTTTAGTGAGGCAATTGGGGTTAAGTGACTTACTTGCCCAGGGTCACACAGCTAGTAAGTGTTAAGTGTCTGAGGCCAGATTTGAACTCAGGTCCTCCTGACTCCAGGGCTGGTGCTCTATCCACTGTGCCACCTAGCCACCCCATTGCTTTCACTTTAAAACTCCCTACTTTCATTTGGCAACCAAGACATTAAGGTCACCTGTACTCAAAAACTCTTCATTTCTTCCCCCCATCTTTTTTTTTTTTTGGTTTTTTTTTGTTTGTTTGTTTTTGTGGGGCAGTGAGGGTTAAGTAGCTTGCCCAAGGTCACACAGCTAGTAAGTGTCAAGTGTCTGAAGTCGGATTTGAACTCAGGTCCTCCTGAATCCAGGGATGGTGCTTTATCCACTGCGCCACCTAGCAGCCCCCTTCTTCCCTCCATCTTGATAATATCTAGAGAATCTTTCTAGATTCTTTTTGGCAGTATCATTTATTCCCACTTAAATTGCCAGAAGTAGATAGGCTTGACATGTCTTAGGAAGTTCTCTGAACACATGCATTATGCCACCCAATCCAACAGGAAAATTATTAAGCACCTACTGTATGCAAGGCACTGTGCTAGGTGCTAGCAATTTAAAGAAAAGATGCAAAACAATCTCTGCCCTCAAGGAACTTACATTCTACTGTTGGAACTTGGATCTCCAAGTTTGATCCAGTCTGTTTCACATGACTATTACAATGAGGAGGTGGACCTATTTATTGAATTTTAATTATGTCCTTTACTTCTAAGTTACCACTAGCCTTGGTCACAATTCACTCAATGACCAGTTGAAATTGGGATATTTTGTTATTTATTTCTCCTTCTGAAGTATTCTCACTGGTGACTTAACAGAGTTTACTATACCTGTTGGCCATGGGATCTATTACTTTAAACATTTCCCATATTGTTTTTGACCAAATTATCATTAGTATTCGTTATTTTGAGAGGCTCTTTGCAAACCCAATTCTTCTGTCAGGTATTTGTTATCTTCTTCTAACCCAGTTCAGCTTCTGGTTCCCACCATTGTCTCAGTTCCCTTCTTGAGCTGTTAATGGCTCCACTCCTTTAGTCTCCTCCTTCAATTGGTATGTTCCTCCAACAAGCCTATATTTGAGGAAGTATCTATACCAGAAACACTCACTTCTAACCTGGCTTAGCTCCTGACTCCCCAGGCAACTTTTCAAACACCCCCCCCACATCCCCCACTCTCCTGAAAAAGTAGTATCCCCTTCCCCTTCCTGCTCCCTTTATGTTTTCTTCCTCAGTTAGAATGCAAGCCCCTCAAAAGACCTTTTTTATACCTTGTGTTTGTATCAACAGAGCATAGACATAGTACCACAGTACCTGGTCCGGAGTTAGTACTTAGTAAATGTTTTATCTAATCAAGTCTTTTAGTATGGAGTTTGAGAAGAATTTTTGGACTAGAGTTGTGATTTCACTGGTATAAGGAACATCCTATGAGGAACCTGCCTCTATATGGCGAACCCAGAGGGCTCTCTGTAGCCCCTCTGATTGAGTTCCCCCTCACCAGGCTTGGGCCATGGTCACTGAGGCAGCAAGTCTCTTAGGAAACTTTGTGGTCAAGGCCTGAATTCCTGAGACAATGCTTGGCTGGCCTCCCAGGGGCCCGAAGACTCAGCTGTACAAACCTTGCTCTGCCTAAGCCTGGAACAAGTTCTGCCAGGTCAAGGCTGGAGGGTTGAAAAATTATTCCTATTCTCTTAGAATTATTCTAGCAGAGACTGTATTTGATTTCTTTATGGCTTTCTGCTATAAATACTGAGCTATCCTGGATAATAAAGAGCACATAGTTTATTACACCTAATGTGGTGCTGATGTGCCAATGATTAATCGTTTCCAACCTTCAACTTCCGTCAAGGGAATTAAGCCTGTGACTCAGACACCTCTACTAATGCAGATGGCTAATGGTTTAAAGGCTTAGATAATTGCCAGTGGCACTGAGTTTTTAAATGACTCAAACAGGGTCATACAGCTAGTGTCTGAGGTGAGATTTGAACTTGCTTTGAGGCCAGTGCTCTATCTACTGTGCCACCTAGTTGCCCTTCAGAACAAATATGCTCAGATAGAAGAAAAAGCCCAAGTGTGCATGAAGCACAGTGCCTGGACATAGTAGGAGGATAATAAATGCTAGTTGATTGCCTGACTTCTTCTAAGTTAATAATACGTGGCATCATGGAGCAGCTAAGTGGTATAGTGAATAGAATGCTGGGCCTGGAGTCAGGAAGACTCATTTTCCTTAGGTCAAATCTGGCTTCAGACACTTACTAGTAGTGTGACCCTGGGCAAGTCACTTTATCCTGTTTGCCTCAGTTTCTTCATCGGTAAAATGAGCTGGAAAAAAGAAATGGCAAACCATTCCAGTAGCTTTGCCAAGAAAACCCCTATTGGGATCAGGAAGAATCAGCTATGACTGAACAACACATGACATCATTCTTATCCATGAACATGAAATAAATGTCCTGGTACCATATTCCCAGAGGACCAACATATTGCAGTAGAGAAGTGAGGGTGAGTGGAATGAGGTAAGGATTCTGGTACTAGCTCTGGCAATAAGTAGATGTACAACACTGTGCATATGAATCGGCCTTTCTGAGCCTTGATTTTCTTACTATATAATAAGGGTTTGGGATTAGGTAATCTACCTCTATATTCCTAAAATCTAGAAGGTCTTTTAAAATTAGGTCCATTCTGAAACCTCCCCAATTCAAACAAATTATGGCTGCATTATCAGTCTGAATTAGAGAATTTTAAAAGCTTAATTACAAAATATTTTGTAAATTGTTTGATTCACTACTGGAGTCCAAGTTAGTGAGATATTACCATATTACCAAAGTCTTAGTTTGCGATTATTAAAGCTTTCGTAGTATTCTTTAGGAAAAGCTGATTATAGGCTTCTCAAATCTCCCTCATTGGGCAGAACTAGTACCAATAGGTAAAACTTAGAAGGAAGCAGATTTTAGCTCAAAATAAAGACATGGAATTTCTGACAGAATTCTCTAAAAGTGGGATGGGCATCATCTTCATCATAATTATTATTATAGTTAACATGTACATATTTTGCTCACTATGTGCCAGGCACTATACTAAGCATTTTACAATTATTACTTCATTTGATCCTCAAAACAATCCTGGGAAGGTAGGTGCTATTGTCATCACACCATTTTATAGATGGCAAAACTGAGACAAACAGAGGTTAAGTGATTTCTTCATGAAATTGTGAGTTTGCATTCTAGAGAGCAATTTGAAACTATGCCCAAACGGGTATGGGGCTGTGCATGCCCTTTGACCAAGTAATACCACTACTAAGTCTGTATCCCAAAAATATCATAGAAAAGGGAAAAGCACCCACATTACAAAAATATTTATAGCAGCTCTCTTTGTGGAGGCAAAGAATTGGGGAATGGCTGAACAAGTTGTAGTATATTAATGTAATGGAATACTATTTGTGCTATAAGAAATAATGAGCAGGCAGATTTCAGAAAAACTTGGAAAGACTTAAGTGGACTGATGCTGAGTGAAGTGAGCAGAACCAGGAGAACATTGTACATAGTAACAGCAACATTGTGTGATGATCAAGTGTGATAGACTTGGCTCTTCTCAGCAAGACAATTCCAAAGAATTCAGGATAGAAAATGTTCTCCATATCCAGAAAGAAGAACTGTGGATTCTGAATGCAGATTGAACCATACTGTTTCTACTTTTCTGTAGTTTTTTTCTTCTTTTTTAATGTTTTTCCCTTTTGTTTCCCTTTTGATTCTTCTTTCACAACATGACTAATGCAGAAATGTGTTTAATGTGATTGTACATATATAGCCTATATCAGATTGTTTTATGTCTTGGGGATGGGGGAAGGAAGGGAGGATGAGAGAAAAATTTGGAACTAAGAATCCTGTGAAAACAAATGTTGCAAACTATTTTTACATGTAACTGTAAAATAATAAAATGCTTTTATGATTTAAGAAAAGAAATTGTGAGTTTGGAGGGAGGTCTTCAAATGAAGGTTAGATAATCATTTGTTAGGTTTTTATAGGGAATATTAAAGCTTTGGGCAGGGTAAGTTGGACTAGGTGACTGCTGAGTCTCTTCTAATTATTTGATTCTATGATTTTCCTTCATGTTTAATTTATGGAGCAATTATATTATGTCTATCTCTTTGATGATTGAAGTTGATTCTGTATGAGAGCCTATCCCCTTTCTTCCTATATTCAAAACAATTAAATGTAATTAGTTAAATAAGTCTATAGAAAAATATGTATAGCTTTCATTTTAGATTTAAACATTAAAACCCTTATTTATTTATAGGAATGTTAAAAATACTACCTGCAAGTCCAACTCTTTGTTTTCTGGAAACAAGGAAAACCAGATTTTCTTCATCAAGTTGAGAAGCAAGTGCATCTTCTTCTGATAGAAAATATCCAAATATCTAAAATAAAAACCATATCTCTAAATTTACACAACTTAAACATGCTCCATTTTCTCAGTACTATTTATTATGATGATGGAATTCGGACCCTAATTCAGAAAAAAGGGACACATCAATATTGGAGTGTAACTCTCATAAGCAATAGATTATAGTTTGTGTACTTAACAAGATGCATTATATTTTGCTTATATTCCACCTTTGGGCAATGATTATTTATTGTTTTCCCTTCTACAGAAATGAACAGACCCATCAATATTGAACTGATAGACAAACCAATCAAGTATTGCAATCCCTTTCTGAGAAGACCCAATGTTTCCCCTCACCTCCAAAATCATGACCATAACTGATGCATCTGGACAAATATGTGGTTAATGTCAACCTTCTAGAAAGTAAAGTCTTTAGTTATAGTGGAATAAGGGAAAATAACTATGCAATTCTAAATCTATATGACACAAAGCATACTGGAGAATTGGAAATTATATTTTGGCCAGTCACTATTAATATTTTTTAAAGAGAATAAATAATCCAAGCAAAATAGCAAATAGAGATATGAAATTTTTCAGTTTGGTATATACAAAAGAATACACAAAAGTAAATGAGCTCCACATGGGAGCAAGAAAAAATATCAGTTCAACTAGGATAGAGAGAACAATCTTACCCAGGATAGGTATCCTCTCAGCAGTCTCTAAATTTGCAAGTTCCTTGGAAGTCAAGGAACTGAATGGAGCTGTTTCCCATACATGTTCATGGTATTGAAGGATCCAGTCTAGTCTCTCTCTCCTTCTCCTCTCACCAACTCATCGTGTATATCACCATGCAACTGAACTTAATGTTCCATGCAAGTACAGATGGTCATTCTCTGCATCCTCTCAGCCATGGAAGAGTCACATCTCCCTCAGCATAAACAATGTGACGCACAAGCCTGTTTTTCAGGGTACCATCCAAGGGGATGATACATATTTTCTTTTATTTTGGTTATTTTATTTGTATTCTGAACTTAAACACCAAATAAAATGGGAATTTCCTATTAATCATAGAACAGAGAAAAAAGTACATGAAACTATAGAGCTTTATTATTACAGCTTGCTTTTCTTCTTAATTATATAAGTTCAATGTATAGTTTTCAAAACTGTTCTTGTCTGAGCTTCTTTCTGGGCTTCTTCTTGCTATGTTCTTTATATTTTAAGACAGAATCTTTAATAACCCTATTTTCTCCATTTAATAAGCTTTTTTTGCTATTCTTTCCCTATTCTTCTCTGCCCTTCAAATCATTCCAATTGAAAAAAAATGAGAAATAAGACTTTTGAAAGTACATGCATAGTCAAAGAAAATTCTCATATTATCAATGTCCAAAAATGTGTATTATTTGGTATCTTGAGTCCATCACCTCTTTGTCAAGAGGTGGTAATCATATTTCATTATCAGACCTAAAAACTTAGTTGGTCATTTCATTTATCCGATTTCTCAAGTCTTTTAAAGTTTCTTCATGATGTTGTTGCTGCAGAAATTTTTTCTTAGTTTTACTCACTTTATTTTGCATCAATTAATACACTTCTTCTCAGGTTTCATTGAAACTATTTCATCATTTTAATGGCTCAACAATATTCCATTATATAAACATCATAATTTGTTTAGTTGTTCCCCAATAGATGCATACCTCTTTAGATTCCAGTTCTTTACTACTATAATAAGATCATTTTCAGCTTTCTTTCATCTCTTTTGGATATAGGCCTAGGAATAGTATTTTTGGGTCAAATAATAGGGAAGTTTAGTAACTTTAGGGACATAGTTACAAATTACTTTCCTGAGTGACTAGACATATTCATATCTCTACTAACTGCATGTGTGTGCCTGTTTTTTTCTGTAGTCTTTTAAACCACTCATTTTCTAGTTTGGAGATGGGTTTTTTGTTTGTTTTTTGGCATTTAACAATCTGATGGGGTGTGAGGTTCTTTTAATTTATGTTTCTTTAATAGTGATTTGGACCTTCTTAAAATATATTTACAGATCTTGGATTTTTTTTCTTTGAAAACCACCTGTTAATATTCTTTGGTTATTGCTCAATTGGGAAACAGCTCTTCTTCACATAAATTTGAATCAGCTCTTCATATATGTTTGAAATAAAGCTTTTATCAGAAAAACTTGCTGAAAATATTTTTTTCAAAGTTACCTCTTTCCTTTCTAATTTTAAATGCATTGGATTTGTTTGTGCCACTTTTTTTGTTTTATGTGATCAGAATCGTCTATTTTGTTATCTATGATACTCTCTGTTCCTTGATGGATGATGAATTCTTCCCCTGTCCATTGTGGTAAAAAACAGAAGTTTTCGCTTAATCATTTGAGAGTTGAGTGCATAATACTGAAGCGGTTTTTTAAAGGACCGCCCTTTTGGGGAGGAGACCTTTGACGAACAGCCTGGCCAAGCACGCTGTACTTCCGGGATGCCAACTTAAAAGTGAGAGTGAGAACCGAAGTTCATGCTCTCTGTCTCACGGCACTTTTGGTGATCAGCTCTGGTTCTCAGCCTGGCAGGAAGTTTGGGGATTCAGTGAGTTTTATAAAAGAATAAAGACTAAGCTTAGATCTAAGATTATTCATTTGTATTTCTACTTTCCTATTTCCTTAATCGGTATGACCTGTTTGTTGGCTAATTAATTCCCAAACAATAAAAGCTAATACCTCTCTGATTAATGCTCAGAGGCTTCTTTTTCTTACTGGTCTGGGATATATATAAGGGAAAAGTTCAAAGGGGAGTTTAATGCTCTTATATCCAATTTTAAATCTCACATCATAGATCTGAAAAGCAATCTTTTCTTTATTCCTTTGTTTATAGTGACACCATTTATGTCTGTCAAGCATCTACATTGATCTTTTCCTGGTATGCATTATGAGATTTTGGTTAGAACCTAAGTTTTTTCATGCTTTTTTCCCCCAGTTTTGCTATATGTTTTTGACAAATAGTGATTCATTACCCCTAGTAGCTAGGGTCTATTACATTTATAGTTTTCCTTATATGGAACCAACCTGGCATAGTATATAATTGGTTTTAGGATACAATCTTTTAAATATGTTATTATAGAATATTTGTTAATATTTTAATGTTTTTACATTAGGGATATATGTTTATAATTTCCTTTTCTACTTTGTCTCTGTAGTTTAAATATCAACCATAGAAAAAGTTTGTAAGGGACTTTTATTTTCCTATTTTTACAAAGAATTTATGTAATATTGGGAAAAATTCTTCTTTGAATGATATAATTCACTTGTAAATGCACATGGTCTTGGGAGTTTTTTCCTTTGAGAGTTGATTTATGCCTTATTCAATTTCTTTTTTTTTTTTTTTGGATATTAAGTTATTTATATAATCTTTGTCATCTCATGTACTTTTGAATAGAATTTTATTTTCCAAAATATATGTAAAAACAAATTTTAACATCAATTTTTTTTTTAAAATTGTTCCAACTTCTCTTCCCACCCCCACCCACTAGAACTCAAGCATTTCAAAATAAATTATACATGAGTAGTCATGGAAAACATTCCCACATTAGCTAGGTTGTGAGAAAAAAAAACAGTCAAAAAACTCCCCAAACTTCAGACTGAGGAATTGTCAAAGGGAAAAAACATTTTTTTAAAAAATGTGTTTCCAGGGGCAGCTAGGTGGCGCAGCGGACAGAGCACTGGCCCTGGAACCAGGAGCACCTGAGCCCAAATCCGGCCCCAGACACCCAACACCCACCAGCTGCATGACCCCGGGCAAGCCACCCAATCCCAATTGCCTCACCAAAAAAGAAAAAAAAAAAGAAAAGAAAAAAAATGTGTTTCCATCTATTTTCAGATACTTATCACAATGTAGTCAAATATAGTTGGCATTCAGCAAGCATTCATTAAACCTAACTTTTTTTGAAATTGTTGTCAACTTTTCACAGGGATTTGATCAAAGATGACCATCAGAAATCATGTTTGGTTTATTCTGAATGAAAGGAGAGAGAAGCAATCATTCCACATATCCCTTCAGTTTCCAAGTTTGATCAATTCTACTTTTACAATATCTCATGAATGCAGTCTTTATTCCACTCTTACAGCCACCATACTAGTTAAGACTATTAGCCCTTCTTGCCTTTTCCCTTATATGACAGGGTTTCTTAACACTTTCTGTGTCGTGGACCCATTTGGTAGTCTGGTGAAATCTATGTACCCCTCTCAGAATTTTTAAAAATGCATTTTTAAAAGTACATGAGACTTATGAAAATGGCAACCAATCTACAGAGAAAGAAGTGATAGTATCTGAAAATAGATGGAAACACATTTTTTTTTCTTCTTGGACTGGTAGTCCAAGACACCCAACACCCACCAGCTGCATGACCCCTTCTTGCCTGCACTGCTCCATTTGTCCAATTTGGCCTTTCCTTAAGACTTTCCCTTCTCTAATCTGTTCTCCACACAGCCTCCATAATGAGATTCCTAAAGCTTAGATGTAACCATGTCACTCCCCTGCTCAATAAGTTCTAGTAGTAATACATTTTTAGTGATGCTTTCAATTAATCCAACCATTCTGGAAAGCAAATTGGAATCATGCTCAAATGTCAATCAATCCACAGCCAATAAGCAACTACTGACTGCCTGGTATTGTGCTAGATACTGGAGATACAAAGACAATTGTTAAAAAAAAAATCTTTGCCTTTGAGGAACTTACCATCTAGCTGGGAAAAACACTATGTACACATATAGTTATATACAAGATATACAAATTAAATATAAATTAACCATGAAGTCTCTTAGTCAATAAACATTTATTACCTATGTGTTAGGTACTGTGTTAAACACTAAGAAAGGCAAAACAGTCCCTTCACAATCTAATGGGAGAGACAACATGCAAAAAAAACTAAGTACAAAAAGGACTATATAGAGTACAAATTGGAAGTAATCAATGGAGGGAAAACATGAGAATTAAGAGGGATTTTGAAAGGTTTCCTATAGAATGGAGAGATGAACTAACAGCCAGTGGGGCTGGGAAATACTTTCTATAGTGGTCATACAAGCTGAATTTTGAAGACTTCTAGGTGCCAGAAGTATGGTGGGAGTACATTCCAGACATGGGGAAACAAATAATTTCCAAGATCCCACTGTTAGACATATGCTTTTAGAAGGTCAAAGACAGAAAGGTCCTGTACATACTTAAATATCCATAATAGCATTCTGTGGTAGTAATGAACTAGAAATAAAATGGTGTCCATCAGTTGGGAACTGGAGAAACTAAGATAAATGAATGTAATGGAATATTACTGTACCATAAGAAATTATAAATTTGAATAATTCAGAGAAAAATGAGATGACATATGAGCTTATGCAAAGTGAAGTAAGCAGAAGTAGGAAAAAGAGTAATAATAACAATAATGACAATAATAACAAGAATGCTATGTGCCAGGAAATGTGCTAAGTGTCTCATTTGATCCTCACAACCCTGGGAAGTAGATGCTATTATATCCATTTTACAGATGAGAAAACTGGGGCAAAAAGAGTTTAAGTATCTTGCCCAGGATTACACAGCTAATAAATGTCTGAGGCTGGATTTGATTGCACCAATGTAAATGGAAAGAACAAAAAATGAAATTGAATCCCACACCTAATTGTAATAATAGACTTAGCTCTGATAAGAGATGAGAAAACACAACTTCCCTTCTTTGAAAAGGTACAAGGAAAAAAAAAAGAAAAGGTACAAGGCCATGGGAATGAAATATTGTACATACTCTCAGACACAGTCAAAGGGTTGGTTCGTCTTGCTGAACTGTTTTTTGTCTCTTTTTTTTATTCTTTAATATGAGGGAAGGCTTGGGGAGGGGAGGAGGCATTTGCAAATGAAGGTGATATAAAAACAAGAGAGAAAATATCTCAAAAACTTTGTTTTCAAGTTCTGTTAGCTCTCTCTAGTCTCTAAGATCAAATACAATCTACTTTGTCATTTAAAACCCTTCACAACCCTGGGTCTAAACTACTTTTCCAAGCTTACACCTTTTTCAAGCAGCACTCCCTTTCATAGTCTCTAACATATAGCTAGACTGGCCTTCTTGCTGCTTCTCAAGTATACTGAGTCACCTTCCGTGAGTCATTTAACACTGGTGGGCCCCATTTTCTTATCTATAAAATAAGGGCATTGATTTTGATGGCCTTTGTAGTCCATTCCAGCTCCAAATCAATGATCTCATGAAATTACCTTGTATTTCCTTTATCTTTCCATATTTATTTAGAGCCATTTAGATGTCTTCTTAGCCATATTTCCTTTTGTTTTAATATCTTCCCAGATGATTTATCTGCCTGTTCTCTCGGTTTTTAATTTAATTTTGTTCCTCCTGAGATCTTAGGTGGTTTCCTTTTTTCTTTATGTTTTCCTATGGCTCATGAGGACCTTAAAGTTGCCTTAGCCTCTGCATGTGGAGAAATTTGCTTTTCACTAGTCCCAGTTCCTGCTCTAAGAAGTTTCTAAGGAGACAGGACTGGTTTCAGTTGGATGCTAATCTCCTTTCCTTCAGGTCCTGTGCAGCCACATACAAATATACTGGCATCCTGACCTAGTTCCTTCTAGCTGAATAATGTTTACCACCAGGCAGAGGGCACTGCCCAACTTCTAGACAGAACATTTTTACTACACTTTCCCTCTTCGCAAGTGGGTAGGCAAAATTGAAGTCCGATGCTTATTGCCACAGAATAATGGGTTCTGGGAAGGGGCAGGGTATGCTAACAGATACTGAAGGATTGGCAAGAAAATAGTTATTTGTATGCTCTGTCAGAGTTTGTGGAGTGGTACAGACAATGAGTGAGTTAGGGATTAATGTTTTGTGTTGTTAGCATAGAAGGCTATCATATTCAGCTTCTTGGTGTATTGGTCTACAAAGACAGCTGTAATTGCTTTTCTTCTAGTGTATTACTTTTCTTCCCAAGTTTGGAGGGGTTTTTGAGAGTTAGTGGGGACCAGACAAATTTTCTTGTCTTCCATTCATTGGTCACATGACCTGGAACTCAGCCTGACATCTTTATTTGGTATTTTTGTTGTTAAGAAATATTTATAACAGATATGGTCAGGTCAAGCATTTATTAAGCATTCACTATGAGCCAAGTACACTTTGGTCAATGACTCTCTCCAACTTCCATCCCCCACTCCACCTCATTTTATGAATGCCATTTAGTAAAATACAAACACCTGTCTCAAACAGCATACAAAACTGTAACAATATTTGTAAAATTGGGCAACCAATTTAACTCAGATTTTGGTCATTAGAGTACTTCTACTGCCACTTGTATTTTCAAACTTCAGTAGGGATAAAAATGTTTTATTTATTTTGTGCTAATGAATGCCAGTTTCCTAGAAAAAATCTGTAAAAGATATGCAGTTTGAAATAATTCCCTAGATTTACATGGCACCTATTTTTGAAAAAAACCTAGAGCAATGTACAATCATCCAACAAACCCTTGCAGATTTCTAATTACATTTTTTTTTTTTTTTGCTGAGGACAATAACAACAACCTGAGGAAGTAAAAGGGAGCAGATGTGGAGAAAGAGGAGTAATTACCTATGAATCTACAATTTAGTACACAGCAAATATGATAATCAGAAATTTTAGTTATTTTTCCCAATCCACTCATTTCACAAAAAAAGAAACTGAGGCCTAGAGGGATGAAGTGACACCCAGTTCCAGACCTTCTGACTCAAGATCAACTGATTTTTCCATTATAATACTGTAATGAACAGAACCCTAATTAGCATATAGCAATGAGGGCTTTTTTCCAGCTGAGCTAATAAAAATCCTAAAAGATTATGTTGTTAAAGTGTGGTATTCAATAGGCTAGCAAATTTGGAAAACTCCACATTAGCCAATGAATTAGAAAGGATCAGTTTATATCCCAATCCTAATGAAGGGCAATGCCAAGGAATATTCAAATTACTGAAAAATTACACTAATTTCACATACCAGCAAGGTTGTACTTAAGATTCTACAAGTTAGACTTCAGCAATGAATTACCAGAATATGAGAATTACCAGATCAGGCTGGTTTTCAAAGAGGCAGAGGAACTAGAGACCAAATTTCCAGCATTTGCTGGATTATGGAGAAACACATCTACTTCTGCTTTGTTGACTACACCAAAGCCTTTGACTGTGTGGATCACAACAAAATGTGGCAAGTCCTCAAAGAGATAGTAGTCCCAGAACATTTACTTGTCTCCTGAGGAACTTGTATATGAGGCAAAAACAACAGTTAAAACCTATCACAGAACAACTGATAGGTTTAAGCACTGCAATTTGATAGTATGAATTCTGTGGTGCTCAGGTTTCCTTATAGTCTCTCACAGCCATACATTGCTACTGGAAAAACCATACCTTTGAGTATATGGACCTTTGTTGGCAAGGTGGCATCTCTACTTTTTTATATGCTTTCCAGATTTGCCATAGTTTTCCTTTCAAGGAGCAAGCATCTTCTAATTCCATGCCTCCAGTTGCCCTCTGCAGTGATCTTTGAGCCCAAGAACATAAAATCTGACACTGTTTCCATTTCTTTTGCCAGGAAGTGAGGAGACCACTTTCCAAGAGCTTAGGTTTGGAGGCTTTTGTTTGTTTGGGTTTTTTTTAACGTTAAGCTTCAAGTCAGCTTTTCACTCTCATCAAGAGGCTTATTAATTCTTCTTTACTTTCTATCATCTAAGTGATATCATTGAATATCTGAGATTTTTGATAATTCTTCCAATAACCTTAATTCCAGCTTTTGATTCATCCAACTTGGCATTTCACATGATGTACTCTGCATATTAGTTAAATAAATAAGTGACAATATATAGCCCTGTTGTATTCCTTTCCCAATCAAACTCATAATCCTCCATTTGGCTTTTAAATCTCTTCACAACCCACCCTTCTAGCTTTCTTATTCTTCTTCCCCACCCCCACCCCAACTCTAACCCTATTAGCCTTCTTTCTGTTCCTCTCCCAGAATGTTACATCTCTCAAGGACTCCTTGTCTTTTCACTCACTATTCCCCATGCCTGGAAGTGATTTGCTTCCTAACCTCTACCTCATAGCTTTCATGACTTTCATGCCTTTCCTGGCTTTTCTGAAGTCTCAACTTTAATCCTACCTTATCCAGGAGAATTTCTTGGTACTCCCGCTGCCTTCCCTCTGAGATACTTTTCATTATACATCTCTCTCTGCGTTTGTTCAATTTTATATATAAATATAATATATAACATTGTATATTATATTAAATGTTATGTTATTATATATCATATTGTACATGTTATATATGTGTTAACACACACACACACACACACATATATATATGCACATAGTTATTTGCATAGAATCTTCATTAGAATATGAGCCCCTTGGGGGCAGCTAGGTGGCACAGAAGATAGAGCACCAGCCCTGGAGTCAGGAGTACCTGAGTTCAAATCCGGCCTCAGACACTTAACACTTCCTAGCTGTGTGACCCTGGGCAAGTCACTTAACCCCAATTGCCTCACTAAAAAAAAAAAAAAGAAGAAGAAGAAGAAGAATATGAGTCCCTTGAGGACAGAAACTGTATTTTGTCTTTCTTTGTATTCCCAGAATCTTAGCACTGTGCCTAGCAACTATTCCTATTGACTGACTCACATTATGATTTCCCTGGACTATGTGAGGTTAGAGAGTAGGATTTCCTGGTGGGATGGAGAGGGAAGAAACAAAACATCACCTGTCTAGCTGTTATGCCAACAAACTAACACCTGTTGGAAGTAGGAGATGACCATTTCAGAGTCCAAAGGACTCCAAGGAATATGGGCTAATTTCTCCTGGAATATGGAAAACCATTTCTCTCAACAAGTTGATTCCCAAAGAGAAGGAAAGTTCAGCTCCCAGGCAGTTAAGTAACCAATCCAGAGATGAGTAGTAGCCTGGGAAGTTTTCTCTCACCAATAACTAGGTCATATAGAGGGGGCTTCCTGGAAAGGAGTTACTTCAAGGAGTCCAGTCTAAGGAAGAAGGAGAAATCCTTCAGTCATACCTTCCTATGAATGCCTTTGCCTCCCCCCAAAAGTGAGGTTTTTTTGCCTCAGTTAATGTACTGACAGGTTTCTCAAACTTTCATGTAGAGAAGACTAAGGTCAACCTGAAGAGAGACCTAATAAGCAAGGTGGAGAGGGAGGGCACTTCAAAAGAAGCCAAAGTATTTAATGTCTGTGAGAATGGAGGCAAAAACTGAGGTAGAGAAAAAATGGTGGGCCGGATCTGAAACTCCTTAAGAAAGAAGAGAGACAAAGTCAAGAAGCCTTGAGTGCAAATCTCACCTCAGATACCTGGTGCTGGTTGTTCTTCATTCTCAGAAGAGGACCAAAATGGCATCACTATGTTGGGATCAGGGTACAGTATGGCTGATCATAGGTACTTTGGCTGATCAAAACAATACAAGTTCAGAAGGCTCTACCACAGGTTGAGCACAAATAGTCCATACAAACATTTGGAATGGAGATGACTCTAAATTTACACATCTCACATTTCTTTTGAGCTACTGCAATTCTGCTTTGCATATAGAGTACAGTGTCATCTTTGATTCAGGTGTGACATACTGGGTGATCCTGTGCCAGTGTTTCTCATGCTTCACAATCTATCCCAAGGTTCTTCAGAGAGACTTTGAGAGTGTTCTTGTATCATTTCTTCTGACATCCATGTGAGCACTTGCCTTGTGTGAGTTCTCCATTAAATAGTCTTTTAGGGAAATGTACATTTGGGATTTGAACAATGTGGCCATACTATCTGAGTTGTGCTCTCTGTAGTAGAGTTTGAATGCTTGGCAGTTCAGCTTGAGAAAGAATTTCAGTATCTGGTTCCTTATTTTGCCAGGTGATCTTCAGAATTTTCCTAAGGTAATTCAAATGGAAGCAATTCAGTATCCTAGCATGGTGCTGGTATACTCTCCAGGCTTCACAGGCATGTGTGAGGTCAGCAGAAGGGCTTTGTAGACCTTTGGTTTGGTAGGCAGCCTAATACCTCTTCTCTCCCACACTTTACTTTGGATCCTTTCAAACATTGAGCTAGGTCTGGGAATACATGCATCAATCTTATCATCTATGTGTACATCCCTAAAAAGTACACTGCCATGGTAAATGAACTTAGCCCCAGCATTTAAAATTTTTCCATTTGCGTTAGCTGACAGATCCATGTACAGATGGTGTGGTGCTGGCTGGTGGAGAACCTGTTTTCTTGGTGTTAATTGCTATGCCAAAATTAACACAAGCAACAACAGAGAATCAATCCATACTTTGTTGCAGCTCAGACACAGAGGCTGCACTGAATGCACAATCATCTGCAAACAAAATGTCACACACTCACACACACACACACACACGCACACACACTCCTTCCACTTTAGTCTTGGCTTGTGGCCTTTCCAAGTTAAACAATTTACCATCATTGTGATAGCTGATCTTGATACTCTTTTCATCTTCATAGAAGGCATCTGACAATATGAGCTATGGTGCAGTGGCAAAAATCATTTAGTTCTTCACAATCTCGGTATCATCTAGCTGCTAACGTGCTTCCTCCAAAACAAATTATCTTCTATTTATTTTGCATGGTAAGCATATACTTACATGTGAGGGACAGTGTCTTGTAGTGAATGGAGAAACTGCCTTGAAACCAGAAAGACCTGGGTTCAAGTCCTGCCTCTGATATGTACTACATGTTTGACCTTGGACAAGTAACTTCACTTCTCAGTCTTCTAGGCAGCTTGGTAAGACTATAGTTCAGAAGAGATACAGATCTACAGTGGTAGAGGGAATTTCTTCATCTGGGAATTTCTTTTGCTAATGAAATCACAGGTCTAGTCCCGATCCCCCAACCTTATGCATACATGTTGTCCCCTGCACTCTTAGAATACAAGCTTCTTGAGGGAAGGGACTGTTTCATTTTTGTCTTTATATCCCTCCGTGCCTATCACAAGGGCATGGAACATAATCATTACTTTGAAAACATTTGTCGATTGATCTATAATACAGTAACACAGTCTATAGAACATTGGGCCTGGAATCAGGAAAACCTGAGTTCAGATGAAGTCTTGGACACTTATTAGCTGTGTGATCCTGGACAAGTTAGTTGAATCCTGGCAAGTAACCTCTGTTTGCCTCAGTTTCCTCATTTGTAAATGAGAAGAATAATAATACCCATTTCTCAGGGTTCTTATGAGGATCAAATGAGATATTATTTGTAAAGTGCCATAGTGCTTAGCGCATAGGAAATGCTATAGAAGTATTAGCTTGAATTATTAATAATAATTCAGAGAAAACAATTTCCATGTCATTTATGTCACAGTAGTGTTGTGAGATTTAAATTAGATGTTTGTAAAGTGCTTTGGAAACCCTAAAGCATCACATAAGCACCATTTCATTGTCAGATAGCTTGTTGCTGGTCACATAGTAACAAAAAGAGCAATAGAGGACCTGAGTTGGAATCTCATCTCTTCTACTTAACACTCCTATCATCCTATTACCCTGGATTAAGTCCATTAGCCTCTCTGGGTTTCAGTTTCTTTATCTATAAAAATAGGGGATTAGATGATCTCACAAGTCCTTGCCAGTTCTAAGGCTATGATAGGAGAGCCAGTAATGTGGCCAGACCATGGGAAGATCAAAACCTTTGCCCTCTGGGTAAACAGCTTTGTTTCATTGTTCCTCTACTCTCTCTTACTTTGCCAGGAAGAGTCAAAGGGGATTAGCATCAAGAAATAAGAAAAACGATACAGCACCGGCCCTGGAGTCAGGAGTACCTGAGTTCAAATCCGGCCTCAGACACTTACCTCTTACTGGCTGTGTGACCCTGGGCAAGTCACTTAACCCCAATTGCCTCACCAAAAAAAAGAAAGAAAGAAAGGCAGGAAGGAAGGCAGGCAGGAAGGCAGGCAGGAAGAAAATTAAAAAAGAAATAAGAAAAACACAATTTTTTTGTAAGGGAAGTCCCAAGAGAAGAGACTAATAAGGTGTAATAGAGACAAAGTGGAAGACATAGAGAATGGCCATGCTAAACCAGAGTGAAATCTCAGAAACTAGAGAACAAGAAGTATAGTACAAAACGATTAAGCCTAAAAGTACTATACTAGATAGTTTATCAGGAATGCTTTGTTGTTATTGTTAAGTTTTTTCAGTCCTGTCTGGTTCTTCATGATCCCATTTGAGCTTTAACTCTTCTATAAAGTTAAGCAAAAAGGTTTTTGCACAAACAAAACCAATGCAGCCAAGATTAGAAGGAAAGCAGAAAAATGGGAGGAAATTCACATGGTTTTTCTGATATCGACCTCATTTTTCAAATATAGAGAGAATTGAGTCAAATTTATAAGAATGCATAATTCCTTAATTGATAAATGAGCAAAGGATATGAACAAGTAATTTTCAGAAGAAGAAATCAAAGCTATCTATAGTCATATACCAAAATGTTCTAAATCAATATTGATTAAAGAAATGCACATTGAAACAACTCTGAGGTTCCATCTCCTACCTATTAGATTGATCAATATGACAAAAAAAAAATAACAAATAGTGGAAGGGCTGTGGGAAAATTGGGACACGAATACACTGCTGGTGAAGTTGTGAACTGATCCAACCATTCTGGAGAACAATTTGGAATTATGCCCAAAGGGCTATAAAATTGCACATATTCTTTGACCTAGCAATAAGCACTATTATGTGTGTATCCTAAAGAGATTTTTTTTTAAAGGGAAAAGGGCCTATATGTACAAACATATTTATACCAGCTCTTTTGTGGTGGCAAAGAATTAGAAATTGAGACAATGCCCAACCATTGGGGAATGGCTGAACATGTTATGGTATATGAGTGTGATGGAGTGTTATTGTGCTATAAGAAATGACTAGTAGGATGCTTTCATAAAAATCTGGAAAGACGTCACATGTAGTGATGCAAAGTGAAATGAACAGAACCAGGAGAACATTTTACACAGTAGCAGCAATACTATATGATGATCAGCTATAACTGACTTAGCTATTCTCAGCAACAAAGATCCAAGAAAATTCTTAAGGGCTTATGATGAAAAATGCTATCTATCTCCAGAGGAAGAACCGACAGAGTCTGAATGCAGATCGAAGCATACTATTTTTACTTAATTATTTCATGTTTTATTTTTATCTGTATACTTTTCACAACATGACTAATATGGAAATACGTTTTTCATGACTACACAGGTATAACCTATATAAAATTGTTTTCCTTCTCAATAAGGGGTAGGGGAGGAAGGGAGAGATTTTGCAACACAAAATTTTCAAGAATGACCATTAAAAATAGTTTTTATATGTAATTGGAAAAATTAATATATTTTTAAAAGGGAAAAAATAGAGACTTAAATGGGGGCAAATAAACACCAACTGATGATAAAAAGTCTCCTACTCGAGTGTAACGATTGGAATGACACCACCTGCTGGAGACTTACTGTAGAAGAATTCCGCCCATGAAGCGGAGGCCTTTGAGGGCAAGACCAGGAGTCTTTTCTTTGGCATCAGAAAGTGACGTTGGGTAGTGGGAGGAAGAAGGAAGAGACTAGTGCTCTGTCTCAGGCTTTCCTTTGGACTCTGGTGGAGAGCGGAGCTAGAAATGTGCTCTCCCTTTAATAGATAAGAATCTAGGCCTCTCTCTTTACCAAATTCTTATTCTCTTTGATAAATGCTTAAAAGTCTAACTCTTGCTAAAGCTTATAATTTATTGGCGACCACTCATTGGATATTTTAGACAGACTAGCTAGAATTTTAGCCCTTAACACAAGATTTTCAAAGAAATAAGACAGATTGCTCCTTAAGGAAAAGACCCAGAAAGAGTTTCTCTCTCCCTTCATTTCATCCCCCTCCCTCCCGTGCCCTGCTTCCTCCAACCTGAGATTTTGCTGGTCCATGGTTAAGTGTAAGGGCTACACACCTTAAATGATAAACATCAGGTAATATCATTGTTGTTATTGTTAAAAATCTTGGTGACATGGAAAAGTCTTTTTTTAAGCTCCAGGTTTGGAGCTAGATCTGGAGTTTGTAATCTTTTTTTGTTGACCCCATTGGCAGACTGGTAAAGTCTAAAAGATCCATTCTCAGAATAGTTTTAAGAAATATAATTAAAGGAAATGCTAAATTTCAGTTAGCAGGTAATGAAAAGAAAGATGTAATTTTTCCCCATTCAAGATTACGCATGCCTTGGGGGAAGGGATGGTCTGTGGATTCCAGGTTCAGTACTTCTGGACTAAATGATCTCTAAGGTCCCATTCAAACTCTAAATTTTTTGTTAATTATCTCAGTTTACTCTAAAATGATAAATCGTCAATTGAGTTTTCATCCTCTCTTTGGTATGTCTTGTGAATAAAGCTGGGGCTGTATTTTCAATAGAGCCATCTGGGGAACCATAGGGCTCACATCAAGAGAAGCAGCAATAATCACAGTTAAGTCTGTTCAGTCCTCCCATCAAATCTCTTCCAGTGGTCCTTAGAGCAACTTGAATGTCTTCTCATACGGATATTGCTAATCCCAGAAACTAGTTCATGATGACAGCATCTATATGTTCATCACTAAAAGCTCAAGATCCCAGGAGAACACGTTAGTAAGGTTGGGGAGATTCAGTCTGACTAAGCCTGTGGAAAATCTGTAACAGAGAAAACTAAGTATATCTTGGAAAGTTTACAGTAAGTCTAAGGCTGACGTATTTGGTTCTCAGCTAACATTTTCTTAAAGCATGAACCATGATTTAAAAAAAAAAAAAACAACCCTTAAGTGAGAAACAATAGCATCATCCATTTTTTACAAAGCAGAATTAGTCATTCATTAGTCATAATTAATCATCTTTGACTCATAGACAGTGTTATTAATGGTACTCCCCTCTTTGCTACAAGCACCCTCTCCTTTCCATGCACATAGAAAGTATATTTACATTCCATTTTTTATATCAAAATCATAGCATAATTTCCATGTGAAAGCTAAGCCATGGCCCTTTGTGGGTTTTAAAAACTCATATGTATGCACCGTTGAAACTTGTCCATGCCAGCATACTTGTAAGCTAAAAACAGACAGATCAAAGAGTTCTGGAATCCAAGAGACTAATGGTGACCCACAAAATGCCAAGATGTGGAGAACTCTAAAGACTTAGGCCAATTATTGCATAGCCAATTTCATGGGGCTTTTTCAGTTTGTTTTTCTAGTAACATTAATAGTATATTTTTACGTAATGGACCAAATGGATCCTGATGCAAACCAAATCAGCTAGATAGAGTGGAGGGGAAAGAATGTTGGGCTTGAAGTAAGAAGCTCTAGGTTTGATAATAAATGCTAGCACTTATGAGATGAATGACTGTGAGACTGAGGACAAATCATATCATCTCTGAGCTTCAGTGTTCTCATATGTAAAGAGAAGATAATCATGCTTGAACTACCTACTTCACAGGGTTATTGTGAAGTTCAGGAATTGTAAAATGTTATACAAATGTGTTATTAAAATATGATTCCTTCTTTCCCCATTCACTAAAGAAAATGAAAATAATTTTGTTGTGCTTGCAAGGTTTGTAGAATAGAACTGTCCTCGTGGAAACCTTGAGAAGTAGGCATTATAATTATTACCTCCATTTTAAAGTGAAATAAATTGAGATTCTTTCATTTGTCCATGTACAAATACTAAGTTTTTGAGCAGGTATAATAGGCATGCTGATTTCAGTTAGTATTCAGTCTAGAAATCCTTCTAGTTCAACATGCTTACTGCCTATAAAGACAAACTCTGAATATCTCAAAACATTGACTCATGGTTGTCAAAGGCTATTCCAATGGAATACAATCTCTGACAGAGCTCTCTACAAAGCTAGGAAGGTATTAAACATTGGACTAGTGATAAGTTATGTGGTGGTCTTCTAGGACCAGATTTGCTAAGGGCCAAGAAGCTGGCTGCCAGATTTTTTTTGGTATTGACTATAGTAATTCTAAAAGGGTTTTAATCTGCATTGGTGGGAGGATTTTGTCTCCATTTGATTGTAAGTTCCTGGAGGACAGGGACTTTTTGCCCCTTTTTGTATCCCCAGAGGTTAGCACAGTGCCTGACATATAATAGGTCATTTGTAAAATCACATTTGTAAAATCACAGATCTTCGGACCTGGCTCATCAATAGTAAATCTTTTAAAAAATGAATTTTTGAGGGGGAAGCTAGATGGTGCAGTGGATAAAGCATTGGCACTGGATTCAGGAGGACCTGAGTTCAAATCCAGCCTCAGACACTTGACAGCTACTAGCTGTGTGACCCTGGGCAAGTCACTTCATCCTCATTGCCCTGCAAAAAAAGAAATGGTTTTTTGATGGATTGATTGACTAAAAGTCAATGAAATGACCAAATCAGTCACACCACAGGCAAGGTTACTTTTCTGTCTCCAAAGAAGCACTGTTGTTTCTTACTGGTGCTTGAAATTATCTGTTTTCCATTCATATCTGGGCATGATCTCTGGGGAATACGCTGGAAAACTCTGCCCTAGTATCATGGAGAAAATCAAACTTTCTTTAGTGTCATTCTAACCTTATGTACAATGATCAAAACAGTTCTAGAAAGGAGCAAAGAAGTCCTAGAAAGGGGTGGAGGAGGAGTAAGAGAAAAGCACTCTGGTCTTTTAGGCTATATTAATTCCATTCTTTCACCTCTTGGATACAAATTGCTGTACTTCATCCTTTTCTACCTTTCCCTCCTATGATCCCCTCCCCTTTTTCTATTATCTTCAATTAATCAATCAACAAGCACTTACTAATTGATAACTATGTGCTAGGACTTAGAAATACATGTCCAAAGAATGAAATAACCCATACTTGAAAGGAATTTACAAGCTAATGGAGTGGTAGGGGCAACAAATACATATAAAAATACACACAGCCGAAGTATAGTTAATAAATACATACATACACATAGGCAATAGTTAAATACAAGATAGTTAGGGAGAGAAGAACACCAACATGAAGGAGGGCAGGAAAGGCTTCATACAGAAGATGGTTTCTGAGTTGCATCTTAAAGGCTAGCCTGAAGCAGTGAATCATCATGGTGACAGGATCAAAATAGGAGGTGGAGAAGCTGTGTGATCAGTATTAAGAAAAAGGAAAATCTTTTGGAACCTTTTTCTCCAGCCGCAAGCCCAGAGTTAGAATTAGCATCAGGAATAAGGTCATAAATAAGGTTAGGATTAGAGTAAAAAGTCAGCACTAGATTTTCCAATTCTATTTTATCTCATCTGGAGTTGACATGATCAAATAATTTATTATGGGATTTAGAGTTGGAAATGACCTTCCTTCAAGGTTCTCCAGCATAACCTCGTTAATATGTCATTGAAGAAATCGGGGCCCAAAGAGGTGAAGAAATGGATTTGTCCAAAGCAGGGAATGATAGCATCAGGATTCAAACCCCTGTCTCCTCTGACACCAAAGCTCTTTCAGCCTTTGCAAGTTTTGTCTTTGGGAAAATAGTAGATCATTCACCTGGAGGACCAATTATGAAAAACTACAGCCACTCTTCTTCCTCATCTCTCTCAGCATCCTTCTTATGGGACCAAGTTCCTTGTTAAGGACATCTTGTTTAATGGAAGCCAGGTGAATCATTGTGGCATATTATAATGACACATACATGAAGCCTGGTGATTCATCTGTCACAATATTGTAGAGAACAGAAGTCTTAGCTACTTACTCACAATGCATGTAGATTTCCAAAATTCTAGGTTAGTGCTATCATAATTCAAATGTGGAATTTTACCCTAAATACCACAGATCCATATTCCTTCAACAGAATGTAGCTCTCCCAATTCCTACCCTAATTTTTTTCACCCTTTGAAGTTAACTGATCATAGTTCAGAAGTCTCTGGCATAATTGTTGAACTACCATCTCTATAAAGGATTATTCTGAGGGTTGGTCTGAACAATAACTAGTATTTATGTGACTTTTTTTTAGTCTTGATGTTCACTTGGAACACTGGTTATAAAACATTTTTTTTTCCTTTGCCATGAGGAATCTTGGCACCTTGATTGTTTAAACTGTTAACAAAGAAGAGTTCTTGGGAAGTTGGTCTTCTAGACCTATTTCCCGAACCTTGAGATTTTTCTGCCTCTCCTTCCTTTCCACCTAAACTTCCCATTCTCTTTCTTTTTTTCCTCAAAAATAATAGTAAAAATTGAAGATTTGTACCTTTCTTTTTTATTTTATTTTTAAGGTTTGTAATGTGCTTTACCTATGTTAGATACATACTGTTATCTCCATTTTACAGATAAGGAAACTGAGGTACCAAGAAATAAAGTGACTTAGTCACACAATTAGTAACTGTCTTGGGATAGGACTCAAATATAGATCTTCCTGACTCCAAATCCAAAGGACAAAACCAAAGGAAATGGGTTTAAAAGATGAGAAAAAATCTGGGAATAACTGTAAATGAGTTTGGAGATACTACTAAGAGATATTGGGTTATTACTGTCACTAGAGATATGAAGAATAAGATCTGCAACTATTTACTTTCAATTAAACAAGGGTTTAATAAGGTCGTGCTACAGTCAGAAACCATGCTAGGTGTCTGGAGATACAGAGATAAAAGTGAAACAGGCTTTCCCTCAAGAAGCTAACCTACCAAGGAAAGCAGTTGGGCTATGGAGGCCCAATATGTACAGAGATAAACACAAAGTAAATACAGAGTAAATACAAAATACACATCAAATTAAATGCAAAGTAATTGCTAAAGAAAGAACATTGCGAGCTATTGTAGGAGGTAGCACTTGAATTGTGTCTTAAAGTCAGTTAGGAATTCTAAGAGATTGTAGGGAGGATGGAGTTCTGGCATGGGGAACAAACAGCCTATGCAAAGATAGGAGGTGGAAGAACAGTGAAAAGGCCAGTTTAGATGGACTTTAATGTGCCTAAGATGAAATGTCACGTATGGGGATACAGCAAGCAGGCTAATCAGGATGAAACAGGGGGGTAATGGGTAATCAGCTGGAAAAGATAGATTTTAGAGCTGGAAAAGACCTTAGAGATCTTCTGAACCAACACTTTTATGTTATGTATGAGAGAACAGAGGCCGGAGAAGATTAAATGATTTGCCCAAGTGTGAATCTAGATCTTCTGACTCCACAATCAGTCCTCTTTATCCCTGTCTGGAGCCAGATTATAAAGGGTTTTAAATGCCAAAGCTCAGAGTTTATATTTTATCCTAAAGGCAATAGGGAGCTATTGATACTTATTGAGTAGGGAAGTGATGGAGTCAAACCTTCACTTTAGGAATATCATTTTAACAGCTGTATGTAGGATGAATTAGAGAGGGGGAGAAACTGGATGTAGAAAGGCCTATTAGGAGAATATTGTAATAGTTTAGGAGAGATGAAGTGATCCTGTTGTACTAGGTTGGGCATTCTTTTATGTATTGGCAAGTGTCTGTACTGGAATGACCAACCAGTGGAATGACCTTTTGATGCCCTTTAGAGTCTTGTTAAAAATTTGCTAAAGGCCACATATAATTGAATTCAATAGTAATTTATTAAGTGCCTGCTGTGTGGAACCACTGTGCTATGTGCTAGTTACACAAAGACAAAAATGAAAAGCATTCACCTGCCCTCAAAGAGCTGACATTTTGCTGGAAAGCTAATCAGGAAAGGTGTGAAAGAAACCTCAAAATTAGCCACTAAGGCAAACAAATATGTAGTTAAAGCGAAATGCCACCAATGTTTATCAGCTTAGTTTCAGAATCAAGTTGGAGATAAAGATAGGAAAAACAGGCAAAAAGATGGGGTTTTTTTCCCCTTACAATGACCCCAATTTTCTAACTCTAGGTCAGAGAATGCTTAAATCTAATGACAGCAACTCTGTGAATTTATTATTAATATTATTTTTATTTTTTAACAAAACCTGTGATTTCATTGGACTATGAAATTCTTAATGAGGAAACTCTCACCCATACAGATTGGCAACCATTCTGCAATTTGCGGTGATGATTACCCAAGATCATACAGTTAGTAGGCCAGCTCTCTACCAAGTAGGACTCTACCAACTATGTGTTTATGAAGAGAGAAAAAGAAATTCAATGTTTTCTTGTCACTAATTACACACCAGCCACTTCTCCATTTATTACACCAAGGAAACAAACTCCCCTTAAATATAAGGGACAGGGGTTCCTCCCACAATCTCTCTGATACTTCTTTTTTTGGGGGGGGGGGTGAGACAATTGGGGTTAAGTGACTTGCCCAGGGTCACACAGCTAGTAAGTGTTAAGTGTCTGAGGCCGAATTTGAACTCAGATACTCCTGACTCCAGGGCCGGTGCTCTATCCACTGCGCCACCTAGCTGCCCCTCTCTGATACTTCTAAAGAGTAGTCCTTAGGTATCATCCAACCAAGGTCACACAGTCCAGCTGTCTACCAACTAGGACTTTACCAATTATGAGTTTATTAAGAGATAAAAAGAGATTCTCTCTTGCCCACCCCAGGCTCCAAAAGTTACTTTGGAAGTGACCTTCTGTTTACATAGTACATATTTCACATGTACATAGTTATTTGCATAGAGTCTTCTTTATTAGAATATTAATTCCTTGAGGTCAAGGACCATGTTTTTGCATTTCTTTGAGTCCCCAGCACTTAGGATAGTGCCTGGTAAATAGCATGTATGTTGGAATTGCTTAATCAACATGTAATCAATCTGTAATCCCAAACTGAAGAAGATGACTTTGAAATTTCATGGAACAGACATCACAAATTCCTACCTCACACCAATCCACTGGTGCATCTGGATTGTTGCTGAGTTTCCTGTAGAAGCTTTTCACATCTTGGCTCTTTATTTCTGGACCAAATAGTTCCAATACTGACTCATAGAACTTTTCATAATCAATAGTGTCTACATTGAAACAAAGAATTACAGGTACAATGTTACCAAATACAGAAGACCCTGTTGTTTAAGATCATAGAATTACAGTTGGAAAGTATATCAAAAGCCACTGAGTTCAACACCCTTAACTTGCAAATAAGGAAACTGAGGCTCAGAGAGCTTAAGTGACTTGTGAAAAGCCACAGAACTAATAAAGTATCAGAAGTGGGCTTTCAACCCACTTCAGCCCTGCATCTACTATACCACATTGTTTATTTCAGCATGTATCACTCTTATCGTCTTACTGCTTTATTTCAATTTGTAAGCAGCAGATTATTCTGGTTTAAAAAATCCTTTCCTTTTGGACCTGACTAGGCTTTGAGTTAGAATATTCCAAAGTAGGGTAGAAATTGTTCCAATTAAATGTCCTAGCACCTTCACCATAGCTCCTCTCTCAACTAAAATAGGAAAGATCTATTTTTCCTCAGCATGATTCCTCAAAGGGAAAAGCCAGACTTGGTTTATCCCTTTTTTGATTTGAATGATCTTACCTATTGGTAGCAGACCACCTGCTGTAGTGGCCTACAAGGATTCACTTATAGAGATTTATCAGAGCAAATTTCTTTTACATCATGTAACCATATAAGATTTCCAGCTTTAGCTTGGAACTTTCTGCTGCCAAACTTAGCAATAAATGGAGATTAGAGTAATAGGCTAAGTGACAGAAGGGGTCAGGCATGGGCTTTCAAAATGCTAAGAGATTTTTGTTGTTGTTGAGTCAATTCAATCATGTCTGACTCTTCATGAACCCATTTGAAGTTTTCTTGGCAAAGACCTTGAAGTGATTTTCTATTTCCTTCTCCAGTTCATTTTACAGATAAGGAAATTGAGGCAAACAGGGTTAAGTGACTTGCCCAGGGTCACACAGCTAGTGCCTGTCTGAGGTTGGATTTGAACTCAGGTCTTCCTGACTTCAAGCCCAGCATTCTACCCACTGTGCCACCTAGCTGTCCTGTGCATAACAGATCAAACTGGGTCAATGAACAAACCTAGTAGTATTAGAGATGCTTATATTTCATACTTATCAATACCTTATTGATACTAATGAGCATAATATTTTTTTAAATCTGGGATGATTTCTAGGCTATTGTTTGAGTCATTGACAAGAAGACTAAATCCTGGTAGATAACTTGTGAATAAACTCAGACATTCATTTTTTAAAATTACTTTCCAAATGTCATTTTGATTTTGATGATGGTGTTAAATTGCTGTAACATTCTGGAAACAATTATTAAAGGACTGAGTTGTAAGCACTTATAAGGAGAATTCTTGATTACTATTAGTCAGCATGGGCTAATTGAGATACAATCATTCTAGATAACCCTCTTAGTCCTTTTGGTAACAGAATGACTAGATGGCAGGTCATAGAATGCTTTAGATCAGAGATCCACAACCCATATGACATGGACCTCAGGACATCCTTGAAATGCTGAAAAAGGTCTTCATAACCAAATATGAATCCACAGATAGGCATTAAATATGTATGCATTACCACTTTAAAAAAAAATTACTTTCCAGAGTCAGCCTGATACAGTGGGTAGAACTATGGACTGAAAATCAGGAAAACCTGGGTCTAATTCCTGCCTCTGACACTTGCTAGTTGTATAAATATAGAATGAAAGTCACTTGACCTTGCTGACCCTTTTTTTCTACATCTGTAAAAATGAGAATAAGAATGATTATTAATACTACTACCACTGGGGGCAGCTAGGTGGCACAGTGGATAAAGCACCAGCCCTGGATTCAGGAGGACCTGAGTTCAAATTCGACCTCAGACACTTGACACTTACTAGCTGTGTGACCCTGGGCAAGTCACTTAACCCTCATCATCCTGCCAAAAAAACAAAAAACAAGAACAAGAACAAATACTACTACCACTACCTTCAGTACCTACCTCACAGGACTTTTTGTAAGACTTAAATGAAATAACGTAAGTAAAGCCCTTTGCAAACTTTACAATGCTATATGTAAATGTCAGTTATTGCTCACTTGTGGCTGTATGCTTGGAAATTTATTGATGAGCAAATTGTGCCCGGTAGATTCAGGAACCTGGTTAAAGTCAAGGTATGCTACTTTTATCATTTCCCCTAAGTCTTTCAAGTTCTGTCACTTGTGTCACAGCAAGAGATTAATTTAGCAGGACTCACTCTTTTCCTAAACTAAGTTAATTATTAACCAATGTTCCATTTCTTTTCAAAGAGTTTATAAAACTATAGAAGACAAGAAATTTGTAATGTGAATTTCAGAATTTAATCTCCTGAAATGGTATTAACGGAATCATCACATTTGTCCAACCCCTCATTTTAACAGATGAGAAAACTTAAGGCCCAGAGGTCATACATTATGTAGTGCAAATAGCCAAACGTGATTTTTCTATTAAAGCTATTTGTTCTCAATGTTAGGTGTTAACACATTAAGAGGGAAAGAATTTTTACTTACAGGCAGCTACAGTACAGCCAAAATATCCCTATAGAGGCTCAGTAGACTATGTTGGTTAGGCATGCCAGCCCTTAGCTGTTAATTGGGCATTTCTCACCATACTGTCCCAGCAATATTTCCACTACTCCCCTCTTACTTCTTCATTTGTCACAGCTACCTTTGATCTCATGATTCTGTCAGTAGCTTTATATATGTCTTCTTTGTATATTGAGTTATAGTACTTAGACAACTAACCATCCTGAACTCCCAGTTACCAAGGAATTCATTCAGAATACAACAATAACTGACACTTACACAGTTCTTTAAAGTTTTCACAGCATTTTACATACATCATTTTAACTCAATCATCACAACAACTATGTGAGCTAGGTACTACAGATATCATCCCCATTTTACAAATGAGTAAGTTGAAGAAGGTAATCACTGGCCTGTGGTCCCACAGTTGGTGTCATTGGAGAAATTTGAACTCAAACTTTGTTGACTCCAAATTTAGCATTCTATCCCTGATACCATGCTGCATCAGACAATCTACACATTCCTAAGTACTCCCAGAGAAAAGTTCACAGGAGGCCTCTACTCTATATACAGTAGACTCCTGTTGTTGAGTTGTTTCAGTTGTGTCCAACTCTTCCTGACCTCGTTTGGGGTTTTCTTGGCAAAGATACTGGAGTGGTTTGCCATTTCCTTCTCCAACTCATTTTGCATATGAGGAACTGAGGTGAGCAGAGATTTAAGTGACTTGCTCAGGGTCACACAGCTAGTAAGTGCCTAAGGCTGGATTTGAACTCAGGGAGATGAGTCTTCCTGACACCAGGCCTGCCACTCAATCCACTGGTTCATCTAGCTGCACAAGACATCAAAGTTGGAGGTATGGATTTCAACTGGCCACCCTCAGCAAGGAAAATTGATATGTGTACCTAGTTCTCTACTTGTAGAGATCTTAGGGGGTTCATGAAAGGCAAGATGATGAGTGAAAAAGATGTGATCATATTAACTATGTATCCGAGCCTAACCCTAACCTCAGAGGGGAATAGCACAAACTTGAATGAAAGATATTTCACCCATTTCTAAATTTTCCCCATAGAAGACTTTGAAAAGAAATATTGTAACCTCAAACACTGATACATAGGAGACCACTGGGACTCTCACTGACCCTGAATTCTACATAACTTTGTCAGCCTTATTTTGGGGATTCTTTGGGAGGTCTAGACATCTCTCAGCTTACCTTCATTTTTGACATATAAGCCTAGTCTTTCTTCTTTTTTCTGGATCACTGTTGTTTCCACTAATGTCCCAAATTTCTTCAAGGCTGCAGTAAAATTGTTAAATTCATTTGTAACATTGGCCTGCTTGTCTTCAGAGTTCTCCATGGGGACATAGGGGTATCTTTATTTCTGGATGGAAATGATGACACTAATCTGATGACCTGAAAATCCTTCCCGTTGTTATGGTGTCCCCCCAATGTCTCAGCTTTTGCTCGAATGTTCATTCCTTTGATCTTAAAATCCCATGCTGTAAAATGGGAGCAGGATGTGCTGCTGGGATGTTAGCAGGAAAGATGACTTTGGATTAGCAATCCCTACATCCTGGCTCTCCCTTCAGGGAAAGCCCTGACCTCATAATGTTTCCTCAGTGGTCTTCATAAGGTCCCCATGACATCATAATGTATGCTAGTTTCTTCATTTAACAAGAGAAGGATATGACTGAGACTTCTCTTCCTATACATATACTGAGTGGAAGGGGATGGATATTAAGTAAAGAATGAGGAAGAGAATACATGTAAAAGCTTTGAGTTCAAACAACATTATACATAGGTGTTTCCTCTCCTATCACAGTCTCCTGACCTTCCACTCTTCTTCCTACTTCAAGAAGCTATGGAGAGTATGCTCGATATTTTCTCTTGAGGCTGCACTGGATGGAATCAATTGAGCTGAAGACTATTTGCTAAAGATAAAAGCAAATTTTCAGTACCGTTGGTTCATCCTGCAAGGAAGAGGTGACAGTGCAGCAGAAAGAATGCTTTATAGGGGCAGCTAGGTGGCTCAGTGGATAGAGCACTGGGCCTGAAGTCAGGAGGATCTGAGTTCAAATCCAGCCTCAGACACTTAACACTTGCTAGCTGTGTGACCCTAGGCAAGTCACTTAACCCCAATTGCCTCACCAAAAAAAAAAAAAAAAAAGAATGCTTCATTTGGAGGCAGAGGAAATAAGTTCAAATATGTCCAATGTCTGTTAATTACCTGTGGGATGCCACCTTTCTGGGCCCCAGCTTCCCCATCTGTACAAATTGGGAACTGGACTAGAAAAACTAAAGGCCCCTTTAAGCTCTAATGCTGTATTCCAAATATTTCTTAATTGGCATTGTGATTCTTAGATGTGTAAAGAGCTAACTGTCCTTTTAATTTTTTTTTTCAACCAAACCTGGGATTTCATCAGATGTTCAGTCTACCAATGCAGACCAGTACCTGCTCTGCAACTAACAGTCTTAAGAGAGTTGCCTGGGGTGAAATTAAGTTACTGGGGGGGGGGAAAGAAGTTAAGTGATTTGGGGTGAAGGAGGGATAAAGTTAAGTGACTTGCTCTGGTCATGTAACCATTCCTGAAGATCTTGAAATCAGGTCCTCCTGACTCCAAAGACAGTTCTCTATACACAAGCCACTCTGCTTTTTCTTCTTTTCATTGTCTTATTTTAAATTTGAAAAAGCAAGCCAGTAGAAGATAGAGGAATTTTCAGGGTACTCTAGCTTGAGGAGATGCTTTTCTGCAACTCGCCCAGAAAAGACTGCTGTTCCTGAAACAATCCCATGTTCCTTAACTCGAAACTTCTTAGACTGTGGGTTGCAACCCCATATGAGGTTGACTAACTGTGGAGGTCATGAAAAATTTGGCAGTAAATGTTTGATTGTATACCCATTTTATATACCTAAAAAGGTGGGGTCATGCAAAAAATTTCTCAGGCAAAAAGGGGTTGTGAGTGGGGAAAGTTTAAGAAGCCTTGCTTTAACCAAGACTGTTAACCTTCAGTTCTTCCTGAAAATGACTCTAATAGTATTTTTGAGCAGCTGAGTATCACAATGAATAGTGTCAGGCTTGGAGTCAGGAAGATTCATCTTCCTGAGTTCAAATCTGACTGTGTGACCCTGGACAAGTCACTTGAATCTATTTGCCTCAGTTTCCTCATCTCTAAAATGAGCTGGAGAAGAAAATGGCAAACCATTCTAATATCTTTGCAAAGAAAACCCCAAATGGGGTCACAAGGAATTGGACATGACTGAACAACAATTAATAGTATTTCAGTCCCTAGTTACCTGTTTTGTGGCTCATATATCTCCATGAAGTAGATCTTACCTATTATTTTATTATTCACCTGTGACCAAAAGATTCAACATCCAGAAGTATCAGCAACTCATTGGTGAATTATATTTGACATTATCAGACACCTCCAGTTCCATTTAAAATTCATACTTTTTCATTGCATTAGTACACATATGTCCACCTCTAATGAGAGGACAGGAAGTTTGTAGAAGTGGGAAAACATCTACAATCAGTGAAATGATCGGAGGTTCTAGTGCAAGAAGACCTAGGTTCAGATCTCACCTCTGAGGCCACCTTGTGACCTTGAGTAGGTCTCTTAACTTCCCTGGGTTCCAGTTTTCTAATTTGTAAAATAAGAAAGTTGGAATAAATTATCTCTAAGCTACCTTCTAGCTTTAAATCTATGATCTTATCATTTTAGCTCAGTCTGGGTGCCCAAGTGTGATTCCCTATAATTCCACTTTATAACTTCACCTCCACAATGCTAAGGGACTCATTTTCAGTGACTGATATATGCAGTCTTTCAGGGGTAAAATATTACATCTACTCTTGGTAGTTCAATCTCTCCCATCGGCAGCAAAACCCACAGAAGAATGTGCTGAAATCATCTTCTAACCAAGAATGACTTGGAAGGTCAGAAGGAGGGAGCTGCTGTGCTGAGACAGGAGTGGAGTCCAACCCCACACTCACCCTGACACAGATCCAGTTCCAGGAAGGCCTCACCAGAGAAGGAGACCCCCAGAGCCTCTGAATCAGCTGAAGCACCAGTGTCATCTGGAACTAAGCTCAAAGTCTGGTGAGAGGGCTGAGACCTTGGCAGGAGGGAGACAACAGGGGTCTATGCTGGTGCTGAGGCAGAACTTGGGTTTTTCACCCCTGCTGGGAACCAGGAGGGAGGCTTGAGTAGCAGTGGCCCAGGTGGGACAGGGGCATAGGCTCAACAGAGCTGACAACCACAACACACAAAGCTGGTTGATTAGCAAGTTGGTCTGGGGGGGGTCATCTACGGGCCAGGGAACAGGCCAGGCAAGTGAAGAACCTGATCCTCCTTAAATCATACCACCTGGGACTTCTGAAGCTTGGGATACTGCAGCCTGGAAACAGTGCCCCACTTTAAGGAGCTAAAAGTCAAGTAAAAGAAAGGAAAGATGAGCAGACAGAAAAAGGTGAGGATCATAGAAAGTTTCATGAGTGACAAGGAAGATCAAGGTGCACCCTCAGAGGAAGATGTCAACATCAGGGCTCCTATATCTAAAGCTTCCAAGAAAAATATTAATTGGTCTCAAGGCATAGAGACGCTCAAAAAGAACTTTGAAGATAAATTTAGAGAGGTAGAGGAAAAAAATGGAAAGAGAAATGAGGCTGATGCAGGAAAGACATGAGAAAAAAATCAATCTCTCCCATCAATTTGGTGCTGCATGTTTTAGATATTACACAAATAGACTTCCAGTTAAGATGGCAATGGTTATAGAGCACTCCAGGTCTCTCACATATACTCCAACAAATATTTTAATAGGCATCAGATCAAATAATGATGAAAAAGTCCAAAGAGAAATAAAAGTGGGATCCTTCATGTTGCTCAGGACTGCAGAAAAAGATAACCTGAATAGGCAGGTGTGGAAGAAGAGTTCCACCAAGAAAATCAAGCAATCATAAAAGAAAACTCCCCAGAGCTATTAGAATGAGCAGGAAAAGTAAAAATAGAAAGAATCCATTGATCACCTCTGGATTAAGAGAGGGAACAGATATAAGGAAAATACATTTTGATTTCAAAGAGTTGATCATAATGGATGATTAAATATTGAAAAAGTATAAGAGGGGGTAGCTAGGTGGTACAGTGGATAGAGCACCAGCCCTGGATTCAGAAGGACCTGAGTTCAAATCTGGCCTCAGACACTTGACACTTACTAGCTGTGTGACCCAGGGCAAGTCACTTAACCCCCATTGCCTCACTAAAAAAAAAAAAAAAAGAAAGAAACATAATTGAAACATATCCATTCTTAAGGAGTTGAAATAGGGAGTTTGGGTAGAATTATGTTTGAGGTAAATCTTTTAAAAGTAAGGGTAATAATAATAGCTAGTATTTATATTGTGCTTTAAGATTTATAAAGTATTTTATAAATATTTTATTGTGTCTTTATAAGAACCCTGGATTATAGGTACTAGCTATTATTATCCATGTTTTACAGATAAAAAATGTAAAATAGGGGTTAAATTACTTGCCCAGGGTCATATAGCCAGTACGTGTCTAAAGTTAGATTTAAACTCAGGTTTTCCTGACTCCAGGTCCAAAGCTCTATCCCCTACACTAGCTAATAACATGGCAATGATGATCTTGACAAAGCAACAGTAAAAACAGATGTTTGTTTTTTTAATATAAGCAAGAATTGGCAAACAATTGGGGAATAGCCAAACAAACTGCAGTATATGATTGTGATGGAATATTATTGTGCTATAAGAAATGACAAAGAGGATGATTTCAGAAAAGCCTAGAAAGACTTATATGAACTAATGTAAAATGAAGTGAGCAGAACCAGAACATTGTGCACAGTGACAGCAATATTGTTCAAGGAAGAACCGTGAATGATTTAACTATTCTCAGCAATACAATGACCCAAGATAATCCCAATGGCTTAATGATGAAGCATGCTACCCACCTCCAAAGAACTGATATTGATTGAACACAGACTGAAGCATGCTATTTCTCACTTTCTTTCATTTTTTTCCCCTTCTATTCAAGTTTTCTTATAGAAAATGAGTAATATGGTAATGTTTTACATAGTTGCATGTATATAACCTATATTTGATTGCTTACTGCCTCATGGGGGGAGAAAAGGAGGGATAGAATTTGGAACTCAAAACTTTAAATAGAAATGTTTATTATTATTTTTTAAAAGATAAGCAAGTAAACTTAATTATGCTTAAAGATAGCATATATAATTAAATGATATCAACATTTAATATATATGTACCAATAGCAGAGTATAAATATGTATGTATGTATATAAATGTTTATTTATAAACACAAAGTGTATATATGTATGTAGATATGTTTATATTTATCTATATATACTTGAAGGAAAAATTAGTTAAATTAAAAGGAGAAGGAGAAAGCAAGTTATAACAGTTGTGAACTTCTATGTTCCCTTTTCAGATCTAGAAAGCATAAAAAAGTCCAAGATAAACAAGAAAGAATTTAAGGATCTGAATAAAACTTTAGAAAAATTAAATATGATGGCTCTTTGGCAATTACAAATGGGAATAGAAAGGAAATTATATTAATATATACATATATAAATATATATACACACATATATAGTTATATAATTATGTATGACATTTTTATAAAATGACCATATAGGACATAAACCCTCATAAATAAATACAGAAAATAAGAAACATTAAACATATCCTTTACTGACCATAATGCAATAAAAATTATAATCAATGAAATACCATTGAAGAAAATACTCAGATGTAAATAGTCTTAATAACTTAATCCTAAAGAATTGGTAGACTAAAGAATAAATCACAAAAACAATTTCATAAAGAACAGTACAATACTGAGACAGTCAAAACTTTTGAGGTACATCCAAGGCAATCTTTAGTGGACATTTTATATCTCTAAAAATTTTAATGTACAAAAGAAAGAACAAATCAATGAATTGAACTTGCAGATAAAACAAAAATAAAAATAAAAACCCAACCAACCACAAATTAGAAATTCTGAATATTAGAAATAAATAAAATTGAAAACAAAAAGAAGGTAAATATAGCTACAAGTGTTTGAAAACTAATAAAATAGATTCACTGTTAACTAATCTAATGACAGAAAAGAAAGGTAATCCAAATTATAAAGATTTACTTACAAAGTCCCCATGAAATTTAATTTGTCTAATCTCCACTGGGCCTTCACTGCTAAAAGGCAAATACTGCATTCTCCCAACTTGATTCCTTAGCCCACTTTCCATAGCAGCTGTTTTAAATGTTCTTAATGCTTTTAAAGCCTCCCAAAACACTCCCTCCCTCATCTCAGCTGAAGACCTTGTCTCCTAACTTCACCTAAAAAAATTAAGACCATTTGCCAAGATCTCCCTCTTCCTCATCTCACTTCACTCAGATGTCTTCTTTCCCTATCTCCTCCTTTACTCTGGTCTCAGATGAAGAGGGTGTCTTTCTCCTTACCAACACAAATATCTCTACGTATAATTTTGACTCCTATCCTCTCCCAGTTTCTTCAGCAAATCATTGTTTCCTCTTAATCATCACTTCCTCTCAATCATCCTGTCTCATCTTCAATCCCTTTCTACTGGCTCCTTCCCTGCTGCTTACAAACAAATCCATGTTGCCCCCCATTCTTTATTTTTTTTTAAGTGGGGCAATGAGGGTTAAGTGACTTACCCAGGGTCACACAGATAGTAAGTGTCAAGTGTCTGAGGCCGGATTTGATCTCCTCCTGAATCGAGGGCTGGTGCTTTATCTACCGTGTCACCCAGCTGCCCCCTTCCCCCATTCTTAAAAATAGTAAATCTTACTTGATCTGACCACTCTCACTATCTACAATCTTACCCTTCTCTTCTTCTTGACCACCAAATTACATGAGAAATCACATGAATATACAGTAGTTGTCTCCATTCTCCCCTTATTCTTGGCAATCTTCTGCTATATGACATCTAACTTCATCATTCTTATGAAACTACTCTCCAAATTTACCAATGATCTTTTAATCACCACTTTTTTTGGGGGGGTGAGGCAATTGGGGTTAAGTGACTTACCCAGGGTCACACAGCTAGTAAGTGTTAAGTGTCTGAGGCTGGATTTGAACTCAGATCCGCCTGACTCCAGGGCTGGTGCTCTATCCACTGCACCACCTAGCTGCCCCTTAATCACCACTTCTAATGACCTTTTCTCATTCCTCATCCTTCCTCAACTCTGCAACCTTTGACATTGTTGATCACCCTCTTCAATTTGGTACTCATTCTATGATTTTGTGATACCACTCTCTTCTGATTTTCCTCCTACCTTTCTAAACTCTCCTTTTTGCTTCTTCTTCCATGTTGACAAAGTGATAAATTACCACCTGAAAAGACTGACAATGAATTATGCTTCCCACTTCTTTTCAGAGAGATGATAACTAGAAGTGCAGAATTAAAACATATATTTTCAGACAAAGTGTGTGGATTTTTTCTGACTATATGTTTTGTTACAAGCCAAGAGCTTTCTTTATTGGGAAGAAAATTGGTGGCTGTAATAGAAGTTATTTTGTTAAGTCATTTCAGTAGGGTCCAACTTGTGACCCTATTTTGGGGTTTTCTTGGCAAAGATATTGGAGTGGTTTGCTATATCTTTCTGCAGCTCATTTTACAGGTGTGGAAACTGAGGCAAACACAATGAAGTGACGTGTTCAGGGTCAAACAGCTAGTAAATACCTGAAGCCATATTTGAACTCAGGAAGACAAATCTTGATTTCAGGCCTGGGCACTCTACCCATCACATAACCTAGCTGCACCAATAGGAGTTCTAATGATAGCAAAGAAAAAATAAGAAAGAAACAAAGAAAACGTTAATGAATCATTAAAATATAGAGAAGAAAATAGAAGTCAAGAAGGCAATATATACCAATGTATATATATAATAATAGCAGTTTCAAGTTTTGTACAGTCTCTCTCTTTTCTCTCTTCTTTCTCTGTATCTCTGTGTATTTCTCTGTCTGTCTCTGTCTCTTTGTCTTTCTTTGTCCCTCTGTCTCTCTGTCTCTGTCTCTCTTTTTCTCTGTCTCCGTCTCTCTCTGTCTTTCTCTCCTTTTCCCTCTCTCTTTCTCTGCACAATCTTTGAATATTAAAAAAGTCATGTTTGTTAATGTTAATTAAATATATATATTTTTAAAAGAAAATTTATTTTAAAATATAGGATTTTTTTGGCTTGGCTATGAATATTTATTATAAGGGTTTTCTTTTGGGGTGTAGAGGAGGTGAGAGGGTCATAACAGATTTGTGCAAAAAAAGGAAGAAAAAAGAAAGAATAATTGAGACATTTAAAAAATTAATAGAAGGAAAGTCAGAAAAAAAGACAAGCAGGACAGCTTTGTAAATTACATGTTAAATTTATAGATGTAAAAGAAAACAGCAAGCTATATATAATAAATGAACAGTTTCATGTACAATCTTCTTTTTCTGTTCTATATTATATATTAAAATGCTGATTTCCTTTGGTGTTTTCTAAGTTCAGAATAAAAATATAAAGTATACAAGAGTTATAATCATACATATAGGATTAAATTTGTAGGAAAAACTTTTCTTTTTCTTCCTGCACAGAGAATCATAGGATCATAGACTGAGAGCTGGAAGGTACCATAGAAGTCAACAAGTCCAACCCCTTCTTCAATCAACAAATAAATATTAAGAATCTTCTATGTGCTACACACCCAATTGGGTGGAGTAATCTATCTAATCCTGCATGAAAGTAGGAGGGGAAGGGGATAAGAAGGAAAGAGTGAAAGAAGGGAGGGCAGAGTGGGGGAAGAGGCAGTCAGAAGCAAAACACTTTTGAGGAGGAGTAGGGTAAAAGAAGATAGAAAATAGAGTAAACATCATGGGAAGGGAATAGGTTGGAGGGAAACAGTTATGACGATTGATTATAATGGCAAAACAAATGGTACTTATTTTGCTGGGCTATTGTGAAGTAAATTCTTTGTCAAGTTTAAGGTACTATATAAAAGTTTTGATAAATAGGATGCAATCAGAAAATCCTGGAAACACCTACATGAATTGAAGCAGAGTGAAATACACTATTGCTGTTATTTTGTATACAGTACAAGATGATCTGCTGTGAAGGACGTGATTATTTTCAGCAATGCAATGATTCAATATAACTCCGAAGGACTTATGAAAATTGCAATCCATCTGCAGCGAAAGAACTGATGGTATCTGAAAACAGATTGAAGCATAATTTTTGTTTATAATTCCTTAATCTGAAGTTTAGTTTTTGTCTGTTTTCTCTCACAATCTAGCTAACGTGGAGATGTTTTGCATGACTACTCATGTATAACTTATATTGAATTGCCTGAGTTCTTGGGGGTTGGGGTGGGGAGGGAGGAAGGAAGTGAAGTTGGAACACAAAGTTTTTAAAAATTGATGTCAAAATTTGCTTTTACATGTAATCTGGAAAATAAAATTCTAAACAGAAAAAAATATATTCCTTTATCAGACATGATAAACAGGATGCTATCAGAAGGACTTATGAAAAATGCAATCCATCTACAGAGAAAGAACTGATAGTATCTGAATACAGATTGAAGTATAAATTTTTTTGTTAGTTCCTCTTTCTAAAGTTATTTTGTCTGTTTTCTTTCACAACCTGATTAATGTGGAGATGTCTTCCATGACTGCACATGTATAACTTACATTGAATTGCTTGATTTCTTAGGGAGAGTTGGGGAAGGAGGGAGGAAGAGAATTTGGAACACAATGTTTTAAAAAAATCAATGTGAAAATTTGTTTCTACGTGTAACTTGAGGGCAATTCTAAATAAATAAATTTATAATAAATTTATAATTTAATTTATAATTTATATTAATATAATTTATAATAAATTTATTTCTTTTTTAAAAAAATTATCTACTATGTGCCTGGCACTGTGCTAAGCAATGGAATACAAAAGAAAGCCAGACAGTCCCTGCCCTCAAGGAGTTTACTAAGGCCCAGAGAAGTTAAATAACTTGCCCATAGTAGCATAGCTATTATGAAATTTGAACCTATATCCTGATTCCAAGTCCAGCATGTTATATTCCATGGTACTGAAAAAGACAATTTAATGAGAACTGACTGATCCCCACCTATTCCCCATTCCCAGGTGTGGTGATTAAAATTATATGGGATCGCCCTATTACTATCCCAAGTTTTATGGAAACTTAGCTGGGGTTCTAATATATTGCTGCTTAGAAATTAGAGGCTACTGCACCAGTTTGGGGGCATTAAGCATTTATTAAAGCATATTAGATATTAGTAAAGAGATAGAGCACATGGCTCAGAAAGTTAAGAAAGAGAGATAGTGGGGAGCCATAGTGGGCTGCATCTGTTCCCTCCAAGTTCCAGCACTAAGAGAGCATGTGACTCTGTAAACTTCCTGTGGGCTGTAGGATAGCCCACCCTTACACATTCTTCAAAGTTAATTGGCTAGCATCATTCAAATCTATTGGTTTACTGGATTTGAGGGTAGTTGGGCACAGTGCATGCTGATGTCAAAAAGCCTTCAGGTAGGTGTGGTTTTAATCCCTATTCACAGTCCAAGGTCCAACCATATTTCCTTTGAAATTCTCCTGACTATGGGCTGGCCTTAAGAAAGGTCTGGCCAGGCTCGCTGGGTCTCATAGAACCCCATTATTTTCTCACACAGGCCAGTGAATTGTCTGGAGCTAACCAATCTTTGTCAATTCCAGACTCTTGATTGACTTATGGATCTCCCCCAAACAAACTATCCCCTCTCAGAGATTCCTAAGCTTACTTCCTGGAATTTAGGTTATTATATAAAAAGGTTCATTTACAGTAAGTAGTTTCTATCTGTGACAAACTTACTTTTCCCAAGGGCAGTCTCATGGTTCCCTCTGTTCTGTTACCCCATATAAACCTTGTCCTCAGTCCCCATCTTCCGGCATTCCTAACATCTTGTTTTGCTATACTCCAAGCTATAGCTCCTCTGCCCCTATTAAAGGCCTATTTCTCCTATATTGATTGTTTCATTAATTTCCAGGTCAACAGTACATAATTATTCTTTGCCTGTCCCAGATTCCTGCCTCTTCCTTCTCAAAGGGGAGATCTTCCTGGTTTCAAAGAATTAGAGATTTAGAGCTGGAGGTCACCTTAAAAGTTCATCTAGTATACCCCTTTCACTTTACAAATGAAAAAACTAAGGACTGGGGCAGCTAGGTGACGCAGTGGATAGAGCACCGGCCCTGGAGTCAGGAAGACCTGAGTTCAAATCCAGCCTCAGACACTTAACATTAACTAGCTGTGTGACCTTGGGTAAGTCACTTAACCCCAATTGCCTCACCAAAAAAAAAAAAAAAGAAAGAAAGAAGAAAAAAAACTGAGGACCCCCCAAATTAAATAGCTTACCTAAGTTGATACAAATAGCTAGTAGCCAAGCCAATATTTGAATTCAGGTCAAACATTTGGATCCTTTGATTCCAAATCCAGTGCTCTTCCCACTAACCCTGTTTCATGCTCCTAAAGTAAAAAAACCAACCAACAAAAAACCCAAAACAAAAAAACTAATACAGCCTTAAAAATTCATGTTGTCTACTGTCTGTTTCTTGTTTTTCATTCCCTTTCAATGGGGCCTTGGAGGCATTTAGAGTCTGGTTTTCCATTCCTTTTCTATGAGGCCTTGGGGGCATCTAGAACATTTACATGAAGACTATGTACTAGGGTAACAAATACTCTAGGAAGTTATTGATAGACAGGGATGTTTCCCTGGCCCCCTCCAACTTTCTATTCTTAAAGTCCTAAGTCATGGAGGGTAAGCAGGACAGGATAACAGAAACCAAAGTATTTCATTATGATAGAGCAATCAAAGCAGGTTGCCTATCACATGAAACATTCAAAGAGCAAAATGTTGAATATAGAACTTTGGGACTCATCAAAATTCTTTTTGGCACAAGTTAAAAACCAGGTGGCCAAATGTTTGTTCAATGCACTTGAAAAAAAATAGCTAGCTGTCTTAGGACTTCAGACTTTCCCAGATAACCCTAAGATATACTTGTCTGTCATGCAGATTATGACTTCATTGGTCATCCTGGATAAGAAGAATGAAGTCATAAAATGACAAAACTTTCTATTAAAAGAAGTTTTCATATAGTAGAAGTCTGCTAACATGATCTTTAATGAAGTTTGGCAAATACCCACAAGCAAAGGAATTCAGAATCATTTGAGCAGACTCTGAGATTCTCAGACTAGGGCTTTGCAACATCAAGGAAGCCAATTCAGCAGAAAGGTCAACTAAACAATGGCTGTTTGGTGTTACCCAGTCAGAACATCTGGCAGTTCATGTGAATTTTTCATTTCTCAACTGGCTTTTGGGTGGCTTATAAATATAGCATGAAAAGGTCAAAGCTATGGAATCCCACATGGTGAACCCTAGAGACTCCAACAACAACAGGGAGAACATAGGGTTATGTGTTTGTATGTCCAGTGCATAATCACTTTTGCCTTCCTTTCTTGCTAACAAAACCTAGAAGAACAAGCAAAAAAAGAAAAAGAAATGCTGAGGGAGGCAATAAAATACCTTTGGAAAAATTGAAAATGACAAGACAGCTGTGGTTTATCACATTTCAGTGAAGCTGCACCCATATCTTAAATAGAAGCTGCTCATTTTTAATAGATTATGGCATTTCTTCTTTCTGTCCTTTCTACTGTTTGTTCAATGATTTCTTTCTCTCCCTCTCCTTATCCAAATCTCTGCATACATGCACACACACAAATACATGAAATATACCTCATACATATATGTATTGTGCATTAGGTTCTATACCCAACACATGATTTTTTAAAAGGATTTTTGTTTCATAAGCATTTTAAAACTTTGGCACAGAAACTGCCTTTATATTTCTGAAGGATTTCATGAGCCTGGTCTACATCTAAAGTTTTAATTGTCTCAACTGCTTTGATAGACCTCCGAGAGAGAGACATTAAAGTACAGAAAATCCTTAATCAACTAGAAATCAAAGAAGAATTATAGGATTTTGGACTTGCAGAAACCTAGGGGATCATCTTGTGTAGTTCAGTCCTCTTATTTTAATGCTTGAGAAAACCGAGGCTCAGAGAAGAGATGGGTGAACTGCCCCAGATCACATAGGCAATAAGTGACACTGGGATTCCAACCCAGGAGTAACATATGCTGTAAATCCAAAGTCACCCTGTTCTCATCTGACCCATCCCTTCCTTCCCACAGAGAGTCCTTTCCTGAAACAGAGCTGAGAAAATCTCAGAACATAATTCAAATATGCTTTAGGAGACAAAATCTGATCATGCAGCTTTTCATCGTAGCTTATCCCTTGATGGGTACTTTACTGCATTGGAGTGAGGGACCCTACCCCAATACACGGCCCTTCTCATACTAGTACAGATGCACTGGGAGAGCTTAAGCTCCACACCACAAAGGCTTTACACAATAAAATGTGTTTATAAAATTCCTTTTGTTAGTGTTGTTTTTTCATTCATTTCAGTAGTGTCTGAATCTTCATAACCCCATGTGAGATTTTCTTGGAGATGAGGAAACTGAGGCAAACAGGATTAAGTGACTTTCCCAGGGCCAAATAGCTAGTTAGTATCTGAGGTATTTGAACCTAGGTCTTCCTGACTTCAGGTCCAGTGTTCTACCCAGTGAGCCACCTAGCTCCCTAAATAAAACAAATATTCCTAGGTGTGTCCAAACAGGTTCATTTCATTACAGCTTTAATAACCCTGAACAATAAGGAGTCAGATATGTTGGAGGTCTCCTTTCCTCTTGAAATTTATGAAATTGATATACAGGCTCCTCATATGTGAGAGAAAATAATGAATTTAAGTTTTTATTCTCTGCTAACTGAACCCTATATATATGACAGTATCTGAAGAAATGTTTATAACAAAGATAGGTCTCTTTTTTAGTATTGTTAAATACATTTGCAGCTGCTTCACAGCAGACTAGAAGTATGGAATGGTATGATATTAAAAGCAGATGATGAGATGATTCTTCTAATAATTCTATTGTTTGGATTTTCATGGAAACATGAGAAACCTTACTAGCTCCATCACTCTGTTGTTTAAATTCACTGATATCCTCTTCACATAAGTTATTTCCCAGTTGTAATCTTTAACAGTCTTTTATTCTTTCTACATTTCCATTCACTGCTCCAATATTCTTACCACAATGCTAGATCTTCATAACATAATTCCTGAGCAATTTCTAACCATTCTCTTCACATGCTATGGATATTTTTGTGTGAATGAATGAATGAAGCATTTGTTAAACACTTACCTTGGGCAAAGGACTGTGCTGAATACTTGGGATAAAAACAGAAAAATAAGACAATCCCTGCTTTCAAGAAGCTCACCTTATAATGGGGGAGACTATAATATATATGAAAAAGTTGAATGGAAAGGTCCAAGATTGATGTCATTTCATTTAATAAAACAGTTTCTTATGCTGACCATTTCACAGTGCCAAAGATCTGGGAGTAAGAAATTTCCTTTCTGGTTCCTCACAGGGTTTCTGTTATGGGGTTGGGGCATATCATGGAATTTGGGACTATTAAAGTTTAAACTGGCCAGCTACACTAAAGGACATGGGTCTGGGGTAACTCTCCTTGAGAAGCTAAACTATCAGGACAGACACACCAAACAAGTAAGAGAGATAAGCCTATTAGGCATGGCTGCTGCCTGATCAGCACCAGAGGACAGAGATAACTCCAGAAGTCCAGACCACCACCTCTCATTCAAGCCTTTCCCCATCCCCAAAGGGAACTTTCCATTGTCAGGTGGTCATCCCATCCGATCACCCCATCTACCATCTATAAAAGCTTTTGTCTTTCTTCTGTTTGAGGAGATAGGTATCTCAGAGAATCATGTCTCTGAACCATCTCCCCTTGAGAGAAGCCTTGACTTCTCTCTTTAATCAAGAGAGCTTTCTCTAGCACCTAAATAAAAGATGATTTTATTCTAATTGGATTTGTGTGCAAGAGGGTGTAATTTTTTTAAGAGGAATACCTAAGGACCCACCACAACCAATTTCCCCGTGACAGTTTCAAAGTGTGAAAATAGGAATTCCCCTTTCATAAATCTCCAGCACCAAACTTCTTGATCCATCTTTCTTGGTCTCGCATCATGCCCTGGTTCTAACACCAGGCATTCTGTATCCAGATCTAGGACTCTTCCCATATACCACACTAGCCAGAACTTTCAACTAATTGTTTTGGGGCCTCATTTTGGCATTAAATTTTAGGAAAAATAATCTAGTCAGAAGAGGACAAAATGAGATCAGGAATTAAAGTGATGGAACAACTTTCAGAGGATATACTGTGTTCTATCCTAATGTCAAATATATGAAATGCTACTTGCTTGGGCAGAAAGGTATGCAGGTAAGCTTTGGAAATATTTTCAAAGATAGGATTTGGAAGAAGTGGAAGTTTCTAATTAATCTTCAATTAATAAAACATTCTGTTAAGTAGAACACCCCATTTCCCAAGCATCCCAATTTATCTAAGTTTTATTGCATATGGTAAGTATAGTCTTTGTACCATAAAAGGTCTTTTTCCAGACAGGTTCATTTCGTTACAGGTATAATAACCCTAAACAATAAGGAGTCAGATATGTTGACTGTCTCTTTTCCCCTGGTAATTTATGAAATGAATATCCAGGCTCCTCATATGTGAGAGAAAATAATGAATTTAATTTTTTTGTCCTCTGCTAACTGAATCCTACACATAGGGACAATATCTAAAGAAATGACTAAAATAAAGATAGTTCTCTTCTTTATTATCATGAAATACATTTGTAGATGCTTCACAGCAGACTAACATTATAGAATGGTATAAGATTAAAAACAAATGATGAGATGATTCTTCTAACAATTGTATTGTTTGGATTCTCATAGAAACATTCATAACCTAAGAATGACTAGAAAGACAGCAGTTCATTTGGATTATGTGCCATTTAATATTCCTTCAGGAAAACAGAAACAAAAACTGAAATCATAGTTCCAATAAAACTTGTAGACATGAATCTCTGTGGTTTACAAAAGAAGAAACTGAGGCTGGAGAAATTGGAATAAACTCATCTAAGATCATACAGTGAAAGAATAGATCATAGATTTAGCTCTGTAAGGGCCTTAGAGGAGGTCATCTGGTCCAACCACCTCTACTAATGACATCATCATTCTTCTAGTCATCCAGGCTCCAAACCAGAGGGTCATCTTCTATTGCTATTCCTCAGTTCTCACTCTTCATATGCATCCCATCAATAATGTAATGATTGGAATGACGCCACCTGCTGGAGACTTACTGTAGAAGAGTTCCGCCCATGAAGCAAAGGTCTTTGAGGGCAAGACCAGGAGTCTTTTCTTTGGCGTCAGGAAGTGACACAGGCTAGTGGGAGGAGGAAGGAAGAGACTGGTGCTCGGTCTCACTCTTTTTCCTTTGGACTCTGGTGGAGAGTGGAGCTAGAAATGGGCTCTCCCTTTAATAGATAGGAATCTAGGCCTTTCTCTCTTTACCAAATTCTTATTCTCCTTAATAAATGCTTAAAAATCTTACTCTTGCTAAAGCTTATAATTTATTGGCGACCACTCATTAGATATTTTAGACAGACTAGCTAGAATTTTAGCCCTTAACAATAATATAATTTCTGCATTAAAAGGGAGCTACTTTAGGGGCTCAGGTCCAACCTGTAATGGAACAGGAATTCCTCCTGCAGCATACAGCATAAATATAATCCTGTCTGTGTTTAAAGACTCCAGTGATGAGAAACCCACTACCATTCAAATTAGTCCATTTCACTTGTGGACAGTTCTAGTTGTTAGGATATTTTTTCTTTTTTTTCCTGAGTAATTGGGATTAAGTGATTTGCCCAGGGTCACAGTTATTAAGTGTCAGGTGTCTGAGGCCAGATTTGAACTCCTCCTGAATCCAGGGCTGGTGCTTTATCCACTGTGCCACCTAGCTGCCCCCTATTAGGATATTTTAGATCACAACAAGACAAAAATCTGCTTTTCTATAACTTGCTCCCATCATTCTGCCTTCTGTGACCAAATAAAACAAGAATAATCCTTTAGGGACAGCTAGGTGGCACAGTGGATAAAGCAGCAGCCCTGGATTCAGGAGGAGTTCAAATCCAGCCTCAGACACTTGATACTTACCAGCTGTGTAACCCTGGGCAAGTCACTTAACCCCCATTACCTTGCAAAAAATAAGAATAAAATAAGAATAAGAATAATCCTTTTGCATTACAATCCTTCAAATATTAGAAGACAACTATTATGTAATTCTCTCAACTTCTTTTCTTCATGGTAGACAACCTGAGTTCCTTCAATTAATCTCTGTATGATATGTTATACAGCCTTCTCATCCTGATCACCCTCCTCTCTATAAGACACTTTGTCAACATTCCTCTTAAAATGTGGTATGCAGAACTGGACCCTCACGTATACTATGACTTTGTCAGACTATAGTGAAACTATCACCTCTATCATACTGGAGAGGACACTTCTACTAATGCAGCCTAAGATCTTGTTAGCTTTCTTCATTGAAATGTCATGCCAATTAATTTTATTGACCTTGCAATTCACTAAAAACTTCAAGTCTTTTCTACATGATGGTTTTTTATACTCCAGTGTAGAACTTTATATTTAATCCAATTAAATTTCATGTTAAAACTATACCATCTCCAGACTGACCTAATTTAAAAAACAAAACAAACAACTTTGGGCACCAAAAGAGGGGAAATGAGTAAAGAGAAAGACTGATTATCAGCACCAAGTGAGACATAAAAGGGAAAGATCTATGTTCCCCACAGGTGTATTCACTACTGTCACAGATAGGCTCTAGTGCAGAATGTAAATGGAACAGGGATTCCCTGTAGATAGTGAATTCCTTCACGTGTGCTTATTTGCAGATGAGCAAGCCCAGGAACATTTTACATTCTCTTTAATGAGATTCACATCCACTCAAAAGGGCTTAGCCAAATCATTTACATGTATACAAAATGGAATAAATAATTCCTGTTAACTAGTCTATGATATGCAATTGGATGGAGAACTTTTTAAATTATTCCATCATGGGATAACAGATTTGGAACTAGAAGAAACCATCAAAGTGACAGTGCAAACCACTCATCTTATAGATGAGAAAACTGATAGGTTAAGGGAGTTACCCAGGGTCACCCAGCTAGTAAAAGTCTGAGGCAGGAGCTGATCCTAAGTCTTCCTAACTCCAAGGCCAAGGCTCTATTGATTACCGCACATTATACTTTCAACAGATAGTCCAGATGGACAAGATGCAGAGCCCAGAATAGAAAAGGGAGAGCAGTCTTGTTTACATTTAAATACTTGCAACATTTTTGGTAATGCAAAACTGGTTCCTGAAACAAACAATGATAAACAAATAAGTGTTCATTAAGCATCTACTATGGGCCTGGCACTGTGGTAACATATATGAAAAATGGTCATCTAATCTTTAAAGACCTTCAGTAAGGGGAAACTCACTACCTCCAGAAGCAGCACCTTCCATTTGGACAGCTCCAATGATTAGGGTGTTTGCTCACATATTAAGACTAAATTTCTCTCTTTGAAACTTCTATGAATTTTTCCTAATTCTGCCCTCTAGAACTGGACAAAAGGTGACCTTTCTTGCACCCAACAACCCTTCAAAAACTTGAAGACAGCTATAATGTCAGCTCTCTTCCTTCCCTCTTCCAAGTATTTTCTTCTCCAGGCCGAATGTCCCCATTTTCTTCAGCCTGAAAACGGCATGATCTCCATACCCTTCATTATTCTGGTCCTTCTTCTCTGGACATTCTCCAGATTATTAATTCTCTTCATAAAATGTGGAGCCTAGAGATGTTGTCTATGTAGTCTAGCTGTGTCTCTACCTGTCTTAGAGAGGCAGCTAGTGGCACAGTGGACAGAGCACTGCAGGAAGTCCTGAATTCAAATCCAGTTTCAGATACTTACTTACAATGATGGGCAAGTTATTTAGCTTCTATTTACCTCAACCTCCCAGGGTTGTTGTGAGATTCAAATGAAGTAATATTTGGAAAAGCACTTAGTACAGTACCTGGCATATAGTCAGTGCTCTATAAATGCTCATTCCTTCTATCTAAATTGTTGATAAAAATGTTAACCAGCATTATCTTGGAGATCTTCTAAAGAATCATATCAATTTGTGTGATATATGAATGTAATGGAATACTAATATGCTATAAGAAATGATGAGCAAGTGGATTTCAGAAAAAACCTGGACTTACATGAACTGATGCTGAGTGAAGTGAGCAGAACCAGGAGGTCATTGTACACAGTAACAGCAATATTGTGTGATGATCAATTGTGATAGACTTAACTGTTCTCATCAATACAATGATCTAAGACAATTCTAAAAGTCTCATGATGGAAAATACTATCTACATCCAGAGAAAGAACCATGGAGTCTGAATGCAGATTGAGGCATACTTTTTTTCACTTTTTTTGCTTTTTCTTTCTTGTGCTTTTCCCCTTTTGTTCTGATTTTTCTTTCATAGCATGACTAACTGTAATATCCTTAACATGATTGTAGCCTATAAACTATATCAGATTACTTTCTGTCTTGGGGAAGGGGAAGGGAAGGGAGTGAGGGAGAAAAATTTGGAATTCAAAAAATGAATGTTGAAAACTATCTTTGCATGTAATTGGGGGGGAAATACTGTTAAGCTAAAAAAATAATCATATCAACTTGGAAGGAAGGTCTGGACATTCAACCAGTTCCAAATACAAATAACTGTACAATTCTGTAGCCTACTATCTTTCCATCTTATCCATAAGAATTGCAAGAAAGACTTTTCTTTTTCAGATTCCTCATTAGAACCTAGGTAAATGATACCTACAACATTCCTACAATCTCTGAGTTTTGCAAGAACTGCTCTAAATGGCTCCTTGAGGGAAGAGAGTTTCTCAGTTTGGTTTGTGTATCCCTAGCACTTAATTCACTTCCTGTTACCAACAAGGTGTTTAATAAATGATGATAGTAAGCATTTATACGGTGCTTTAAGTCTTGCAAAACTAATCTCATTTAATCCTCACAACAGCCCTGTGAATGTATGCTACTATAATCATCATTGACAGATGAAAGAGGTGTAGGGAGTATTCAGGAGAACTAGCACCTCTGGTGTGAAGGCTTGCTGAGCTCATTTCAGGGGTGCTTGCCCACCTTTGGTGTTCACCTTCACCCAACTCTTACCTGTCGCCCCAAGAAGCTGTAGCAGCCCCCATTTCAGTAGACAGGCTAAACCACATTGAGGCTAACCAAGAGCTCTCAAATCTATTGGCAAGTTGGGGGGGGGTATCTACTCCAAGCATGTGAAGACTTCCTCTAGAAGAATGGGTGGATGAGAACAACTTGGCCATGAAGATAGCTAAAGTGGGGCCTGTGGAGAACTTAGAGCTCAGTCAGACATAGAAGAAGCCAAGGTCATCCACTGCATCTTGGGCCATAGTCAGTCTTCCTGACTTTTGTCTTGCCACTGAACTTTGGCAACTCTGGAAGAGAGAGTGAGGCCGATGACTGTGCAACTTTGCCCTACTTAAATCCAATTCACTCACAAGTCAAGACATCACCCTGATGTTATTGGTCATCTTCCAAAAAAATGAAGGATGAACAACAACAACATAGCTAAGTGTCTGAGGCAAGATTTGAACTTGTGTCTTTCTGACTCCATCCTGTGTTCTATACCAACTGGTTGTTGTCAACTAATAGCCTTTAATAAAAAGAATTTTCATTGAAGTCATGCAGACTTTTTGTGATTGCTACTTTTTTCTAGATATTCATTTCTCATTACTTTAATAATATATTTTAGAACGTTGCAGGGAATGAAAGTTAAACTCAATGACATAGATTTTGCAGAATCTGCTACCTTCCTTTTTTTTTTTTTTTAGTGAGGCAGTTGGGGTTAAGTGACTTGCCCAAGGTCACACAGCTAGTAAGTGTTAAGTGTCTGAGGCCGGATTTGAACTCAAGTACTCCTGACTCCAGGGCTGATGCTCTATCCACTGCACCACCTAGCTACCCCTACCTTCCTTTTTTAAAAAATGCAGATACGTGCTATTCTTCAATTCTTCAGTACCTCTCTTGTCCGTGATATTTCAAAGAGTGCTGATAGCAACCTAATAAATCTCATCTGCTAGTTCTTTCAGTACCCCCCAGAAGTAGGGATGAATTTATGAAGAACATCAAATTGCTCTATCGCTATTCCCTCTACCTATCTACCTATCCTTCTACCCTAACTCCCTCAGCCATGTTTTTCTTCTTCTGTACTTTCCAATTCAAAGATCATTCTTCTGGCAGAAAAAAATAGAAACAAGATAAAAAACGAGCAGTTTTACCTTGCCCCCTTTCCACATTGTTCTTTATCAACATCCTAGCTACCCACAAGTGGTGATCATCTCTTTTTATTTCTCTCTTGGTATGTCAGGTCTTTCCAACTGGATTGTAAGTGCCAGGAAAGGACTATAATAAGAAAAGCTGACATTTACCTAGCACGTGCATAATGAGCCCAGAATTGAATTGGGCCCAGAATTGAACAAGGCCCAGAATTGAGAGGAGAATGATCTGGATTGTTTTTGGAGAATTGTTCTTTCAATGATTCCAAACTTATACCTGACTTAAAAGCCCATAACTTTAATATCAATAGTTTTCCAGTGTTCTTTTATGACTCTAGGTCACGAAATACTATAGTCTCCAAAGAACTGAAAATAAGTATCACCTAGAGAGCAATGGTGGTTGTGAACAGACTGCAACTTACTTCAAATAATGAATTATTAAGAAAGCTAGAGAAAAAGATTTAATGGATAATGTATAAATTAAAAAGAAAATGGACTGACCATATGGCAAGGAATAAGGGATAAGCAATGTCCAACCAGTGTGTTTTCCATTAATATCCTTATAATGTTGGAAGGAAGGAAGGAAGGAAGGAAGGAAGGAAGGAAGGAAGGAAGGAAGGAAGGAAGGAAGGAAGGAAGGAAGGAAGGAAGGAAGGAAAGAAGGAAGGAAGGAAAGAAGGAAGAAAGGAAGGAAGAAAGGAAGGAAGAAAGGAAGTGTCATGGGGCGCAGAGCACCCCAGAATTTCTCTGGGGCACACCGAGGAATCTTCTCCTTGAGAAACTAAACCAGAGGACAGATAAGGCCTAGAGGAACCAAATCAGACTGAGCTAGCTTGGGATTCCTACCCTTCATTCTGGTCTCCCTTATTCTGGGGAGATAAGTTTGGGTGTGGCTTCGGCCTTTGTGTTCTGAAGAGGGATCCGTAGCCACCCCTCACCCAATTCCTCTAGTCACTACTAGTGGGGGATGGTCCTCCACTCCTCACCCAATTCCCCCAGCTACCACCAGTGGGGGATGGTCCACCTTCATTAAAGGAACTTTTCACGGGCAGATGGTCCACCCCCATCAGTCCCCTATAAAAGTACCTTCCGGTCTCCTGTTCGAGGAGATTTGGTACCTCTGAGCCATGTGCTTTATGCCAAAATCTCCCCATGAAAAGTCTAAGGATTTCTTTCATGGTTTCCCTCCCCCCACCCTTCCCTTCCCTTGCTCCTAAATAAACTATCACCTTGTTCTAACTAAGTTTTGTGTGCAAGAGGGTGTAATTCTTTAAAGAGGAATTCCTAAGAACCCCAACCCGTACCCGATTTCCCCCATATCAGAAGGAAGGAATGGAGGGAGGGAGGATCTGACCAAGTCTTGTCCCTCTCCCCCTTGCCCCCTTGCTCTATAAGCTCCAGTAGTTAATTATTACCTCAAGGATCAAATATAAACTCTAATTTGGCTTTTACAGCTCTTTACGGCCTGGCCTCTGTACCTTTCTAGCCAATTTACCAATCAATTCCCTCCATGCTATCTATGGTTCAGCCATAACAGACCATATACTTAATGGTGCTGCCACTCTTGTCTCTATATCTTTTCATTGGCTTCTCCATTCACCCCATTCCCCAACCTACTTTCATACTTCTGTCTCCTGGAATCTGTGAATTCCTTTAAGATTTAGCTAGCTCCACGACCACCTTCATTAGGAGGCATTGCTTGATTCCCCAGATGCTAGCACCTTCTCCTCCAAGTTTGATTTTTATGTATATGTCCCAATATATGTACATTATCTCTCTCTCTCTTCAGAATGTAAGCTCCTTGAGAGTGAAGGATGTTCAAACTTTGTCTTTATATCTCCAGCACTTAGCTAGCATAAGCGACTGGCGCAGATTATGTTTCCATCATATCAGACCCTTTGTGACCCCATTTGGAATTTTATTGGCAAAGATACTGGAATAGGGGGCAGCTAGGTGGCGCAGTGGATAAAGCACTGGCTTTGGATTCAGGAGGACCTGAGTTCAAATCCAGCCTCAGACACTTGACACTTAACTAGTTGTGTGACCCTAGGCAAGTCACTTAACCCTCATTGCCCTGAAAAAAAAAAAACCCACAAAAAACCCCCAAACAAACAAAAAAAGATATTGGAGTAGTTTGCCATTTCCCTCTCCAGCTCATTTTACAGATGATGAAACTGAGGTGAACAGGGTTAAGTGTTTTGCCCAGGGTCACATACCTGGGAAGTGTCTGAGGCTGGATTTTTAACTCAGGTTTTCTTAACTCCAGGCCTGGCAGTCTATCTACTGAGTCACCTACCTGCCCTGACTGGTGCATAGTAAATACTTAATAAACACTTTATGATTAATTGATTATTTTATTATTCCATTCTATCTTTTAGACATGAGGTCATGTCTTTGTAGTTTATGTACTTAGTTCAGTCTTCTAAAACATATTTATATGCTTATTATTGATGTTGATGTTCTGGATGTTTGTTAAATACATGGGTGAATGAATGAATGAATGAATGAGATGACTATGATTTAACTCCCATTCCCACACAGTACTTATAATATTTCATTGTTGAAACACCATTATGTTAATGAAGATTTTAATGTCTCTACTTCTGTAACAAAAGTGAAACTAATTACTTGACTCTGCATTATAATAAATGTCAACCTGATCTGGTTAAAGTGGTTTCTCATGATTTTAGGAAATTGACTCATTTGGCCACTGAAGTAAGTAAATCTGCAGGACCAGAACATCCACAAATTACTAATAGGGTGGAATCCTGATGAGTGTTATAGAGAGTAGGAAAAACAAACAAACAAATACTAAACACTAACTCTTTGAAGTCTACTGAGTATTTTAAATATTGGTGATGTGAAAAAGTCTATAAAATTATGAGTCAATCAATCAATAAACATTGTTTTAAGCACAACTATGTGCTAGGCACTGTGCTAAAAGCTGGAGATAGAAAAAGAGTCCAAAGACATTCCCTGCCTTCAAGGTGTTTACAGTCTAATGAGGGAGACAACGTACAAACAAATATATACAAAGCAGCTTATATACAGGACAAATAGGAAGTAATTAAAGAGATATGGCCCTAGACTTAAAAGAGATTGGAAAAGAATTCCAGTAAAGGAAAGGATTTTAGCTGGGACTTAAGGAAGCTAGGGAGGTTGGTGGCAGGCCAAGTGGAAGTGGTTCCAGTCATGAGGGACAGCCAGAGAAAGTGCCTGAAGTCCAGAATCCTGGTTAGGCTAAGCCTGAAGTATAACTAAATGCATAATAAGAAACATAGAATTATTTAATTTTATGGGGAATCCAAGAGATCATCTAGGCCAGTGGGGTTCAATAGATTTGGAATCAGAAACCCCAGGGCTCCAATGCTACTGTGTGATTGTGATTGCTCTCAGCTTCAGTTTCCTACTCTATAAAATGAAGGAAATTAATTTATTACCTCTAAGGTTACTTCTAGCTAGAAATCTATGATCGTATGATCTTGTGCTTCCTTCCCTTCCCCCATTTTGGAGATAAAGCAGACCAAAGAGGTTCTGTGACTTAGCCAGGATCACAGAATGAATTAGCTAATCCATGTCTCCTATATCCTAACTTTTAGCCTACTCCTCTGCATCAGGAGGCATTCCTCGGATCTTGAAAGAGGTAATATGGTTGAGGGGGAGAATAAGAATCAATATTTCTATGTTTAATGTGATCATACATATATAATCTATATCAGATTGTTTGCTGTCTTGGGGAGGGGGGAGGGAGAAAAATTTGGAACTAGAAATCTTATAGATACAAATGTTGAGAACTATCTCTGCATGTAACTGGAAAATCACAAAATGCTTTTATGATTAAAAAAAAGAATAAATATTTCTTTATACACATGTGCCATAAACACAGTGACCTTGTTAAACCAAGAGGCCAAAGTAAAAAAATATTTAAATGACCACCCAAATTCAGTAACTTCACCTCACCCCTCCACTCCAGATTGCTAGTGTCTTTCCCCACAATTCTTTTGTATCTATGTGTCTGTGTACATGTTGTACCCATTGTCTCCCCCCAGAATAAAAGCTTCTTGAGGGGAGGGACTTTTTTTGCTTTTGCTTTTGCTTTTGTACCCTCAGCATCTAGCACTGTGCTTGGCCTGTCATAGGAGCTTAAGAAATGCCTGTTGTTTATAGAAGATAGATCCATAAATGGGCTTTTCTGGGGAAGCTAGGAAGGATCAAGGGGCTGGGCTCTCCCACAAACTGGTTGTTGCTGCTGCCATGGGAAAAAAAAAAAGAGAATCCTGCTGAGGGGACACTGGGGGTGACCCAGTATGGCAGTTCCTTTAGCTGTGCTGCATTGGCTCTGTACAGGACACAAACAGCTCCTACAGAGCATTGTCACAACCTATATTTGTCTCCTATTCTATTTTTTTCAAAATTGCTTCTGGGGGAAAAAGACAGACAGTGACAATATGTGTCCTAAATAAAATATGTAACTTCAGTACACCTGGCAGATTTAGGCTGTGGGCCCTTGGCACATGGACCAAAAACATTTATCTTATCCTTGTGTTACATTATAGCCCAACAATAGGAGATGGCAACTCTGAAATTAAAGCATATCAGAACGAAGAATTTTCCTTTGCTGTTCAGTCAGGTGTTTAACCTAAGTCAAATATGCTTTTATTTGAGGAAGGGGACAAGGAAACATTGAATGTCCAAGCTATAAGGGCCCTTAGGGGTTGGACATCTATCCCAAGCATTTTTTTTTTTTAGTGAGGCAATTGGGGTTAAGTGACTTGCCCAGGGTCACACAGCTAGTAAGTGTCAAGTGTCTGAGGACCGATTTGAATTCAGGTACTCCTGACTCCAGGGCGGGTGCTCTATCCACTGCGCCATCCAGCTGCCCCAGCATATTATTTTACATATGAGTAAACTGAAATGAGGAGGACCTCAGCTTATTAGTGATGGCATCAGAGATGGATTCAATGGTCCTATAACAACATGCCTTTTTCTTCCTGACTCTCCCTGTTTGTAAATGGTAAGTTGGCACCACAGGCATGTTCCCCATTTGTTTGTTTGAATGATGGTGGATAGGAAAAAATGGTGGAAATTGGTCTCAGAGTAGCCTGTAAAAGTTCAGGTGAGTCTCATTAAAAGGAAAGCATAAGGGCATAGGATGGATGGATGGATGGATGGGAGACATAGATGAATGACAAAGGCTAGATATAGATGATAGACGTCAGAGAGAGAGAGAGAGAGAGAGAGAGAGAGAGAGAGAGAACATTTATGAAGCTCTTACTATGTGCCAGGCACACAGTTGTATGTTTCCCTATATCCTCAGAAAGGAGGAAGAAATGTGTAAGGGGAATGTGCCTGCCACGTTTTGGAAATAACAGTTTTCTCTTTCCTCTTTTTATCCCCTCTTAGCACACAAATGCACAGAGCACACACACACACACACACACACACACACACACACACACACACACACACACACACACCACACACCAACGCACCAACGTCCACACGCACACAGGCATACAGACACGCACAGGAATAGGGACTGAGGTGAGGGAGGGGGAGGCTGCCTTGAACCAGATCTGGGGAAGAGTCCGTTGACTGCTTCTTCTCCCACTCTCACTGGCGCCTCCCGTGGGAGCGGCCCGGCCGCTGCTGCCGCTGCTCCTATTCACGATGGCCCCAGTGCGCTCCGGAGCCCGAGTCGAAGCTGGAACTGGAGCCACAGCCGGAGCCACAGCCGCGCCCAAGGTGCTGGCAGCAGCTGGAAACACGGAGCGCTGAGCATTTGCTCCTAGGGCAATCCGTTTCCTAGCCATGTACTCGGGCAACAGTAGCGACGACAGCGGTGGCGGCTACTGGGGCAATGGCAGAGCAAGCGGAGCCGGCAGCACTGGGATTGCAGGGGAGCCCGGGCCGGAGGGGGACCCTCGTCCAGCTCCTCTTTTCAGTCCCGGGACTTACGAGCTGCTAGCGCTGCTGATCGCCACCATCGGACTGTTAGGTTTGTGCAACAACTTGCTGGTGCTCGTCCTTTACTATAAGTTCCAGCGGCTCCGCACCCCGACCCACCTCTTGTTGGTGAATATCAGTTTCAGTGACCTGCTTGTGTCCCTCTTTGGAGTCACTTTTACCTTCGTGTCCTGTCTCAGGAGCGGCTGGGTCTGGGACACGGTGGGCTGCGCATGGGACGGGTTTAGCAACAGCCTCTTTGGTGAGTTGGGGTGGAAAGGGGAAACATTGCTCTTTTCCATTACGAACTTCCTTTTCCCTCCCTTTGGAACATCTCCTTGTCTCTACCTGCCAAACCCCTCACACATCACTCCAGTTCTCACCGCCCTTACAGACTCACTCATCCTCTCCTTTTCCTTCCCATCTGACCTCAGGCCTCGACAACAAACAGCTTGCCCTCATTTCACCCAATCTCTTCACTTCTCACCCTTCAGCTGACCATGACCTCGTTCATATTTCTCTCTGCCATGGTCCTAATCCCCAGCAGTGATATTTCATTCATTCGCAACTCCCTGACTCTCTGGCTCTTATCTGTAAACTTCTCTTAACAGTCCCTGAAGACTCATCAGTTCATTTCTTTGCCCTCACAGCCCCCTGCCTTTGCCAATATATTTAACAGATCCAGTTTCCCATCTGGGAAGGAGGGAGGGAGGGGGGGGCGGGGTGAAGGATGTAAATATGGATTTTTTTAAAAGATTTTTTAAAATGTTATTTTATCTACAAAAGATGGGGTTGGGGTCGTGAACCCATATGGTGCTTTCCCCAGAATTAGAGGTGAAATACTGAAATAACAGGTGATGGATTCCTATTGCTTTAAAAAAAAAACAATTATAAAACCTCCCATTGGTTCTTTAGGAGTCGGATGTATTCAGATCTCTTGTTGCCAGCTGCATTTTAGGCTACTCTTGCTCTAAGTTCTTCCATGTCAGTTTCATATTATTAAAGTCTAAAGTGAAATTATAAAGTAATTAGGTGAATAAATCAGAAGATCCCAATGCAGATGTGCAGGTAACAGACCTGTGCAAACAGTCGACTTCTTTGAAGGAGAACTTGAATGTCAATGGAACATTTTCTTATACACCTAAACCTTAAAGAAAAAAACATTCCTTTGAGATTTTACATTTTAAATGAATGAAGGCATCATTTCACTAAGGCTGTAAAGGGAATTGCATTTTTGTGTGATAAGAGAAATGTAAATATGTATTTCAAAGTTTTATAGTCCTTTTTATACTTTGTAGGGCAGGTATTAATATTCTAAAGTATGTTGATTAATTCACTGCTGTTTTTATTATTCCAGGATGTAGAGTACCAATGAATATAACAATAATGGAAAACTACTATTTTCTTATATATTAGCATCCACTGCTCAAGACATATACAGTAATTCTAGTACTTAGCCACTGTTAGTCATACTTTAATTATTAAAGCTGAAGAAATATCTTGGAAGTCGTAACTTTAATCATAAGATTGACTTCAGTCATATGATTGTAGTATCATTGATGGCTGTTTTATTTTTTTAATAAATAATCATTTTAACTCACACAAATAATTGACACTTGAGAGATCGGTATTAAGTAGACAGATCCCCACATGTCTGTCAATCTCCCTTCTTAAAGTAATTCAAAATAAGTGTCTGGCTGTTTTAAAGACTTTTAGGGAGTAAAGCTATGGCTTCCCACTCAGGACACCAAGAGACAAAATGAGTCCCTCAGAGTCACCACCATTTTAACTGTCATAGAAACTTCACATGCATTTCTATTCCATTTCTGCTACATTTCTAGCCCCAGTTCTGTGGTTGTAATTAAGTCAGCAAGGGCTTATTATGGGAGGGTTTCATCAAAGCACCATCACCTGCCCTTCTTTGCATTCCTCCTAAGGCAGTTAGATGACACCCTGCAGTTGAAGTCAGAAAGACCTGTGTTTAAATGTGACCTCAGACACTTATGAGTTGTGTCATCCTGGGCAAGGCACTTAACCTGTTTGCCTCAGTTTCCTTATCTGTGAAATGAGGAAAATAACAGCACCTAATTCCAAGGATTGTGGCAAGGATCAAATGAGATAATGGTAAAGTGCTTAGCACATACACATATAGTATATGTGTATATAAATATTTGTGTGTATATTACATGTTTGTATATAAAATATATATATATACAAATATAATATATGTGGGGGTGTATCCTCTAATTTAAGGTTATGACCAGAATTGAGATATTTTACTTTAGAAACCCATAAGTTGGTCTTAGCTCTTCTGGATTAGAATGAAGCAGTCTGGGCTGAGTATTTGTATACTTATTTATTTATTTACTTATTTATTCATTCATTTATTGATTTTATATCCTACAGCTTGAATAATCACACACAGAGACATGCATAAATGATTGCAAGGCTGTTGTGAGTAATACATTTTTGGGCAAGTTTCAAGTACTTCATAAATGAGATTTATTATTGTTGTTTTAGGTGAGACAATTAAATTGATCATTTTAACTAAATTGACTAATCAATTTTTTTTCTAAGAGCCAATCAATTCAGTATAAACACCAGTTGAAATGATTGACTGAATTGGCCAATACTTGTCTGAGTGCAGGTAGAAGTGCCTTGTTTTTGCCGACTTCGGTAAGGTTACTATTGACCAAAAGGGAGTCTCAGATAGCTACTCTCTGATACCACACTTTTATTGTGAGATAGTGGCCAAAAAAAAGAGAACCTTCATCTATGTCTGATGTACTTAGGGCAAGGCCCATGAACAGATGTAGGAAGCAATTGTTACAGCAATCATCAAAACCAGGCAGGAAGGCAGCAGCTGTTGCCAGTAGCCCTGATGAGAGCACTTGCCTCTCTCTTTCTCTCAGAAGCTGCGTTTAGCCAGTCTCTAAATGCAGAGTTAGTCAGATTTCTGGCCCAGCGCTCCTAAATTGCCCCACATATGGCATAGTCAACTTTGTTGCCAACACGCAGAGAAATAACCTGGAGTCCTTTGTTTGAAAGAGCAATGTGGCCCTGGGAAGTCCTCTTACTTATGTGTCTGTGTTTGCGTTCTCCTGTACTTTGAGTGATCCTTATTAGAGTCTCAGGCATTGGCTATCCTGTAAACTTCTGAAAGCCTTAAGACACAGGGTACACCAAAGAGCTGTGAAGAGATGACATTGAGTCACAAAGTCAGTGATAGCTATATCTTTGACAATAACTTCTGAGGCCTTCTCTATTATCTTGAACATGCCTGTGTTAAAAGTCAAAGAATAATGACTGGTGGAAAGTATGCCCTAGTGAATTCTACATGGGCATACTCTTCAGCCTGACTGGCACCTCACATTTTGCTTCCACAAATTTACGGCTTTTTGCCGCAAGATATTTATAAATACTTGGTTGGTTGAAATAAGGAAACTTTAGGGTATCTTTTTTTAAAAAAGGAAATGACCAATCAAGTCAAAATTGTCCAAATGAAATGACACATCCACGGTTCTCATAAAGCTGAAAGAGATCATGAGAGGTATTTTGGTCTACTATCCTGCCTTGGGGCAAGTTCCGACCCAAAGCACACCAGCCCAAGAGCCTTCTTTTCGAATATTTAATATTCAAAAATGATACTATGCCTTCTTTTCATAAAGCAAGACATGTTGCAAGTGTGTGTATGTATCTATATGGCTATGGCTATAGATATAAATATAGATTAAAGAACTATAACTTGATTGATGGGAGAACTCTCTCCACTAATGCAGATCACAACCTTTCTATGACTTAGTAGTCTTTGTGTGATAATGTGGAAAAAAATTTGATCACCCTGCAAATTACTTCTCCAAAGCTAGGTAACATGGTGTTTGGACAACAGAAATGTATTCTATTACCGGACCTCAACACCCTCCCAGATTGGTGGGTTTTTTTGTTTTTTTTCATCAGGAATTGGTTATTTTGGTTTTGTTTTGTTTTTTTAGTTCAAGTATTTACATACAAAGAAAGAAAAAAGTTGCATTGCAACTTGGTGTATTAACATATCTCCAAACTGTCACTTATTTAAGTCTGGCTTATGCATTAGAACACTAATGTTATTTTTTAAATATAAGGTTAATGAATTTTTGTTGTCTTCTAATAAAATTTTAAAAGTCTTCCCTTTATCAGTCAATTTTTAGTCATGTCTGACTATTTAAGACCCCATTTGGGGTTTTCTTGGCAAAGATACTGGAGCAGTTTTCCATTTCCTTCTGCAGCTTATTTTACAGATGAGCAAATGGAATTAAGTGACTTGCCCAGGGTCACACAGCTAGTTAAATGTCTGAGGCCAGATTTGAAATCAGGAAGTCAAATCTTCCTGATTCCAAGCCCAATGTTCTATCCATTGTGCCCCCTAGTCTTTCCTTATTTCTAAGCAAATAGAAGAAATGTGAAAAGAGTCATGATTGGTTTTAGCAAAGGTCTACATCTAACAAGCAAGTCATGTTCCAACAAACTGCAAATTGCTGTTGCATGAAATTACTTTTCTCTTACATTTATAATTGTTTGCAATTGTATTCGTTCTTGAATTTTCTTCCAGAGAGGAGTTCCAGTCACAAATTTATGGATAACACAGTATTACATTTACTACTATGATGAAAGACAGAAATGAAAAACAGTCCAGTTTTTTGTATTCTCTAATGTGATTAGAGGTATTCTATCATGTTTTGTGCTACTGACCCACAAGAATGAAATTATATTACAAAAGGGTAATGGTTGGTAAGCTAGACACTGTGGCTCAGATAATGCTCAGATCAGATTTAATATCAAGAGGGTAGGTTTTATTACAATAGGGCTCCACCTCAACCAAGTGTGTATATATATATATATATGTGTGTGTGTGTATATATGTATATATATGTATATATGTATATATATGTATGTATATATATATATATATATATATATATATATATATATATATATCACAAATGAGGAAGGAAACAGGGGACTTGCTTAGGATCACACAGTTTGTAAGTGTCTAAGGCTGAATTTGAACTCTGGAAGATTAGTCTTCCTGACTCCAAGCCTGGCACTCTATGCTGCCTTTATACTCAACAGGAGGAGACAATACACATCGGGGATTAATAGCCAGAAAAGAAAATTTTAACTTAGGTCCTAGGGTCCCACACTCAATCCACTGTGTCACCCAGGTAATCATAAGGTAGAACATGCCACACTAATCTACCTTTCATCTTCCTTACCACTCACCACTATTTTTCATATCACTCTTTTCTCTCCTTTTTGTCATTCCAACCTAATCACTAAGTTTACTATCACTAGTAACTATCACTATCTATCACTAAGCCTACTCTCATTTCTATTTGGAACCTCCACTTTATTGTTACAATCTCCTAAACATCCTTGATCCCTTCAACAAATATTTTTATACCTCTTAACTTTTATGCTCTCCCATTTGATCATGCCCATTACATGCAACTGATCTCTAGATGTGGCCATCCCTTTTATTCTGGATGACTCCAAAGACCATTTCTTGTTTCCTATTTTGTTTTCTAGATCTCTTCTAGCAGTATCTTTCAATGACCTGTTCTCCCTTGAGGTCCCCAAAATCTGTTTATGCTACCCTCTTCCCCATCTTTGGTATTGTCATCTACCAACCTCCAAGTTAACCTCCTAATTTTTACAGTAATTTTAATGCTTGGTTTACAATCTTCTTCTCCACTTGTCATCATTCTTAGCAATTTCAAATCATATTGACAGCCCCCTGACAAAATGACTACATAATTCCTTAGCCTTTTAAATTTCGAAGCCCTTCATCTCACTACCATATTTCAGCTACACACCTAAGTAGGGATAACTTAGACTTGACTATCTCTTAGAATCATATTACCTCCAATATCTAGATCTTTGGAATTCTACTTTATATCTATAATCTCTACCTCTCTTTTCTCTCATTTGTACTAAAGTTACTTTTCACCCTTATTGTGATCTTTGGCCCATTGATCTATGTCTTCCTAATCTATCTTCCTGCCCTCCACTGGCGTTGCCTGTATATACACTGAGCTTGGATGCCATGAAACTTCAATGTTTTGGAATCTTTTATGTTAGAATATCTTACTCCTCTGTTCTCAATTTGTAAATTCTAGTCCCTGGGTAACTCTCCCTATCTAATTTCTCCAGTCTAGCTTCAGGGCTGCTGAGTCTTACTGGAGAAAGTCATGAACTTAAATTGATTTCACTAACCATAAGTCAATGACAAATGACCTCAGTTGGGTCCACATTGCTTCCTTGACAGTCTTTCTAAAGTGCCTCTAGCTGTTCTTTATCTCATTCCCCACTGCAACTGTACCAAACATTTTTTCTCCTTTTGCTTCACAGCTTATCCTGTAATCTGCTACTTTACTGCTTAGATCAAGAACTTCCATTGTGAATTCCCCTAAATTCCTCTCCTTTGTTCTATAAACCTTTTCAGCATCGTTGTCCTTCCTTTCCCCAGCTACTGAAGAAGAGATATACCTACTTATTTCTTAAGGCTAATTTCTCCAACCACTCCCTCCTATCCCTTCCTGCTTTCTTCAGGACTTTACTCCAATTACCACCCCTCTCACACACGCATCTTCATTGTCTCTTGCCATTGTCGCCTTCATGTCTACCTGCAAACTTGTTCTTGTTTCCTTGTCCTTCCTTCTCTATATACTGTCATTTTACTGACACTGGTCCCTATACCTAGGGTGACCTCCATCCTCTTTTCTTATTTCATTATTTGAAGATATTTTCCCTCTATCCTCTTTTTTACCAATTAAATCTATACCAAGGCTCTAAAGATAAATGTAAATATTACAGAGGTGACCAGGGAGAGGCTCCAGGGAGCCTTCAATTATGCCTCCAGTTGGGGCCTCATATGTTACTTTGTTTTGTAACTTCCTGATGTGTTTATGTCACATTGTGGGGCAGCTAGGTGGCATAGTGAATAGAGTACTAGCCCTGGAGTCAGGAGGACCTGAGTTCAAATCTCACTTCAGACACTTACTAGCTATGTGACCCTGGGCAAGTCACTTAACCCCAACTGCCTTAAATCTCCTGGGCTATCTCCAGTCATCTTGATATATCTTGCCACTAGACCAAGATAGCTCTGAAGTTGTAAGGTTGGTGACCTTGCATGGCCCTCCCTCGCATAAATCCAATTCAGTGCAGATCATGACATCGCTCCAATGTGTCCTCTTCTAAAAGGAAGGACAAACTACAATAACAACACCGTCACATTGTAGATGATAACTTTCTGGGTTGGTGTTTTGGTGTGTCCTTGCCCTACTAAACTGTAAGTCTACCAAAATCACACTCTAGTGCCTCAGTTTGTCATAAAAGTCTCCCAGGGACTCAAATGCTGTGTCAGCAAAACTCAGGCCCTGGCAGATAGTTCCAACCTGGAATTGTTTCAAGGAAAGGCCTAATGATAAGCTGGAGGATCAAGCAATCTAAACTCAGAGAAGCTCATCACCACTCTGCTATAGTGAGACATTTTTTGGTCACAGACACTCTCAAAGATTATATACCAAGTTGGAGAGGAACTGAAATCTGTGCTGGTGACAGGAGTACCCACACTGATGAGATTACAGATCCTTTAAATATTCAAGAAACTATTTGGGTTGATGTTTTTCCCCTCCGAGGCTGTCAATTATTTAAGGACTGTAACAATTTCTTATTTAAACTTTGAATCTCCCTCCCGCACCTTAGCACAGTGCACTTTGTTATAGTGTGGTCTTACATTCCTCAAGCTTTGCCCTCTGGTCCCATAGAGGCATCTATATGACATAGTGGATAGTCGGCCTAGAGTCAGGAAGACTTGAGTTCAAATGTGGCTTTGGACATTTATTGTCTAACCCTGGGCAAAATTACTTTACCTCCATTAGCCTCAGTTTCCTCAGCTATACAATAGAGATAATAACACTTAGCTCCCAAGGTTATTGCGAGGAGCAAATGAGATATTTGTAAAGGTCTTAGCATAGTGTCTGGCATGTAGCAGGCATTTAATAAACATTTCCTTCCTTTCCTCTATGAAGAGGAAAAGTCTGACATAGTTTCTGGGTAATTAATATCAACTTATTATAGCAAGGAAATAATAAAATATGATGGTCATTGGGTCTCTCTAGTAAACCAAAGATGACCTTCCCCAACCCCCAGTTTAAATACCCTTGGAAGGGGCAGATAGGTGGCACAGTGGATAGAGCACCGGTCCTGGAGTCAGGAGGACCTGAGTTCAAATCCGACCTCAGACACTTAACACTTACTAGCTGTGTGACCCTGGACAAGTCACTTAACCCCAATTGCCTCACTAAAATAAAAAAAAAAAGAATTAAATAAATACCCTTGGAAGAGTGGGTGTTCCTGACAGGCAGAAATCAACTGATTGGTTAATAATAAATGAGAGAATAAATATTAAAAGGGAGATGGGCTTATTCTAATGAGGGATTGAAGATGTGACTTTGATTATGTCACTCTTACTCTTCTCTGTATCAGACCACCTGGCCTGGGACAGTCTAGACCAAAGCTTCTTAAACTGTAGGTCCTGTAACTAAATATGGGGGTGATGAAAAATCTGGCAACAGTAAAAGGTTATGTATACCTATTTATATACCTATATACCCAAGTACTAAGGTGAAAAGGGGTTGGGAGTGGAAAAAGTTTAAGAAACCTTGGTCTAGACAAATGGATCTGCCTCTACCCAGTTGGGGGGGGGGGGGGGAGCCACAACCAAGATTGAAGAAATTGTTAACCCAATCTTATTATCAGCCTGGTCCTTCAAAGGTTTCTTTGACCTAGTAGAGAGTGGAGAAATAAAAAGAGAAAACAATCTGGGTCTCCTGATATTAATCAGTTATTAATATAAAAGAAAAATAATTATTTCACTTCATTCCTTCTTTTCCACCCCTAATGACAGTGGTGCTACCCTCCATTTGTTTTTCTTTTTTTTTTTCACTGCCCTTTGACATTTTTGAAGTGGACATCTCATAAGGAATCTCAGACTCAACCTGTCCAAAACAGAACTCATTGTGTCTCCCTTTGAACTCTTCCAACTTCTGAACTCTCCCATTTCTATTTCCTCTGGTCATCCAGCTTTGTGACCCCGACTCCTCACTCTCACTCATACCTGATTGATAGCCAGTCAGTTGCCAAATCTTTTATTTTCAACCTCTACAACATTTCTCACATCAGTCCCCTTCTCTCTACTGATGTAACCACTGTCTCAATACAGGCCATCTTTACCTCTTTCTTGGACTATTGATAGTAAGATAATAGTTTTCCTTGCCACAGGTATCATCCCACTTCAGTTCATCTACAACTCACAAAGTGATATTCCTAAAAGCATAGATCTTATGATTTAATTCCCCTACTCAAAAAATTCCAGTGGCTCCTTATGACTTTAAAGATTAAATAAAAACTCCTCTGGCATCTAAAGTTTCTTAACCTGGCAACAACCTACTTTTTCAGGATTATTCCACGTTAGCCCACTTCACAATAAAAATCCAGCCAAACTGGCCTTCTCACTGTTCTCCAATTCCTTTCTCCATTCATTTGTGCTTAACACAGTGCCTGGTACACATTAGGTGCTTTTAAAAAATGTTGATTGATTGATTGATTGGAATACTGATTGATTTCCAGTCCTCCATACCTGGAATATGTTCCTTCTTCAGCCCTGCCTCTTAGAATCTCTAATTTCCTTCCAGGCTCAGCTTAAAAGCCGCTTTGTAAAAGAAGCTCCTCTTTATCCTTCCCCCTACTCCTCAATTGCATCCAAAATTACTTCATATTCTTTTCATCAATTTTGTATATACCAATTTGTGTACAGTATCTCCCCCAACTGGATTGTAAGCTCTTAAAACGCAAGAATTATTTCAGTTTTGTCTTTGTGTCCCCAGCCTAGCACAATGCTTGACATATCATAGATTTTTTTTTAATGTATAAGGTATTTTATTTTTTCCGTTACATGTAAAGATAGTTCTCAACTTTTGTTTATACAAGCTTTACAATTTCAGATTTTTCTCCCTCCCTCCCCTCCCTCCCCCCTCCCCTAGACAGCAGGTAATCTGATATAGGTTATGTCTATATATCTCTATACATATAGATATAGATATAGATATATACACACACATATATATACACATAATAACATTAATCCTATTTCTGCATTAATCCTGTTACAAGAGAAAAAATCAGAGCAGTGATGCAAAACCTCAAAATAGAAAAAAAAAACAACAGCACCCAAAACAAAAGAAATAATATTGTTCAATCAGCATCTATACTCCACAGTTCTTTCTTTCTTTTTTTTTTCTTGGATTTGGAGATCCTCTTCTATCATGAGTTCCCTGGAACTCTTCTGTACCATTGCATTGGTGAGAAGAATATAGTCCATCACAGTAGGTCAACACTCAATGTTGATGATACTGTGTACAATGTTCTTCTGGTTCTGCTCATCTCACTCATCATCAGCTCACGTAAGACCCTCCAGGTTTCTCTGAACTCTTCCTGCTCATCATTTCTTACAACACAATAGCATTCCGTTGTATTCATATACCACAACTTGTCCAGCCATTCCCCAATTGATGGGCACCCCCTCAACTTCCAATTCCTTGCTACCACGTAAAGAGCAGCTATAAATATTTTTGTACATGTGGGTTCCTTTCCCCCTTCCATGATCTCTTTGGGCAAAAGACCTAAAAGTGGAATTGCTGGGTCAAAGGGTATGCACAGCTTTATTGCCCTTTGGGCATAATTCCAAATTGCTCTCCAGAATGGTTGGATCAGCTCACAGCTCCACCAACAATGCATTAGTGTTCCAATTTTCCCACAGCCTCTCCAACATTTATTATCTTCCTTTTTTGTCATTTTAGCCAATCTGATAGGTGTCAGGTGGTACCTCAGAGTTGTTTTAATTTGCATCTCTCTAATCATTAGAGATTTAGAGCATTTTTTCATATGGGAATAGATAGCTTTGGTTTCTTCATCAGAAAACTGCCTGTTCATATCCTTTGACCATTTCTCAATTGGGGAATGACTTGGATTCTTATAAATTTGATTTAATTCCCTATATATTTTAGAGATGAGGCCTTTATCAGAAGCACTGGCCTCAAAAATTGCTTCCCAGATTTCTGCCTCCCTTCCAATTTTGGATGCATTGCTTCTGTTTGTACAAAAATTTTTTAATTTAATATAATCAAAATCATCCATTTTGTATTTTATAATATACTCTATCTCTTGTTTGGTCAAAAACTGTTCTCCTTTCCAAAGATCTGATAGGTACACTATTCCTTTCTCTCCTAATTTACCTATGGTATCACCTCTTATGTCTAAATCATGTATCCATTTTGACCTTATTTTAGTATAAGGTGTAAGATGTTTGTCTATGCCTAATTTCTGCCATACTATCTTCCAGTTTTCCCAGCAGTTTTTGTCAAATACTGAGTTCCTATCCCAGAAGCTGGAGTCTTTGGGTTTATCAAACACTACATTACTAGTGTCATTTACTACTGCATTTCCTGAGCCTAGCCTATTCCATTGATCTACCACTCTATTTTTTAGCCAGTACCAGATAGTTTTGATGACTGCCACTTTATAGTAAAGCTCCAGGTTTGGTACCGCTAACCCACCTTCCTGTGAATTTTTTTTCATTATTTCCCTGGATATTCTTGATTTTTTGTTTTTCCAGATGAATTTTGTTATTATTTTTTCTAGCTGTATAAAATAATTTTTAGGTAATCTGATTGGTATGGCACTGAATAAGTAAATTAATTTAGGCAGTATTGTCATTTTTACTATATTAGCTCTGCCTATCCATGAGCAATTGATATCTTTCCAATTATTTAGATCTGATTTGATTTGTGTGAAGAGTGTTTGGTAGTTGTGTTCATAGAGTTCCTGGGTTTGTCTTGGCAAGTAGACTCCCAAGTATTTTATATTATCTACTGTTACTTTAAATGGAATTTCTCTTTCTATCTCTTGCTGCTGGACTTTGTTGGTCATGTATAGAAATGCTGATGATTTATGTGGATTTATTTTATATCCTGCTACTTTGCTAAAGTTGTTAATTGTTTCAAGTAATTTTTGACTTGATTCTCGAGGATTCCTTAAGTATACCATCATATCATCTGCAAAGAGTGATAGTTTTGTTTCCTCCTTGCCTATTCTAATTCCTTTAATTCCTTTCTCTTCTCTGATTGCTAAAGCTAACATTTCTAGGACAATATTAAATAATAGGGGTGATAATGGACATCCCTGTTTCACCGCTGATCTTATTGGGAAGGCCTCTAATTTATCTCCATTGCATATAATACTTGCTGATGGCTTTAGGTAGATACTGTTTATTATTCTAAGGAAAGCTCCCCCTATTCCTAAACTCTCTAGTGTTTTTATTAGGAATGGGTGCTGTACTTTGTCAAAAGCTTTCTCTGCATCTATTGAGATAATCATATGATTTTGGTTGGTTTTCTTATTGATGTGGTTGATTATGTTAATAGTTTTCCTAATGTTGAACCAGCCCTGCATTCCTGGTATAAATCCCACCTGTTCATAGTGTATTATCCTGGTGATCACTTGCTGTAATCTCCTTGCTAATATCTTATTTAAGATTTTAGCATCAATATTCATTAGGGAAATTGGTCTATAATTTTCTTTCTCCGTTTTTGCTTTGCCTGGTTTTGGTATCACCACCATATTTGTGTCATAAAACGAATTTGGTAGAACTCCTTCTTCACCTATTTTTCCAAATAATTTGTATAATATTGGAATTAATTCTTCTTTAAATGTTTGGTAAAATTCACCCGTAAACCCATCTGGCCCTGGGGATTTTTTCTTAGGGAGTTCATTAATAGCTTGTTCAATTTCTTTTTCTAATATGGATTTATTTAAGGATTTTATTTCCTCTTCAGTTAACCTGGGCAGTTTGTATTTTTGTAAATATTCATCCATTTCATTTAGATTGTCAAATTTATTGGCATACAGTTGGGCAAAATATTTCCTAATTATTGCTTTAATTTCCACTTCATTGGTGGTAACATCACCCTTTTCATTTTTGATACTGGTAATTTGGTTTTCTTCTTTCTTTTTTTTAATCAAATTAACCAATATTTTATCTATTTTATTGGTTTTTTCATAAAACCAGCTCTTAGTTTTATTGATTAATTCTATAGTTTTTTTGCTTTCAATCTTATTAATTTCTCCTTTAATTTTCAGGATCTCTAATTTAGTGTCTAATTGGGGATTTCTAATTTGTTCTTTTTCTAGCTTTTTAAGTTGCATGCCCAATTCATTAATCTCCTCTTTCTCTTTCTTATTCATGTAAGCATTTAGAGCTATAAATTTTCCCCTAAGCACTGCTTTGGCTGCATCCCATAGATTTTGGTATGTTGTCTCATTATTGTCATTCTCTTGGATAAAGTTATTGATTGTTTCTATGATTTCTTGTTTGGCCCATTCATTCTTTAGAATGAAATTATTTAGTTTCCAATTGATTTTCATTCTACTTTTCCCTGGCTCTTTCTTACATGTAATTTTTATTGCATCATGATCTGAGAAGGATGCATTTACTATTTCTGCCTTTCTACATTTGACTATGATGTTTTTGTGCCCTAATACATGGTCAATTTTTGAAAATGTGCCATGTACTGCTGAGAAAAAGGTATATTCCTTTCTATCCCCATTCAATTTTCTCCAGACATCTATCATGTCTAACTTTTCTAGTAATCTATTCACCTCTTTCACTTCTTTCTTATTTATTTTTTGGCTAGATTTATCTAATTCTGAGAGGGGGAGATTCAGATCCCCCACTAGTATAGTATTACTGTCTAATTCCTCTTGTAACTCATTTAACTTCTCCTCTAAGAACTTGGATGCTATACCACTTGGCGCATACATATTTAATATTGATATTACTTCATTATCTATAGTACCTTTAAGTAAGATGTAATTTCCTTCCTTATCTCTTTTAATGAGATCTATTTTTGCCTGCACTTTGTCTGAGATAAGGATTGCTACCCCTGCCTTTTTTACTTTAGCTGAGGCATAATATATTCTGCTCCAGCCTTTTACCTTTACTCTGTGTGTATCTCTCTGCTTCAAATGTGTTTCTTGTAAACAGCATATTGTAGGGTTCTGGTTTTTAATCCACTCTGCAATTCGCTTCCGTTTTATAGCAGAGTTCATCCCATTCACATTCACAGTTATTATTACTGACTGTCTATTCCCCTCCATTCTATTTACCCCCTTTGTACTTTTCCCCCCTTCTTTCACCCTATTCCTCCTCACCAACGTTTTACTTCTTACCCCTGCCTCCCCCAATCTGCCCTCCCTTTTTATCACCCCCCTCTCTTTTCTTTACCCTTTTCTCCCTTGCTTTTGTCCTCCCTTCTATCAGTCCCCCCCTTTCCCTTCCCCTTTTGTTTCCCTAAAGAATGAGTTAAGTTTCTTTATCCCAATGAATGTATATGTTATTCCCTCTTTGAGTCAAATCTAATGAGAATAGGGTTGAAACAATGTTCCCCCCTCCTTTCTTTCCCTCTATTGTAATAGGTTTTTTTCCACCTCTTCATATAATTCATCCCATTCCACCTCCCCTTTCCTTTCCTCCTCATAGACTCCCTTTTTAACCCCTTAATTCTTTTGTATCATCACATCAAAGACAATTTATATTTATACCCTCTATATAAAGTCCTTCTCTCTGCCCAAATACATTTACAGTTCTTAAGAGTTATGAGTATTATCTTCCTGTGTAGGGATATAAACAGTTTAACCTAATAGGGTAACTTTTTTTTTTTCCCCCTCTGTTTACCTTTTTAAACTTCTCTTGAGTCTTGTATGTTGAGATCAAATTTTCTATTCAGTTCTGGTCTTTTCACCAGGAAAGATTGAAAGTCCCCAATGTCATTAAATGTCCATCTTTTCCCCTGAAAGAAAATGCACATTTTTGCTGGGTAATAGATTCTCGGCTGCAATCCAAGCTCCTTTGCCTTCCGGAATATCATATTCCAAGCCTTGCAGTCCTTTAATGTTGAAGCTGCCAGGTCCTGAGCAATCCTGACTGTGGCTCCATGATATTTAAATTGCTTCTTTCTGGCTGCTTGTAGTATTTTCTCCTTCACCTGATAATTCTGGAATTTGGCTACAATATTCCTTGGAGTTTTCCTTTTGGGGTCTCTTTCAGGGGGTGATCGGTGGATTCTTTCCATGATGATTTTATCCTCTGATTCTATGATATCGGGGCAGTTCTCCTTAATAATTTCCTGGAATATGGTGTCTAGATTCTTTTTCTGGTCATGGTTTTCAGGCAGTCCAATGATTCTCAAATTGTCTCTCCTCGATCTGTTTTCCAGATCAGTTGTCTTTCCAATGAGGTAATTCACATTTTCTTCTATTTTTTCATTTTTTTTATTCTGCTTGACTGATTCCTGGTGTCTCATGGATTCCTTATCTTCCAACTGTCCCACTTTAATTTTTAAGGCATTGTTTTCTTCAGTGAGATTATGCAGCTTTTTTTCCATTTGGCCAAATGAATTTTTTAAGGCTTTGTTTTCTTCAGCTTCCTTTTCCAAGCTGCTGATTCTTTTTTCATAGTTTTCTTGTTTTGCTTTCATTTCTCTCCCCATTTTTCTTCTACCTCTTGCAATTGATTTTTAAAATCCTTTTTGAGCTCTTCCAGGAAGGCTTTTTGTTCTTGGGACCAATTCACCTTCCCTTGTGAGGCTTCAGATGTAGCCAATTTGAGGCTATTGTCCTCATCTGAGTTTGTGTTGGCTTCTTCCCTATTGATACAGAAGCTCTCAATGGAGAGGGCTCTTTTTTGCTTCTTACTCATTATTGCAGCTTATTTATTTATTCTTTAAGTTGAGGTCTGCTCTGGGGGCACCAGGGTCCCTGTTTTGGGCTTCTTGTGCAGGTGTATAGGTGCTGTGTGACCGGGCTTTTACTCTGAGGCCTTTATGGTGTGTGGAGATCCCCCGCCCTGCACTTCCTGTCTGATTGCGCTCGGCCAGCCAGGCGCCAGACCCCGGCGTCTGATGCCGCCTGACCTGTTCGTCTCCCTCCCGGCCGGTGCAGGTAGGTTTTTCCACTGTCCTTCTTGGCCACCAGATTTTTGAACCAGGTTCCGGGAGCCTCAGTTGTCCGGCTGTGGCCCGCAGCTCCTGCTGACTTGCCCCGACCCCCTCGGAGCTGGGTTGCTGCCCTGCGCTGGGCCTCCCTTTTGCCCAAGTCAGACCGACCTTTTCCTGAAGTCTTTTAAATTATCTCTGGTTGTAGGACTGTGTCTCTCTGTCTCTTTGCAGGTTCTGTAGTTTCAGAATCCGTCCAGAGGCTTGATTTAATGTTCGTTTTGAGGGAACAGAAGGAGAGCTCAGGCAGCTTGCTGCTTCCTCTCCGCCATCTTGGCTCCGCCCCTGTGTGATCCTATCATAGATTTTTAATACATTCTACTTCCAAAGTCAAACCCAGCTCGTACTTCCTTTCTCTCAGCTTCTCACTGGAGAAGCCAGGCAGACCCTTTCCTTTCTTGGCTATAGATTCAAGCCTCACAATCTCAGTTCAACACCATACTCCTTTCAGTTGATTTCCCCAAGACTCAGTTAATAAAAACCTCCACTCCCCGCTTCCTTTTGTTCTGTGTACTTAATCTGTTGTTTGAGACCCCTATATGCACAGTCTTTCTCCTCTCCTTAATTTTAGTGCTTCCCTCTTTCTTCACTCAGCTTATCCTGGATCATTTACCTTTTATGAAAGCACATTTTCTGCACAAAGGACCATGTCCTTTTTTATGACTCTTTCCCAGGTATCATCAGTCACCAAGTCATATGGCTGACCCATAGAACCCACTGAACCCTTTGGAGTCAATAATACCAAACATATGCTTTGGGGTATATTAAAGAAGCTTCATCCCATTGATATACCTTGTATAGTCAGTATTGAACAATGGCATCCTGACATCCTTGAATTTCACTTTATTGATTTTCTTAGTTACTTAATTGTTAATTGCCTGATTCACCCCACCCACCTCCCATCTAAGGATCATTGCACATTCTTCAGTTACTTTTGGGAACTATTAGCTATTTGTTTTTGTTTTTCAGATGATAAATGTGCTCAAAAAAGGGAAGAGAGGCCTATAAATATTCTTTAAAAACTTCTTATCTAATTAATAAGAGGTGAATGAGGAGCTACTTTTATTATTCTCTTTAGGATGTCCATTTACTGTCTTTGTTGATACTTTATTGATAACTAACACAATCTGATATAAAAAATAGCATTAAACATGACCCATTTTTCTTAATTCCATGAATTCAATTTCATTGTTGCACATTTTTAATCATTCCTTACTCAAGAAGCTTCAGTAGCCTTCCAATGCTTCTGGAATCAAATGCATAGTCTTCTGCTTGGCATTTAATGCCCTTCATAATCTTGCTCCAACCTCTCTCTCTAGTCAGATTTCACATTACCCTTCCCCCTCTCCCCTCCCCTATGCTACTGCTGTTCTAGCTAAACTGACCTACTTTTCTCTTCCCCATATATAACATTCCATCTCCTCCTTCCCTAACTTTGCACAGACTAAATGTGTCCCATACTTGGAATGTTCTGCCTCTTTACCTCTTCTCTCTCTTAGAATTCCTCCTCCCCACTTCTAAGTTCAGTTCCAATGCCATTGCCAACATAAGGCCTTTTTCCTGATTCCCTCCCCTGACTTGTTAGCACTCTCCCTTCATCCCAAAATTACCTTGCATTGACGTTGTCTACATTTTGTATTTTTAAAACTCTACATCTGTTGACACAATGGAAAGTAAGTTACTGGAGGTCAGTGTATCTTTGTGTCTCTGGTGTCTAAATATGGTAACTAGCACATAGAAAGAACTTAATCACTGCTTGTCGATTGAAATAAAATTGAATGAGGGCCCCATAATCATGAGCTCAGCTCATAGGAAGGTAAGGTTTTATGCATTTAGTATTGATTTCTCTCAGAAGGACACCAAGGGCTTGATAAAACCTAAGATTATTTCCCAGATCATTAACATTAGGGTTAGCACTAATGCCTTCTTGGATTTTCTGAGTTCTTTGAGACTGGGTCTATAGATGAACCACCCTCCTCCCCCCAAAACAAATTGATGGAAAAATGGATGAAAAAGCAGAAGGGGAAAAGAAATCGCTTAAATCATCTCTTTTTGTTTTACAATATGACATTTACTTTCTCATTGAATTGACTGCATTGATTGACTTCTGGGATTCATGTGGATGCAGTGAAGTCTAAGTGGAGAAATCTATTTATAAAAATAAAAATTATTAAGTGAGGAATAAAATCTAAATTGTCAAAATTAGGAAACATAAAAAAATAAAATAAATCTGATTGTTAAAATGATTGGTTTTGTATGTATGTACTGTTTTCTGTGTCATATGAAGCCTGGAACTTTACAAAGTTAACTTGCAAAATTATTCACCAGCTTGAGAGGTAGGAGTTAACTGAAACGAGTTTATCTTGTTAAGAGTGGCTTCTATTATAAAAAGGGTCAGTTAACAAGTTAAGCAGCTCAGAAAAAAAAAAGAGATAAGTTAGAGATTCATTTGAAGGGATAGCTCATAAAGGAGGTTGGTATCTGGCTCTAGAAACTTGCTCTAGAGAAAAGAGAGGAGGAGGAGGAGGAGGAGGAAAAAGAGGATGACTTTGAGAGTTAAGAACGACAATAGGGAATCAAAATAAAGGTTTCTCTTTAAGAGGAGAGCTATTTCAGACTGGCCATTCCACAAATTAAAGGAGAAGACAGACCTGGTGGAAAGAATTCTGCAGGAGGTCCTTCATCACTTGATGTCTTCAAGCTGAGGTCAGATGAACAGTTCTGAGGGATATTTTTTTTTTTTTTTGCGGGGCAATGGGGGTTAAGTGACTTGCCCAGGGTCACACAGCTAGTAAGTGTCAAGTGTCTGAGGCCGGATTTGAACGCAGGTACTCCTGAATCCAGGGCCGGTGCTTTATCCACTGTGCTATCTAGCTGCCCCTCTGAGGGATATTTTAAAGAGGATTCCTATTCAAGTACGGGTTGGACCAAATGGCAATTCAGCCCCTTCCAACTCTGAGGTTCAGAGATCTCCATTTTGCAGATTAAGAAACTCAAGGCAAGGGCAGCCAGGTGGCATAGTGGATAGAGCACTGGCCCTGGATTCAGGAGGACCTGAGTTCAAATCTGGCCTCAGACACTTGACACTTATCTGTGTGACCCTGGGCAAGTCACTTAACCCCAATTACCTCACAAAAAAAAAAAGAAAGAAAGAAAGAAACTCAAGGACAAAGTAGTCAAATGATTTGCCCAGCATCACACAGCTAGTTAATGACTTAGTTGAAACTGGAATTCACTTCTCACACCAAGTCTAATGTTCTTTCCACTATGCTAAGCTACCTCCCTAACATGAAGGATGCATTCTAAAGATACCATCCTTGGAAACTAACAATGGTCAGGATACTATAGGAGGAATAGAAATATTTTAACATTTCATATGAGGGAGGGGCTATCATAGAAAATTGTCATTAGCTACTAACCAAAATAACAGAAAACAAAGTGTGAATATGGAAGTCATTAGATAAAAGGAAGAGGATAGAGTACACAGTTTTAGAAGTAACCCAACTGATGGTCAGGCAGGAAGGGTACAGATGAGGACCAAGGAGGAAAGGAAAGGCTCAAAAGAAAGAGCCTTACCAGGGGACCCATACTCAGATGGGATCTGAGGTGTGTATGTAGGCTAATAAGTGGCATAAGTGACATCCTGCCCCTGCCTCCATCATCCTAAATACAATGCCAAGACATTTGGGTGAGGGCTTTCTAAAAGTACTAAATCAGGTTTGCCCTGGTTTGAGTTTAAATGGTCAAAGGTTGATTTATTTATATTTCTAGGAACTGAGCTCTGGAATATACATGCTATTCATTAAATGCGTATCTGACCATCTGCCAACCAAATATTTTTCTCTAGCTTACATTTAGATCATTCTTCAATGTTTACAAACTTCTTTACATGGATTATCTTACTTCATCCTCACAATAGACCCAGGAGTGATTTGCTGTTCTGATACCTATTTTACAGATGAGAAACTGAGGTTCAGAGAAGTAATATGATTGGCTTAGCAAATCACACAGCTAGCAAGTGTCTGAGGTGCAATTCAAACCTATGGTGTTCCTGACTCCAGGCCTACCCTAATTCTTTATCCACTATGCCAGATTGCCTCTTGGGTTGCTGGTGCCTGAAACTCTTTGAATTGGATTTAATGCCTTTCATTCCATAATTAGAGAGAAGACTTAAATTTCAAAAATTCAAGACCACTTGAAAGGGATCTTAGAAGTAATCTAGTCTAACCCTTACCTGAAACATGCATTAAGTATATAGAATGTCCAACCAAGGATTCAGTCATTGGAATCCAGATTCTGTCCTGACTTTTGGAGAGACCTAATTGTTCAAAGTTCTTTACATTAAGTCAAAATCTGTTTCTATGTAAACTTAGAGCCATTAGTCGTAGTCCGCATCTTTGGGCTTAAATAGAATAAATCAGCTCCTTCTTCCTTTGAATAGTTCTTCAAATATTTAATGATAGATATAGGAAAGGGAGGACACACATGCAAGCTTCTTTTCTCCAAGCTAAATAATACCAGTTCCTTCTAGTGGGAAATGTTGGTTAAATTTACCCAAGGACAGATATTTGATATTCATTCACATTTAAATGTTATCAGTCAATCAATCAACAAATATAAATTAAATCAAATCCTACTCTTTTGATGGGGATGGAGGGAGGATGACAAAGCTGTAGGCACTAAGGGCTTAAAGCAGGGGGAGGAATGGAGTGGGGAAAGGAATGGCAAAGAAAATGTCAGTAAACTTTGAAGATAAGCTTCAGAGCTTAATGTTTTGTCCAGGGCCAGCACTATTTACCAGAGACAAATAGAAACTACCTTCCAAAGTATTGTCTGTCTTGTTAATAAATAAAACCAGTCATGCTCAATACTTATGAGTAAATGAAAACAGACAAACAAACCTTTTGTTTGTTTCAATGTTGCCATTTTATCACAAAATTATGTATGATAGAGAAAGCTGTTCTATTGTAAAACAGATTATTTCCAAGATGGTATATTAATTGAGGGTATCTATTTTTTTTTACATTTATCCCTTCTTTTCTGCCTACAGACATATAAGAAATCTCTCTTTTTTGGTGGGGGGGACATGATTGATTGGTTGCACCTCTACTTACCAGGTTCCCTCCTTGAGTTGCCATGATGCAGGACTATAGCCAATGGGTTCAACTAAAAGCTTCCCTCTAAATAATATGGGCACATGGTTACTATAGTAACCTTAATGAGGTTTGGGCAATATTTCAAGGAAGTTATACCTTTTATGAAAATCTCATAACCATTCTCAAATGGATCCATGATTTTATCAATGCAGATCCAATGGAATAGATTGAAATCCATCCATGCATATCCCTTCTTGGCAATTTTTGTCCATGCCATAGGGAAGGAAGCTTATAGGTCATTTACTCCAATATCTTCATTTTACAGATGAGGAAAATGAAACTGAGAGAAGTTAAATACCTGGCTCAGCCAGTCATTGGCTGAGCTTGAGCCTTGAACATAGGTCTTCTACCTCCAGAAGCCTCCATCTTTCTACTATTCTGGGCTTTCCTTCCATAAATTTGCCACTCTGGGCATTACACTTACTGTGTATCATTCTTCACAACAGTGCAAATATTATCCTGATTCTATAGTTAAGGAAAGGTGACATATTGGATTGAGTATTAGATTTGAAGTCAAGAAAACCTGAGTTAGAATCCTGCCTCAGACACATACTAGCAAGTCACTTAAACTCTCTCAGCATATGGGGATAATAATAGCACCTATAATCTCACAGGGTTGTTCTGAAGGTCAAATGAGATAACATATATAAAGCACTTACAAACTTTAAAGTGCTACATAAATATTTTGATTATTATTCCTTACTATCATTATTAGTGAGTCCCTCAAGGCCCTATAGCTAGTAAAGAATAGAGCTAGTACTCACACCCAGAGCCTTGACTCCAAATTCAGTGTTCTTTCTACTCTACTACAAGTATCTTGTGATATGAACATTTAAAGAGTCTTGTCTTCTGAAAAAATGGAACACATATATTAATTAAGAAACTAACAAAAAATTGATTGTGTAAATAAAATCTTGAATAGTAAGTCAGATATATCAAAAATGCAAATGGTATTGGGGTATTACATGGGAACATTTTCAATGGATGATCTCTAATTTTTACTCTTTCTACATCTGAAGAGAAACATTTCTATAGCTTGAAATATATATTATATTAAATGTATATACATGTATGCATGCCATATATATGTATATATGTGTATGTATGTATGTGTGTTCATATATGTGTGTGTGTGTGTGTGTGTGTGTGTGTGTATATCTCCCATAGCTTAGTTCCTTTAAAAAAAAAAAGAAAACTGATTACTCACTTGTCTTATTAGTCCCCACTGCCTGTGATTTAGCTTCCCATGGTCATGGATATCTGGCATCTTTCAGCCACTAAATATGTATTTAACCATCACCACCACAATGAATACCTAATAGCATTAATTAAAAAATAATCATGTCAAAGGAAGAATAAGGTAGACTTTGGGACTAGGTTTCTTTTATGCACAATTATTTAGAGCTGCAGCATAACAATGTATACCCATCTCTTTGCATGAAGGAAGAGTTTGATAAATTTCTAGGAGTTTGTTGGAAAGAAATGTGAACACAGAGGGTACATTGATAAAGACTTTGCTAGACACTTTTAAAAATAGACAATTGTCCTTAGGATTTACATTCCTCTTTTGTTTGACTTTTTATTTATTTGTCCCATGAGTTCACCCCACATTTTTAGCATTATTCTCTTTTTTTTAATCTAATGTGAAGAAAATGGGTTGTAATACAGGTATTAAAGAAAAATGCAAAAGAAACTTTGCTCTTTTGTAGCACTGCCCCCTCCTCTTTTTTTTCCCACATCTGCATTGATTGTGTCAGAGTGGCAGAAAAGGGGACAGAGGGTATGAAGCATCAGTTTTTAGACCATAACTAAACATTCATTTAGCTGATGGTAATCTGTATGTGAGATTCTTGTCTAATGACCAACAAATAGTTACACTACTGGAGGAACTAAATCATGACATTTTTTCTGTAAACAAAAGCAGAAGAGAAAAGGAAGTTGCAGTTAAATGGAAGAATGACTCACAGATTTTTTTTGGAGAAGCAAACATAGTGATAGGCAGGTTTGGCTTTATTGTGCACCCAAAGGCAATGAGAAAATCATTTCATGAGATGTTTAATTCATCTCATATTAGAGAGCTCATAAAAAATGTTTGTAAAAAGACCACCATAAAAATAATTGCAGCCCATGCACCAGTACCTTAGACAGAGAGAGGGAGGGAGTGAATGACAGAGACAAAAAAAGAGGAGAGAGATAAAGACACAGAGACAAAGAATAGTAGAAAGAATGCTGGATTTGGAGTAAGAGCCCTAGGTTTGAGTACTGGCTCCGTCCTTTACTAGATAATTCAATATAATAATATTAAGTTATTATTACTATTGTTATTGATAGAATTAGAGAGAGAAAGATTCTATGAAGATAAGATTCTCCAAAATAAATTGACATATGAATTGATATTCAGTGGTTTCACTGCAAAGCTGTGACTAAGTGAGAATGAGGGAAAACATATTGGAAAATATGGTTGAAGAGTAAGGAATGAAAGAGGCCAGACTGTAGCTTCATACCTATATATCATTAATGCTTTTAAAAAGAAGAATTGGAAAGGGCTGGTCATCTTAAAACACATCACAAAAAAATGAAAGTGATTATATTTTCATAGAAAGGAAATAAACCCATATGGAAATAATTCTTGAATCAACTGTATGTCTACAGACAGACCAACAATTTAGAACCAAGATAAAAATTAATACAAAGTTAGGAGAATAAAAATGAGAAAAATCTTGCATGTAATTTAAACAACTCTCATTTGATATACTTGAATAAGTTGTAGATGGAAGAAAGGAAAGAAATACTACTTATAATTATTTCATGTAGAATTGTTACTGATGTGAATAAATTGCCATAATAAGAGCACCAAAGTATCCTAAAAACCATATTAGTCAGCAAACATTTGACTTAGTTGTCAAATGGAAAGATTTGGAAGCCAAGGACAAGACAGGTTTAGAAGATAAACTCATTTGTAAAATCTTATGTATTTAGAGTAGTATCACCTTCATAAGCAGTGAGAAGTAGAAGGAAAAGAAAAACAGCTTAAAGAAAGCTTTGCATGAGATCTCATTAACAAAGGCATCCCAAAGGCATGTAAAAGGAAAGCTGGAAGAAGAATGACAAATAGATTATTTTAAAAGATTTTTATAACAAACTCTTTTTACCATCAAGGACAAGGGAGTCACCATCTTGGATGTGCTTATGGAGGAGGTAGAAATGGTACCAAAGAGAATAAGCATGGTAAAAGCAGCTGAATAGAACAAGTATACACAGGGGAGGTCTTTGCTGGAAATGACACAATTTTGAGAGAACTAAAAGATCAATTCTCAAAGGATCTCAAAGGCAGAATGATAAAGGCCACCTAGTCCATCTCCCTCACTTTGCAAGATGAGGAAACTGAGAACTGGAGAAGTTAAATAATTTACCTAAAGTCAAACAGGTAGTAAATGTCAGAGATATGATTTGAACTCAAAATTCTGATTCCAGAGCTGGTGCTATCCATTTCTCTCTATTTTTCTGTCTTTTGTCTTTGATTAGCATTTGGGATAATATTCTCAATATACTTTTTTAATTCAAAGGATGGGTTAAACTATATAGCTTTGATATTAAAAAAAAGACTTTAATTTGTCAAATGGCCACATTTAATATAGTTTGTAATTTATTTCTGGCTTATATTTCTTTGTGAGAGGAATTCTACCAAACATTTAAAGAACAATTAATTCCAATACTATAAAAATTATTTGGAAAAATAGGTGAAGAAGGAGTTCTACCAAATTCCTTTTATGACACAAATATGGTGTTGATACCTAAATGAGGCAGAGCCAAAACAGAGAAAGAAAATTATAGAACAATTTCCCTAATGAATATCAAGGCAAAAATCTTAAATAAAATATTAGCAAGGAAATTACAGCAATTCATCACCAGGATAATACACTATGATCAGGTGGGGTTTATACCAGGAATGCAGGGCTGGTTCAACATTAGGAAACTATCAACATAATTAACCACATCAATAACAAAACTAACCAAAATATATTTCTTTGAAAAAGTGTTCCCCCTGTGTCAGGAATGCATCCCCTTCTCAATTCTGCCTTATAGAATCTCTTGCTTCCTTCAAAGCACAGGTCAATTTCTACTTCCTGCACTAGATCTTTCCCAACTCCAAGAAATTATTAGTATTCTTTCTCTCAAATTTTATTTTGTGTTCATACGTGGTAGTACATCTTGTATTTCCCAGTCCTGTTCCAGTTACTTGAGAGTAGGGACTCTTGCACTGTTTTTGTATACCCCAGCACCCAGCACAAAGTAGGTGTTTATAAATGTTTGTGAAATTTGAATTCATTCATGGTTTAATACAGTTCTGGGAACTGATCTTGTTTCACATGAAGAGAACTCAGAGAAGAAGCACTGTGGAAGGGAAAGAGCCAGGAGCTGGGAGCCAAGAGACGTGCTTTCTGGTCTTGACGCTGTTATCACCTAGCTATGTGGTCCCTTTACTTCCTAGGCCTCATTTTCTTCATCTATAAAATGGATGCATTGGATTAAATGATCTCCAGTTCCCTTTCAAAATCTATCATTCTATGAAATGTTTGAATTGAATTCTCTCAGATTCCAAAAAAAGATAATTAGATTTTTGTTCTGATCCAATTGTCAGATTTAGATTTATAGTTTTGTGGGTTTCCTTTTATAAGCAGCTAGGTGACACTGTGACTAGTGTGCTGGCCTGGAACCAGGAAGTTCTTTTTTTTTTTTTTTTTGTTCAGTCATTTCAATCCTGTCCTACTCTTTGTGACCGTATTTGGGGTTTTCTTGGCAAAGATGCTAGAGTGGTTTGCCATTTCCTTCTCCAGCTCATTTTACAGATGAAGAAACTAAGGTAAACAAGGTTAAATGACTTGCCCAGGATCACATAGCTAGTAAATGTCTGAGGCTGGGTTTGGACTCAGGAAGATGAATCTTCCTGACTTCAGGCCCAGCACTCTATCTGCTGCCATCTAGCTGCCTGGAAGACTTCAGTTCAAAGCTAGCCTCAGACCTTTACAAGCTGCGTAACAAAAATCTCTGACTGCCTCAATTTCCTCATCTGTAAAAGAGGGATAATGGTATCTACCTCGCAAGGTTGCTGTGTGATAAAATGAGATGATATTTGTTATGTTCTTTGCAAACTTAAAGTGCCACGTAAATAGTAGCCATTGTACTTTTTATAGTCTTTGTTTACCTTATATTCAAAAAGCTGTATTTTAGGGGGTAGCTAGGTGGTATAGTGGATAAAGCACCAGCCCTGGATTCAGGAGTACCTGAGTTCAAATCCGGTCTCAGACACTTGACACTTAACTAGCTGTGTGACCCTGGGCAAGTCACTTAACCCTCATTGCCCTGCCAAAAAAAAAAAAAAGCTGTATTTTGAGTCCATGCAATTAGATGACACTGAGGAAATGCACACAGTGAAAGTAACCACACCATTGCCAGTGTCAAGAATACATTTTAATATATTTTCCAAATTACTTACATGGCAATTCAGTCTAATTGCATATAGTCTCAGTGACATCAACAAAATTATACTCCATCTGCCCCTAGACAAGTCAATACAGGACTTGATAAACCATCCATAATTGGATGGTATCCACAATTACATTTGTTGATAGTTCACACATCAGTAAGACAGACCAGCTGCACATTCTGCGAGACATTGTACAGATGGATGTTAATTGCAGAAAATATCTAATGAAAGTAGACTGAAAAAGTGTTCTTCTCAATGCAGTTGATGGAAATTAATATTATACTATTATACTAATAATCAGTTGTTTATTTGTGATCTATTCATTTTCACCCCTATTTTTATCAAGACCCTACTCCTGAAAAGGCCAGGCAGTCTCTGAAGGACTTGAGTAATATAATCACTCCTTGTACCCAAGGCATCTGCTCCTTAACTAGTTTGTGCTGGGCTCCAACCAAATGGGACCCTGACTTCTGCTTATAAAGAGGACCCAATTTGAGTTAGACCTTCCCCTGGGGAGAATGAGCTTTGTCCTTGCTCCCTTCATTAAAGTTTGGGGTGTCCTGGTCTACAGTGGGGAGAATGAACTAGCGAAAACCTTATTGTTTTTCTGGTTAAGATTGCTAGCAACTTGTATTCCTTAGGAGTCAGAGAGGGACTTGATTAGCCACATCTGAGGAGGAGCCTAATTTTTCCAGCTGTCTCTCCCCTCCCAAAGATGAAGTAATAGAGAGGAGGTGAGAACTCAGCCTACCTTCTAGTTAAAATTTCCACCAAGGAGATTGCCAGAAGTCCCAATGATGTACCATCAGGACAATGAAGACACACATAGATATAAAAGACCCTGGCAGCTCTCTCTGGATCTTTGGTACAGATGGAGGCACACCATTGACAAGTCCTTTATTAATAGATTCCCCGCCTCTATTAATAAATAATATCATGCTTGGAGAATTGAACTCATTTAATTTATTTGGTTAAATTTCCCTCATGACATAGTCAAGTGCTTCAGATAGTATATGCTATACTGCAAACTTGTTACTAGTAATGTTATTTGGACTTGTTTCTAGTTAATTAGTAATTAACTAAGGTCATATTAATTATTGTTAATACATTATTAATCATACATTTCTACAGTGATTAGAAATTTACAAAGTATATCTCTCAGGACAATACCATACAGTTTATGATTAATTTGCAGTTGAAGAAACTGAGGCTTAGAGTGGTATTGTGTCTTGCCAATTGATTAAAACACAAGTAATCATTGTAAGACCTTGTAGACAAACTCTTACCTCCTAACTTCAAGTCCAATGCACTTTCTACTATGTGAGCAAAGCCTGAACTATTTAGATAATTCAAGTCTCAGAAGATCTCTTTTGGGGGCCAGATTTTTAGGATTGCTGCTGAAGATAGCCATTAGTTCAAAATATAATTTTGTGTCCATACAGCCTTTGGCTACAGCTCACCAAATAGAAACAACTGCCTTTTTGTGTAAAGAGAAAATAACCACTTACATTCCCATAGCACAAAATGTCTCATAAAGATGATCCCGTTAGCAAATATTGATCATAAAGTACCAGCTGTGCCAGGCTTACAAGCAATATTATCTGAGGCTATGCTCTCCTCAGCTCAGCTGCGTTAGAAGAACAAGGGTGGAAAGAAAGACTCTATGCTTTGTTCAAATGTCTCTTTCCTCTGGTGTTCCTGGAGTATGATTTTGATTTTGTCACTTAACCTCTCTTCCTCGGTTTCTTTGTCTGTGAAATGTGGCACATGAAAGGGAGCTTCAAAAAGAAAGAGGATGCATCAGGTGTAGGAGAGAGAGGTTGGGCAGGGATGCAGTGTGCTCTGGGAGCAGAGGTTAAAGAAGGATGAAGAAGAGACCTGATACAAAGCACAATTTGTTGACCATAGAGCAGAGTTTCAGAGAATTAGATGGACCTCTGAAATACCTTCCAGTTCTAAACCTTATGAGCTTTCTAAGCCACATACCTGCTAATGTCACCACATATCTGCCTCACTTAAAAGTGTCATGGGGTGCAGAGTACCCCAGAAGTTCTCTGGGGAACATCAAGGAATCTTCTCCTTGAGACACTAAACCAGAGGACTGATACGCCTAGAGAGATAAGCAGAACCAAATCTGACTGAGCTAGCTCCGGAATCTCCACCCTTCATGCTGATCTCCCTTACCCCTGGGGAGATAAATTTGGGTATGGCTGCGGCCTTTGTGTCCGGAAGAGAGATCCTCCGAAAGCCACCCCTCACCCAATTCCTCTAGTCACTACCAGTGGGGGATGGTCCTCCTTCACTAAAGGAACTTTCCACAAGCAGATGGTTACTCCTATCAGTACTCTATAAAAGTACCTGCCAGTCTCCTGCTCGAGGAGATCAGTACCTCTGAGCCATGTGCCTATCTCCCCATGAGAAGTCCAAGGATTTCTTTCATGGTTTCCCTTCCCTCCCCCCTTCCCTTCCCTTGCCCCTAAATAAACTACCACCTTATTCAAATTGCTTTTGTGTGCGAAGAGGTGTAATTCTTTTTTTTACCTTTTTTTTTTAATTTTTAAATTTTTTTTGCTTTTTTTTTTGCAGGCAATGGGGGTTAAGTGACTTGCCCAGGGTCACACAGCTAGTAAGTGTTAAGTGTCTGAGGCCAGATCCGAACTCAGGTACTCCTGAATCCAGGGACTGTGCTTTAACCACTGCACCATCTAGCTGCCCCAGAGTGTAATTCTTTAAAGAGGAATTTTTGTTTGTGTTATGGGGGAAAGGATAAGGGTTTGGGGTAGGGGTCCTTAGGAATTTCTCTTTAAAGAATTACACCCTCAGGGTAGCTAGGTGGTGCCATGGATAGAGCCCTGGATTCAGGAGGACCTGAGTTCAAATCTAGCCTCAGACCCTTGACACTAGCTGTGTGACCCTGGGCAAGTCACTTAACCCCAATTGCCTCACCCCCCCCAAATAATTAAGAATTACACCCTCTTGCACACAAATAGAATTAGAATAAAATAATATTTTATTTGGGCACTACAGAAAGGAAACCAAGAGAGAAGTCCTTGGACTCCCATGGGGAGAAGGCATGGCACAGAGCCATGGCTCTCTGAGATACCTTTCTCCTCGAGCAGGAGACAAGCAGATACTTTATAGAGAACTGATGGTGGTCCGATGAAGTGACCATCTGGCTGTGGAAAGTTCCCTTATTGGGGGAAGACCATCCCCCACTGGTGGTGGCTGGGGAAGTTGGGTAAGGGGCAATTCTGGATCTCTCAAACCATCTCTCTCCCTCTCATGCCACAAAGGCAGCAGCCACACCTAATCTGTGTGACCCTAGGAAAGTCACCCTAATTGCCTCAACAAAAAAACCCAAAACAAACAACAACCAGAGAGAGAGAGAGAGAGAGAGAGAGAGAGAGAAAAGAAAAGAAAAAAAAAGAAATAGGTGGGGGATTTGGGATAGGGGCATGGGGTAGGGGTTTAGTTCCTTAGGAATTCCTCTTTAAAGAATTAAACCCTCTTGCACACAAATCCAATAGGATAAGATCATAGTTTATTTAGGGGCTGGGGAAGGGAAACCAAGAGAGAAATCCTTGGACTTCTTCTCATGGGGAGAAGGCATGGCACAGAGAGTGGCTCTGAGATACCATTCTCCTCAAGCAGGAGACAGGCAGATATTTTTATAGAGGACTGATGGGGGTGATCATCTGACTATGCAAAGTTCCCTTATTGACGGAGGACCATCCCCCACCAGTGGTGGCTGGGGGAAGTGGGTGAGGGATGGCTGCGGATCTCTCAAACCATCTCTCTCCTCCTCTTTCCACAAAGGCAGCAGCCACACCCAATCTTATCTCCCCAGGGGTGGGGCAGACTGGAATGAAGGGTGATGGTCCCGGAGCTAGCTCAGTCCTGATCAGGTTCCACTTATCTCTTTAGGTGTGTCTGTCCTTTGGTTTAGTTTCTCAAGGAGAAGGTTCTTTGATGTACCCCAGATAATTTCTTTTTCTTTTTTCTTTTTTTTTTTAGTGAGGCAATTGGGGTTAAGTGACTTGCCCAGGGTCACACAGCTAGTAAGTGTTAAGTGTCTGAGGCCGGATTTGAACTCAGGTACTCCTGACTCCAGGGCCGGTGCTCTATCCCCTGCACCACTTAACTGCCCCGCCAGAGAATTTCTGAGGTGATAGGCCCTATAACATTAACTAATTATTAGGAGCAAAATTTTCCCTCTTTTCTACTTCCTCATTCAGAAATCAGCCCCTATAAGTTATTCAGGCCCTTTGAAGTGCTAAACTGATACCGAGAAGAACTCTGATATGTTCAAAAGATAAAAGTTAGGTGAATTGATGAATTCTAGCCCTTTGTGTTTAACTCAGTCAGGTCTGGGAAAATGTGGATTCTCCCTTTTGTCCTAGGGCAAAAGGAAAGGAAAGGCAACGGGTGTTGGGGCCTCTGGAGGAGTCGGATTAAAGTAGCTCCAGTTGAGGGAGCAGTAGCTGCGGAAGGTTGTCTTTAATTAGGCAGTTTTAAACTCTGAATCACAAAGATTCAGAGGAGAAAAGGGTTTGATAGTCATAGGTATAGTAGGTCTTATGGTTATGGTAAGTAGTGGCAGCTCTGTCCAAGATCTGGCAGGGATGATATTTTTTCTCATCCTCTCTGGTGGCTGAGGTCCTGACGGTGGAATATTCCATTCAGCATTCAGCATTTTCTCAAATGTTTAGAAGAAGAAATTTGCAGGTCACCCAAAATTGAGAGAACTAATATGAAAAAAAAACAAAAAACCAACCGACAGAATCAAACTTCAAAATTATCTTTTCAACCCAGTTAGCATTGATAAATAAAAACTTGCATAGAGGTTTAAATTGACAATATTAATAATAGCAGATAGTATTTCCTGTCTGCCCATTCTAGTTGTGAATAGGTATAGTTTTTATAAAGTTCTTTCTTATATTGAGTCGAAACCTACATCAGTGTTACAAAAATAGGATGATGGTGACTTTGCTTGGCATATGACAAAGATTCAAGGGAAGTGGCTTTATTAACTATAGGCTTTAATCTGTTCCAACAGTGTAGAGTGCTAACAAAAGGAGGGCAATCACTGGCTGCATTAGAAGTTCAGTATCCAGATTTTATGAAGTGGAATAATTACACTTTACTGTTCACAACTAGACTATTGTTTTCAACTCTGGGTTCCAGAATCGAGACTGACAATTCATTATGCATCCAGAAGAGAAGGAAAACAATGTTTCTGGAAACAATATTATGGTAAGGATCAGTTGAAGAAATTGGCAATGTTTATATAGTCTGCAGAAGAAAAGACCAACAGGGGATCAGATAACTTTCATTAAATATTTGAAATGCTGTTATGTAGAAGAGGCTTTGCTTTGGGTTGCTCCAGAAAATGGATATAGGATAAAAGAATGGTTATTAGAAAGCAGATTTTGCCTCAATATAAGAAAGAACTTCATAAAAATTATACCTATTCACAACTAGAATGGGCTGACAGGAAATACTGATCTCCTTACCATTAATGGTATTCAAGCAGAGGTTGAAAGTGTGAGGGATGTCATGGAAAGAATTTATATAGTGGATAGAAGGATAGAGTAAATGAATTCTAAGGCCCCTTCCAATTTTATAATTCCATGATGAAGAGACTTAGACCATATTTTAATGACCAGTCTTCATCCATGAACATGGGGTCATATTCTCTACCCCACTTTTTCATTAGCAATTGTTTAAATAATATTTCCCATAATTTCAGAAGAAGCTCAACTTAATCTAATAATGTTTCACTGATGCTTTTTGCATTTATATACATTAAAATTTGTATTTATATCACAATCACTTTCCAACCTCCTCTGCAAGACCTTCCCTTCTGACAAAGAAAAGCCATTAAGCAAAAAAATATGATAAAAGCATCTTTTTTAATCATTAGATTTTTAAGCTATTTGAGGACAGGGACTATCTTTTGCCTCTTTTTGTATCCATAGTACTTATCACAATGCCTGGCACATAGTAGGCACTTAATAAATGTTTATTGATTGACAAATAATATTCAGTCCTAATGATTTCTTTCCTCTCTACTATAAGGGAGGGTCACCTCTCCTCTAGGACTTTCATTGGCTTTTGTATTAGTAAGAGTTCAGCTTTCTTTTATTGACCTTTTCATGTATTTATTTCATTGTTGTCATTGTTTGGTGTTTTCTTCCTTCCTTCCTTCTTTCTTTCCTTCCTTCCTTCTTTCTTTCTCTCTTTCTTTCTTTCTTTCTTTCTTTCTTTCTTTCTTTCTTTCTTTCTTTCTTTCTTTCTTTCTTTCTTTCTTTCTTTCTTTCTGTGGGGCAATGGGGGTTAAGTGACTTGCCCAGGGTCACACAGCTAGTAAGTATCAAGTGTCTGAGGTCGGATTTGAATTCAGGTCCTCCTGATTCCTGAGCCAGTGCTTTATCCACTAAACCACCCAGCTACCCTCATTGTTGTCATTGCATTTGTAGTTCTTTTGTTTCTACTTATTTTGAGTGGTGTCACATCATATAAACATTTCTGTATTTCTCTAAATTTCTCATATTTGTCATTTCTTACCATATAATACTTCATTATATTCATATGCCAGTTTTTTTTCCAGCCATCCCTCAAGCAATTTAAACCTATGTTGTTCCTAGTTCTCAGCTACCAAAATGAGTGCTGCTATCAATATTTTGGTTTGTGTTGGACCTTCGGTTCTATCTTGGTCATTTCTGACATATATAGGCAGCTAGGTGGCCCAGTGGATAGAGTACAGGACCTGGATTTAGAAAAATCTGAGTTCAAATGCAGCCTCGGACACTTATCAGCTGTGTTGCCTAACCTGTTTGCCTCAATTTCCTCATCTGTAAAATGGGGATAATAATAGGAACTACTTTCCAGAGTTGATGTGAAGATAAAATGAGATAATAATTATAAAGCACTTAGCACAGCACCTGGCATATAGTAAAGCATATATGTTATTATTGTTGTTGTTTAGTCATATTTGACTCTTTGTGACCCTGTGGACCACACCATACCAGTACTGTCCATGGGGTTTTCTTGGCAAAGATACTAGACTGGTTTGCCATTTCCTTCACCAGTGGATTAAGGCAAATAAAGGTTAAGTGACTTGTATAGGGTCACATACCTACTACATATTTGAGGCTGGATTTGAACTCAGGAAGATGAGTCTTCCTGACTCCAAGCTTGGCATGCTATCCATTGTGCCACCTAGCTGCCTCCATGGGTTATATAAATGCTAACTAAGTAAATGCTATTAATAAATGTTATTAATTAACTAAATATTAATTAATGATGATGTTAATAAATGTTAATTAACTATGATTCTAATGACGATGACAATAATGATGATCATTGTCATTACTATATGCCATTATTGGGATAACTAGTCCAAAGAATATGAACACTTTAGCCATTTTCTTGCATAATTCCCAATCGACATCCAGAACATCTGTATTGCTTCACAGGCTCACCAACAATCTATCAGGATGCCTGTCTTTTCATAACCCCTCCAGCATCAACCTTTCCCATCCTTTTTGACATTTTATGATTTGCATGGAATGAGGTAAAACCACAGAACTATTTTAATTTTCATTTCTCTTATTGTTGATGATCTGGAGCAGAAGTGTCCAACAAATGGGTTGCATAGGGCCCACCTTGCTCCTAAGTGTGGCCCAATCCATAGAAAAATGCAACTGGGAAATATTTAACAAAATAAATAAAAATACAACAAGGCATAGATGATACTACATTTTTTTTTGCAGGGTATAAAACAACATTTTAAAACTAAATCAGTATGCAGTTTGCAGGGATCCTTATGTACTATTTAGTGGCTCCTGTTTCTATTTGAATTCAACATCACTGATCTGGAGCATTTAAAAGTTTTAAGAAAATGGCGTTTTCTGGCTTATCCTACTTACCCTCCAACAATCACCAACTCAGGCTTTACTGCTCACACCTTGGGCTGCTTGCCAAGGTCCTTGCTCCTCTCTCTTAAGATCTGTCCTTTCTTTTTACCGCCCTCTCAGAGAAGTTGCTTACTCTGTTCTCACAGTTTTCCATCTCTGGCTTGGAGCCATTGTAGTTCACTTTCCAGCTGACTAGTTACTTTTAAAGAACTATTTAGCTGAGAGTCGTACTCTGTCCTCAGAGAAAACTGACACCAAACCTTCTGGCTGTGTTTTGATACTCTTGGGTTGAGTCAGCAGCACAATAATAGAAAATTATAGAAAATGCAACAAGAAAGTTACCAGCTGTTATGTGATCTAACTTCCGAGGGGCCATTTCTGATGAAAGTGTTGGGTAAATTAAACACACGTATCAACAAGAACTCATCGTGTATTCTTCCTTGAACCCAAAGAAGAGACATTCCTAACTAACCCATTTTCATTTCTGATTGTTCTAGGCACTCCCATTCTTCAAGCTATGGTATTATGGAGAGTTGTGTTTGGTTTTTTGTTTTATTGGTTTCTGTCTCTGATACATTGGTATATATCTTCAATGCATCACCAATTTATGTTACTATATCTTTCCTTGAATTTAAACCATAGGGTAATTTGGTTAGAAGCAGAAAGGTCTTTTAGAGGTCATCTGGTCCAATTATCTTTTTTTTTTTAATTTTTAAAATTTATTTTGTTTTTAATGTATGGAATAAAGCAAGCATATCTATAATAGTATAATGAAAAAGATGATTGTGCATGAAATAACAAATCTATTATGTACAATTTGCTATTCCTTTTAAATATATAATAAAATTATTGTATAAATTTCAAAAAAAAAAAAAAAGAAAGTGTTGGGTAAAACAGAGAAAGGTAATCTGAAGCACAAACACCAACCGGGTCTTTGCTCCAATGATCAAGACAATTTGTAGCCTCTGGACTTGCCTTGGATTTTTAACACATGTAATTCAATAATTATTTATTAATGAATCAAAATAGCCTTTATTAAGCACCTGCTATATTCAAGGCATTGTGCTAGGCACTGGGGATACAAGATAGAAATAAAAATCTCTGCCCACAAGGGTTTACAGTCTATAGGTTATAGTGCTTGATATTGTGACTACAAAGACAGACACATAGATCCTCAAGGAAATTATTATCTAATGTGTGGGAAAAACAGAGAAGGAAAAGAAAGAAAACATGTAACCATGATACCAGAGAGAAGGTAATTACAATGGACAGAAGTTCCACAAAAACTGGTATCAGAAATTTGAATGAAGAGCACTTTCTGCTTGGATAATAAGGTTGCTAAGGGGTCAGAGCTGGCACTTGAGTTGGGCATAGACGGAAGGGAGGGATTTCAATAGGAAGAGATTTAGAAGGGGCAGGTAGGTGGTACAGCGGGTAGAATACCAGGCGTGGAGTCAGGAAGTCTCATCTGCCTGAGCTTGGATCTAGCTGAAGATACTTAACCAGCTCTGTAACCCTGGGCAAATCACTTAACTCTATTTGCCTCACTTTCCTCATCTGTAAACTGAGCTGGAGAAAGAAATGATAAACCACCCCCTATCTTTGCCAAGAAAACCCCAAATGGGGTCACAAAGAATCAGACATGACTGAAATGACTGAACAACAAGAAAAGATGGGAAGAAGACTATTCCAGGCATTTGGAATGGCATAAGTAAACGCAAAAGTGGGCAAAACAAGAACAAGTTTGTCTGAAACATAGAATATTTGAAGGGAAATCGTATAAGTTAATTTCATGCCTCTGCTTTTCCTCATACACTGCAAAGATTTCAAAAGCCTATGAGGCAGTGTATATATATGGAATAGAGCACCAGCCCTGGAGTCAGGAGTATCTGAGTTCAAATCTGGCCTCAGACACTTAACACTTACTAGCTGTGTGACCCTGGGCAAGTCACTTAACCCCAATTGCCTCACTAAAAAAACAAACAAGCAAACAAACAAAAGCCTAAGAGGAAAGAATTTAAAAAACACTTAGAGAATGGAAATACCCTTGTAGCAAAAGGGTATTCAACCTATTCCTGATATGGAGTAGAGTTAAGGAAGGGGGGCCAACTCATCTTTAGTTCTCAACTTCCCAACTTTTCAAGATTCCTCCAGGTATGATTCAGTCAGCTTATTATAGACGTAAAGCAATAAATCTAGGGAAAGAATCTCTTGTATTTACTGCTTTTGATAATAGCTCATACAGGGACTCTCTGTCTTTCTCATTCCCAATACTTACTACTTAGTACATAGTAAACACTTAGTAAATGATAGTTGATTCATTGATTGATTGAGGATTGAAGACCACACAAATTAAAATACAAATTACTAGGGCCATGAAAATTCATGTATTAATTCCAAAATTAATTGCATACCTGCTAGAGTCAGGGCTTTCAAGGTGGGGCATGTGATGTCCAAGGCTCCAGCTGAAGCATCATGGCACATGATGTCATGGGATCTGGGACCATTCCATCAACAGTGATTAAGACAAAGGCAGGATCTTGGGCTTGCCTTTAGTGGAAAGGTCAAATGGAGTAGTCAAAGAAGACTACAAAATGTACAGAAGCTAAAGGGATGTCTATAAGCCACACTGAAACTATTGTTAGCAAAGTAGTGATGGGATCTGAAGATAGAATCAGAGTCAAGGGCCAAAGCTGTAGATCAGCCAAAGGAGTAATAATGAAGATCTAAGTTGGATCCAAGCCCTGCAAAGACATTTAGGTATCTGGGAATGAGCTTTTAATAGTGTGTATGAGGCCAGTCCTATGGGCTTAATTTTCCTAATGACTTGAGCTGTAGATATGTATGGATTTATTCCTCAGTCTGTTTAATGGGAATCAGAACTGGATGCAGCAGAAGGACCATTCTCCTTATTTCATAATGTCCATCCTCCTTTTGAAAATAAAGAAAGAGTATGATATACTGTATACATAAACTTTCATCATCAACACATTTATTGAGCATCTTCCATATTAGATCTTATGGTCGGAAAAGGGAAGTGGGGCACGAAGCAGTGTCAGATATGGTCTCTGCCCTCAGGAAGCTTACAATCTAGTCAGGTAGAGGAGACAAATCTCAGTGTGTGGTTTGTAATCGTGGGGGCTCTCTCCACCAACATAGGCGACAACTGTCTAGAATTTTGGAAATAAGTCTTAGGGAGTTGTCTGAATCTCAGAAAGGTGCAATGATTTGCCCATGGCCACACAGTTATTAAAGCATCAGTGGTGAAATCTGAATACTAACACAACACACTATTATAATACATCTTGCTACTTCTCAAGCTATACATATATGAAACAAATGTAAGTACTGAACAAAGTCAGAACAATAGGACTGAGGTGCTAATGAGGTTAGCTTGCTTGTAGCAGAGGATTATTGCTAAAAGGTAAGGAGAGAAAAGGTTGGATTCCTTGGGCTGGAGCTAATTGATAGAAGTATGATAGTGAAGAAGAGGTTGGACCTTCTTTGACAAGGCTTGGGATAACAGACTAGGTGTGTAATGTGAGATTTAAAATTGCATATAAGAGCATTAAACTCCTCTTTAACCTTTCCCTTATATATCTCCCAGACCAGTAAGAGAAAGAAGCCTCTGAGTGTTAGTTAGAGATGGATTGCTTTAGCTTTTATTGTTTGGAAATTAATTAGCCAACAAACAAGGTGATGCTGATTAGAGAAATAGGAAAGTAGAAATACAAATAAATAGTCTTAGATCTAAGCTTAGTCTATATTCCGTATAGAACTCACCAAATCCCAAAGCCACCTCTGAGGCTGAGAACCTCGTCAAGTGCGTGCTATTATGGAGGACCAGGCCAATCACCAAGGACCACCCATCAAACCTGAGTCTGTGTGTGTGTGTGTGTGTGTGTGTGTGTGTGTGTGTGTGTGTGCGCAGAGCGAGCAAGAGACCACTTCTGTTCTCTCCTTGTTTTTAAGCTCGCACCCCAGAAGCGGAGTGCTTAGTAGACCAAGGCTGTTCGTCACGGTCTCCTCCCCAAAAGAGCAGTCCTTCAAAAACTGGCGTCCTTCAGTTATCGATAACCAACTCTTAAATCTTAGTTAAAAGTTTCACTTTTGGGGCAGCTAGGTGGCGCAGTGGATAAAGCACCGGCCCTGAATTCAGGAGTTCCTGAGTTCAAATCCGGCCCCAGACACTTGACACTTACTAGCTGTGTGACCCTGGGCAAGTCACTTAACCCCCATTGCCCCGCAAAAAAAAATTAAAAAAAATTAAAAAAATTAAAAAAAAAGTTTCACTTTTTACCACAGTAACTAAGAGAGACACCTAAACAATATTTTAATAGGATAGTTAATTTAATGAGAAATAATATGGCATAGCACATAGGGAATTAATTGGTCTTTAAAGTAGGAAGACCTGGGTTCAAGTTCCATCTCAGACACACTAGTGTTTATGCAATCTTGGGCAAATCACTTAACTTTCTCAGAGTTCTAGACAATTCTCTAAGAGTTTCAAAGAAGATGTCAACATGCATTGGTACAAGAAGTTTTCTCACCCAGGAATTTCTAATATGAATGAAATCACCGTCTCTATCCCAGCTTTCTAATTAATTTCACACTAGTATACAGAATGGTTTCTATTAGATAAAGACTAGAAGGAGATTGGTTAGAACATTATCATTATAATCCAAGGAAGAGTCAAAGAGAGTCTCACCTAGAGGGATGATAATGACAAGAGTTCCTATTTAGAGAGCACCCTAATGTTTAAAAAGCATTTTGCTCACAATTCTGTAAGGTAGGTAGTATAAGCATCATTATTCCCATTTTATAAATGAGGAAGTTCAAGTTAAGTGACATCTTCAGCCACACAGCTAGTAAGAACTGAATTGGGACATTAAACAGCCCAGGTCTCCTGATTCCAAATCCAGGGCTTTTACTATTATGGCACCTGCCTCTGGAGAAAGACTGAATATGGAGGTATATCAAACAAAAATTCCCTCCCTAGTTTTATTTTTTAAAAGTAATTTTAAAAATTTATTTATTCATCCATTTATTTGTTTATTTTTTGTGGAGCAATGAGGGTTAAGTGACTTGCCCAGGGTCACACAGCTAGTGTCAAGTGTCTGAAGCTGGATTTGAACTCAATTTCTCCTGAATCCAGCGCTGGTGCTTTATCCACTGTACCAGCTAGCTGCTTGCCCCTCCCTAGTTTTAAAGTGAATTAGAGCTCCATGGATCATTAGAGATCATTTAATCTATACCAATCTGCCTCTCAGGGAGAAAAAAGGAAAGGTGTATTTACTAGAGATATTGGTTATGGGCTTCTGGAACAGCATTACTATGCTAATATGGATGACTATGGGAATCCTACCACATGACAGGAGAAAGACAACTAATTTTCAAAAGTTGAGAAGACAATGGAATTAGAAAATTATAGACCATTGAACTTAATTTCTATTCTTGGCACAATTCCAGGACATAATATAAAGAGGATCTAAGTTAACATTTAGGAAATAAAATAGAGCTCATATCACATCATCAAGAGCAAGTCATGTCTGACACATCTTACTTTGGGGTGGAGGGGAGATTTACTAAACTGCTAGATCCAGGGAATGTGATAGGCATCATTTACTTAGTTTTTAGCCAACAACAAACATGGGAAAAGATTGTCATGCTCTTCTTGTTAAAATGATGGAGAGATGTGGATTTAGCTGGTTGAATAGCCAAAGCCAATCTTTTAATAGTTTGATATCAATTTGATAGGTCTAATGCTTGGCCCAATGTTACCATTTTTATCAATGACCAGGATAGAGGCACAGGTGACATATTTTTCAAATTTGCAGAGTAGGGAAAGATAGCTAACACATTGGATAACAAAGTCAGGATCCAAAAAGATCCCTACAGGTTACAAACATAGGGATAAATTAAATAAGGTGAAGTTTGATAGTTATTAATAACTGCTCACATTTACATAGCACTTCAAGGTTTGCAATGTGCTTTATATATACGTCATTTGATCCTCACAACAAATCTGAGAGATAGATGCTACTATTTTCATCTTGTAGATAAAAAAAACCATGGTTGACCAGTTTTGTGTCTTACCCAGAGTCACAGAGCCAGGAAATGTCTGTGGTAGGAATCAAATTCTGGTCCTCTTGATTCCAAGTTCAATAATGCCACTTAGCTGCCTCTGAAGGAGTAAACTATAGAAAGTTTATCTAGAGTATTTTCTTTAGCATGAGACAATCTAGGTTTGAAAACATAACTTTGCTGCTTGGTTCCTGTGTAAACTTGTTCAGTCGTTTTTTTCCAGTTGTGTCTTTCTCTTTGTGACTCCATTTGGGGTTTTCATGGCAAAGATACTGGAGTGGTTTGCCATTTTCTTCTCTAGCTCATTTTATGGATGCAAACAGGGTTAAGTGACTTGTCCAGGGTCACACAGCTAGTAAATGTCTGAGGCCAGATTTAAACTCAGAAAATGAGTCTTCCTGATTTCAGGCCTGGCTCTCTATCCATTGTGCCATTAACCTCTCTAAGCTTTTGCTTCCTCATTTGTAAAATGTGGGTGGTACCTTAGGATTGTTCCAGCTGTAGACCCTGTGACTTATTACCTTACTGAACCATTCTGATCTGGCGATTGATTTTCCCTGATTTGTCAGGAGCTTTCAGCTATTGAAACATGAAGACTATTCTAGAATGCAATTGGCTGCATTTCCACCTGGTTTCCAAAAATAGACCTCTCCCTTTAAGCTTCTTACCTGTAAGCACATTTTTGATTCCATGCAAAGAGTTTTAATTTTCATGCTATGATGGAATACTCCTCAGTAATAAATCTTCCCATGTTAAATATCCAAGAGATTTAAATGATTTCTAGAGGAAATCGCTGAGAAAGAAAGGAAGAAAAGAGACATAGGAGAGAAGATCATGAACTGGAAATATAAGCTACTACATGGATGAAATTTTGATAAATCAAATAAATTCAATGAAAAGTGCCATATTGAAAAATATCTTAGTTGGCATTTCCCAAGTAGAGGGCTGATTCTATTGTGTAAGAAGGAGCCATTCAGGTGGTTTGGGGAGGGAAAAAAAATCAACCCATAAAAAAAATCAGGTCAGGAAGAAAAATGACAAAACAACATTTTATAATTTCTTTATGCACAGGAAAACCTTATTAATTCTGCCTTCACTACCTTTGAAATTCCTATAATTTATATGCAAGTTAGGGTAGAATTTACCTTCCACAATATAATTAGAGTTAAGGAATTTACTAAGCAAAGAAATGGTGTACAAATTTCAAAGGACAATATTTACCTACTAAGACTGTCTTCAAGAACATTAGAGGTATCTAATTATATATAAACAATTTAACCATGACCAGGAAGAGATGTTATCCTCCTAAATTGTATGTTTTCAACATGATATGATAGGAGCCTGACAACTGTTGCCTATTGTCTGCTTTGTTGGAATACAACTATAACAGCAATAACAAGAAGAGGGATAGGTTCTGGACCTATCCTACATGGACTTAATTTTGTGATTTCATTAATATAAAGGAAGGGGATACTCCCTCTATCAGAACAGGCCTGTCCCTTCTTATTGTGGAGCAGCTAGGTGACATGGTGAAAGAGTACTGGACCTGGAGTCAGAAAGTCCCATCTTCCTGAATTCAAATCTGGCCTTAGACACTTACTAATTGTGTGACTCTAGATAAGTCACTTAACTGTGTTTTCCTCAGTTCTTCATTTGTAAAATGAGCTGGAGAAGGACATGACAAATCATTCCAGTCTGTTGCTGAGAATACTCCAAATCAGGTCACAAAGAGTTGGACATAACTGAAACTTTTGAAAAAAACATTCTAATGAACTTAAAATATTGCCTCAACTACTGAGAAGTGATTTACCCAGTGCCATACTTCAACACAGGTCTTTCTGGCTCTAAGGTCAACTCTCTGCCCACTATTTCATGCTTCTTTTCAATAATAATAATAATAATAGTTAATATTATTTAGTACTTTAAGGTGTGCAGCCTAAAATTCTAAAGGTATGTAAAGGCTTTGCATATATTATCTCATTTGATTCTTAGCCCTAAGATAGGTCCTATAGATATCAATCCCATTTTGCAGATGAGAAAACAGGTCCAGAGAAATTAAGTGACTTACATAAAGCCACATAGAAAAATTTGTGTAAGAAGTAGAATTCAAACACTGATCTCTCCTGACTGTAAGTCCAATGTTCTCTCCTACACACCCTCCTGAGGAAGTATTGGACCTGCAAAGAAGACCCAGAAGAGCAGAAGAATGTCAAGATGATCTTACTTCTGGAGGTAGAGTTCCAACAAAGCAAGATGCTGGAGGCTGGACCAGTGTCAAGGAGAGGTTATGCTCCAGGGCAAGGAGCTTGAGCTGCCTAAGGAAGATAAAGAAAGTCTGAAAGAGCAAATAAGATTTAACCTGAACATCTACTAATGAAATAACAAAGATTGCTTATATATACATTGACTCATATATTCATATGTGTGTTTGTATATATATACATACACATATATAATTTGTATGTATACACACATATATGTACACACACATTTATCCACACATATATAAAAGAGTTTGGGATCTAGAATCAGGAAACTTGAGTTTAAATCTTACCTCAAGCAATTAGTAATTATATGAACTTGAGCAAATCATAACTTCCATAAGCTTCAATTTCCTCTTTTGTAAAATAGAAATAATAATATTTGTAATACTTTTATTTTTGTTTTTCCAAATTTTTAACTTTTTTTTTTGTTTGTTTTTGGTGAGGCAATTGGAGTTGTGACTTGCCCAGGGTCACACAGCTAGTAAGTATCAAGTGCCTAAGGCTAGATTTGAACTCAGGTCCTCCTGAACCTAGGGTCAGTGCTTTATCCACTGTGCCACCTAGTTGCCCCCCAGATGTCTTTATAAAATGCCTAATATAGGAAATACAATGAACCAAGCCTTTTAACAAGCAGAGAAAAACAGCCTCACAGAGGAGAGAAAAATTTCATAGAAGTGTGACTCATACTAGAATGGAAAAGGCCTAGTGATTTGCCTGAGGAATTTAGAACTTAGGTGACTTATACAACTAATAGCTAATAAATTCTAATAAATTTCAGAAGTAGGAATTGAACTCAGGTTTTCAGGTTCTTCTTGAGTCCAAGCTCGGTAGGTCCTTCAGCAGGCCATGTTACCCAAGGGTATTAGAGATAAGGACTAAACCTGTGAATTAATTTGGTATAAGGAACTCTCAAATGGGGAAATGGGGAAACTACTGGAGTCAGCTAGGGGGCAAAGTGGACCTAACATCATGAAGTTCTGAGTTCAAATCATACCTTTAAAGACTTATTTGCTGTGTGATGCTGGGGAAGTCACTCAACTCCTATCTGCCTCAATATCCTCATCTGTAAAATGGTGGTGAGAATAGCACCAACCTCCCAGGGTTGCTATGAGGATAAAATGACATAACAAATATTGGTATAGCACTTTGCAATCCTAACAACAGTATATAAATGCTAACTATTATTATTAACATCACCAATGGAAGTCACACTTTTTCTATAACATATAGTCTTTGAGAGTTACCTAAGGCACTGAATAATAATTGATTACTCAGGGTCACAAAAACAGTTATTAGTCAGAGGAAAGATCTGTTTTCCCGACTCAGAGACTGGCTCTCTCTCCATTGTATCATGATGTCTCTAGTTGAGAGTATTATCTATACATAATTATGTCTAATGGTAGCCATCTCTAGGGCAGAGGTAGAAGAGGGGAAGGGAGGAAGAAAAAAAAAGAAAAGACATTTACATGATAACTTTATTATATATTAAAAAGGAACAGCAAGTTGTACACAATAGATTTGCAGTTTCATGTGTGATCATCTTTTTATTACATTGTTATAGAAATGCTTGTTTTATTCCATAAACTAAAAATAAAATAAACAAAATTTAAAAGAGTCTGTCACATTCAAAAGAAAGTATGAGTGTGATTCTGTTGGTCAGCCAGGATGTTCCTTCTTGATCTCCTTTGCTGACCCTCCATATGGATATGGGTCACTCCCACTTACCCTGAGAATCCTCCAAAACTCTGTCCTAGGCCCTCTACTCTTTTTTTTTTTTTTTGCTTTATATTCTTTTTCTTGGTGACCTCATCAGATCCATTGGATTCAATGATGATCTCTATGCAGATGATTCCCAAATCTATATATATGGCCTACTCTCTCTCTCTTGACCTCCAGTCTCAAATCATCAACTATTTTTGGACATCTTGAATTGTATGTCCCATAGGAATCTCAAATGCAGTGTCCAAAACAGAAGCTGTTATATTTCTCCCCAAAACTTCTTTTCTCTTCTATTTATTTACCATTACTATCAGGGGCACCAGGGTCCTCCCAGTTTACCAGGCTTCGTAACTGTCCTTTCATCCTTAACTCCTCATTCTCACTCATCCCACATATCCAGTCTGTTGATACATCTTACCATATATGTTTATAGCATCTTTTGTAGATATTCTCTTCTCCATATACACAACCATGATACTAGTTCAAAATCACCTCTCACTTGGACTCGGACAATAGCTTTTCTAAATCCTCTCCCTGCCTCAGATTTCTTCCCACTCCAATCCATCCTCTACCCAGCTACCAAGGTGGTTTTTTCTAAAGTATTGGTCTAACTAGGTCACTCCTCTGCTCAATAAGCTCCAGTGGCTCCCTATTACCCTTAGGATAAAAAAATGAACTCCTCTGTTTAACATTTAAAGTTCTTCATGACATGATCCACCCTTGCCTTTCCAGTCTTCTTATGCTTTAAAATTCTGCTCCCACTCTATGATCCATTGACAGTGGCCTACTTGGAGTTCCTTAATACAATATTCAATTGCCCATTTTCCATTTCCATACCTTTCTGTTGACTGTGCCTCCCTCCATTCTACCCTACTTCTTCATTTCCCTGGCTTTTTTCAAGACTCACTTTACCCTATCACCTTCAAGAAACCTTTCCCAGTCTCTTCTTCCCCCCACCCAAGATGCTAATGCTTTCTCTCTTAGAGTTACCTTCATCTATCCTCTATGTGTCTTACATATACCTAGTTATTTACAAGTTGTGCCCCACCCCACACTCTGTAGGTAAGGGCTGTTTTTGCCTCTCTCTATCTATCTATCCCCAGGGTTTAGCATGGTGCTTGGCAAACAATAAGCACTTAATAAATACTTATATCCTGACTGAGGACAGTGGAGAACATTTGGGTAAGGATAAAATGAGAAAGAAATAAAAATGTTATCTGTCAGAAACCAGGTCTGGTGGGTCATTGGCTCTTGGAGTACCTAAGGGAATAGTAGGGGAAAGTTTGCCTACCTATTCATCTTCATCTACCAGCTTTGCCTTGTCTTTGACTGAAGCCCTGTTTTCTTCCTGACTTTGACTCTTTCAGTTACCTACTCAATTCTTCAGCCCCAGCCATGATCTTTTCTACTCCTCTGATTCCCTTCTTTGCTTGCTTTTCTCCTTCATTCTCCCTTTGGAATCAACTCCCTCTGTACATGATTCCTCTTCATAGATCAGGTTTTCCCATCCTGCTGGTGCTCCTCCAGTTGAGCATCTTCACTTAGCCCCACCAAGTTGCTATTGCCCTCAAGTGGGTCACAGTGAACCCAGCAGATGTCCTCATTAGTCCCATGAGTCCTAGAGATCTACCTAAAGTCATAACAATTATTAACTGGGGCAGTAGATACAACAGAATACCATAGTGCAGGAGGCCAAAGATAGCAGCAGATAGCAAGAAGTAAAAGTGGACAGCGAATTCCTAATACAGCCCACAAAACTAACAGAGAGGCAAGATATAGTGTCATGGTAGCTTGGTTCTGCTTACCTGGATATCTGTTGAATCTGAGATACTCCCTAAAAGGCAGAGAATTTCCTAGACTTTTTTTTTTTGTGGGGCAATGGAGGTTAAGTGACTTGCCCAGGGTCACACAGCTAGTAAGTGTCAAGTGTCTGAGGCTGGCTTTGAACTCAGGTCCTCCTGAATCCTTGGCCAGTGCTTTATCCACTGCATCACCTAGCTGCCCCTTTCCTAGACTTTTTAATTGACTTGCAAATGTTTTCCTCTCTCAAAAGCAGAGGAAAAGAAAAGAACTTAAGCTAGACCTAATTCTTATCAGAAAAGAGGAACTGGTAAATGAAAGTATCAGGAGGCTGAGCCAAGACTATCAATTTTTAAACCTGGAACAAAGTGAGGAGAAACTAGAAGTTTAGCCCAAGAGGAGGAACTTCCATCTTATAGAATCTTTCTCTTCCTTCAAAGTATAGCTCAAGTATCAGTTCCTACAGGAAAAGTCTTTTCTGATCTCCCCAATTGCTGGTGCTATCTCTTCCTAACTACATTGTATTTATTTTGTATTTGCATTTATTTTGTATTTGTTCTTTGTATAGATTTTATATATACTTACATATGCACATGTTGTCCCCACTCCCCCAATAAAAAGTAAGCTCCATGAGAGTAGGGACTGTTTAATTATTTTTTTTTCTATCAGTTCTCAAGTGCATAGTACAGTGACTGGCACATAGCAGGTACTTTATGTACTGTTGATTGATTAATTGATTGAAAAAAACAAACACAGGATGGAAAGTCATGATTGGTTTGTGAATGGTGTCATTGTGCCAATGATGGAACCTCCACATTGATGAGATTACAGACCCATTTGGGTATTCAAGAGTTTGTGAATCACATAATAACAGAATTTGGGAACTGGAAGGGAAGTCAGTAGCCACCTAGTTCAATCCTTATAAAAAAGAAATCCCCATTATAACATGCATAACAAGTGTCCATCCCACCTCTGATGATAACACCTCCAAAGAGGAGGAACCCAACACCTTTCAAAGCAATCCATTCCACTTTTAGGCTCGTTTAATTGTTAGGAAGCTTTTTATGACATTAAAGAGAAATATGCCTCTTTGCAACTTCTCATTGCTTCTGGTTCTGCTCTCTGGGGCCAAAATAAACTAGTCTAATTGCTATTTGACAATCTTTAAAATACATTAAGATAACTATCAGGTTTCCTCCCCAGACTCCCTTCCAGCCCAAGGCTTCTCTTATCCAGACTAAAACATCTCATTTACTTGAACTAATCTTCTTACTGCACGGCCTCGAGGCCCTTCATCTTTATAGTTGATCTCTTCTGGACACTCTCCAACTTATCAATGACTTTCTTTTTTTTGTTTGTTTTTTGGTTTTTGGTTTTTGCAGGGCAATGGGGGTTAAGTGACTTGCCCAGGGTCACACAGCTAGTAAGTGTCAAGTGTCTGAGGCTGGATTTGAACTCAGGGAGTCCTGAATCCAGGGCCGGTGCTTTATCCACTGTGCCACCTAGCCTCCCCATATCAATGACTTTCTTAAACTGTGGGGGTCCAGAATCGAACACAATATTGCAAATGAGATGTGATGAGGGTATATTACAGTGAGAAAATCATCTCTTTATTCTTGGAAGTTATGCCTATCTCAATGTAGGATGAGATTACATTGGCTTAATATCCTAACCCTGAGCTCTTTTTTCAAACTACTATCTAAATCATGACTCTCTTATCTTGTACCAATGGAGTTGATTTTCCCCCCAGTCAATTGTACAACTTTATATTTATCCTGATTGCATTTCATCTTAATAGATTCAACACAATGCTCCACCCTCTCAAGGTCTTTTTGGATTCTGACTCTTATCCAGTTAGGGTTAGTTATCCCCCACAATTTAGACCTACAGATCTGATGAGCAAGCCATATTGCTGTCAGTCACTACTTAAGAGATTGATAAATATGTTCAGGAGCACAGAGCCAAATAGAAATCACTGGATCCTCCATTGGAGACATCTTGACAAGTTGATACAAAACCATCAGCAACTTTAGTTTCCCATTAGTTAACCATTAGCAACTTTAAGTTCAGCCACCTAACTAGTCTCCCATGCTGCCATCTTATCCAAGAGAACAGTATGAGCATCTTTACCTTTTGCTAGGATCTAGGTAAAGTATAAATACAGCATTCCCTTCCTCTATCAGTTTAGTAATCCTTTTGAAAGAGGAAATGAGGCTTAGTCCAGCGTGACTTCTTTTTCCCTTCTATCATTTTATTTTATTTTTAATAACAAACATTTTTATTTATAGTTTTGGGTTCCAATGTTTATCCCTCTTTCCCTCCCTCCCCTCCCCTCTCTCTGAGGCGGCAAACAATCAGATATGGGTTATACATTACCATATTTGTCATTTTGTACAAGAAAACTTGATTAAAAGGAAAAAAAATGAAAGTTCTCCTAAATAATGGAAATATTTATTACATGTCATTTTGGCATTAAAAAAAAGGTTCAATTGACCTTTGCCCCATAATTCCTCAACCTTCTCTTTTATCCCTTTGGGTGTTGCATAGAGCTGCATAGTTGAAGCTCTGCCCCAGTCCAACATTTGTTGGTTGCATCTGTTTTTTAAACCTTTAAATGGTCTATGGTTGAATTATGAATGAGCTGCTACCAAGACCCTGGTGTCAGTTTATTGAAGGTAAATTATTCAATATTGCCATCTAGTGGGATGAAAGGGAAATGACTGTTCCTTAAGAAAGGCAAAATAAAATCTAGTTTATTTTTGGATGCCTTTTTATGAATATCTAAAACCCTACAAACTACCAATTTTTTCATCAGGCTGTGTCCCCACCACCCAACATCCTAACAAAGGCAACTCTGTTCTCAGACCATTGTTGTTATTATTATAGGTGTTTATTATTATTATTGTTATTGTTATTTATTGTTTGCATTTATATAATCTCTAAGTTCTATTTCTAAGCACATCATCATATTAATCTTTACAATAGCGCTATGAAGAAGGCATGATTATCTTCATTTTACAGCTAGTTAGGTAAAGCTCTGGCTAGAGTGCTAGGACTGGAATCAGAAACAAACATGAGTTCAAATCCAGCCTTAGATACTTATTAGCTGTGTGACCTGGGCAAATCATTTAATCTCTGCCTTGCTTTCCCCAACTATAAAATGAGAAAATGATAGTGTTTATTTCCCAGGGTTGTTATGAGGATTAAATGAGATACTACTTGTAAAATGAGTGCCTAGCATATATTACGTGCTTAACAGGTATTTGTCTTTCCTTCTTTTACTAATGAGGATAATCAGGCTTAGAGAGTTTAAGTATCTTGCCTAAGGGTACATGACTAGTAAAAAGTTGAACCAGGACTTGTACCCAGATTATTTGACCTCCAAATACAGGGATCTTTTCATTACTTTATGCTTACTCTCACCAAACACCTCCTCAACTGTCTCGGTATGAATGGCAAAATGGAAAGAGCCTTGGCTCTCAAGTCAGGGGATCTGGGTTCAAATCCTGCCTCTGACACATACTGGTGTGATTTGGTACAAGCTTCCCTGAACCTCCCTTCTTAAACTGTTAAAAAAGGGGATTGGACTAGATGGTCTCTGAGGTCCCTTCTAGTTCTAAATCTCTGATCCACACATTCCCTGAGGATAAACATAATGATAATATATCTATATCTATATCTATCTATCTATCTATCTATCTATCTATCTATCTATCTATCTATCTATCTATCTATATCATAATGATCCACTGGAGTTGTACTTTAGCTACAATTATCAGCAAATTACATCAAAGGCACACACAACTCCCATGTGATCTTGTGAAGATATGCATTTGCATTCATTATCTTTCTGGATAAAATGCTCAGTGGGAAATATATAGTATAATTCTTATGACCCTCCTCTGTGCAACCTATAATGTGTTTTAATATGATTGCCATGTACATTCCTGATCCTTCCTATATTGCACTAAAAATGGTCTAGAATTTCTAAACTGTTATAATCTTAATTTTCAGTGCTAAGTGCTTCACGGTAAAAAAAAAAAAAGGTGAGAATTTCAGATTTCTTAACTTTGAATATATTCTGAGTGATAATTTATGTACAAATTAACTTTATAAATAAGCAAGTGTCTAACAGTCCCAGGATTGTAAAATACTGACTTGTTCACAAAATGTCATCAGTAGATGTGTCTAGAAAAGGACAACCAGGATGAAGGGAGCATAGGAACACAGATTGAGAGCTGGAAGCAACCCCAGAGGCCATTTTACAGCTGAGGAAACTGAAACTCAGAAAGATTAAATGACTTGCACAGGGTGAGCACAGCTAGTAAGTCTCTGAGGTGGGATTTGAACCCAAGTCTTCTTGACTCTATACCATGTTCCATGTCCTCTGAAGGTGACTTTATGAAATGGCAGATATTTAGCCTGGAGAATAAAGATGGGGGTAACAAGAGGGTGCACAAAATAGCTTATATTCAAATATTTGAAAGACTGTTACATGAAAGAGGGATTTGATTTGGTTTGGTTTGGCCCTAATGGACAGAGCCATTAGCAATGAACAGAAGTTACAAAGAGACAAATTTAGGCTTGATGTAAGGAAGAGCTTCCTAAAAATTAGAGATGTTCAAAAGTAGAATGGGATGCTCAGGAGGTGGTGTTGATGTATCCCCCCTCTTCAGAGGTCCTCAAACAGAGGTCGGATGGTCCCTTGTTGGATGTGTCATACTAGAGATTCCTTTCTAGTATGTGTGGGATTGAAGGGACAGTGCGGTCCCTTCCAATTCTCAAATTTTGTGACCTGATATAATCTTCAAAAAGATGGAAGATAAAAATCAAGGAAATGTGTATCCACAGAATTCTGTGCATGGAATCTCTTTGTTAGAAGGAACTTTACAGCTGTGTGACCCTGGGCAAGTCACTTAACTCTCATTGCCCCACCACCCCCCCAAAAAAAAATAAAGAAGGAACTTTATGGGCCATCTAGTCCAGCTCATACCTAACAAAGATGTCCATCTACAATATTGCTGACAAGTGGTCATTGGGCTTCTACTTGAAATTTCCAGTACTAGAGTACCCACTACCTGCTGAACTGGTCCATTCCACTTTTGGTCAGCTTTGTTTCAGAGGTTTTCCCCCAGGGAGCTGATATCTTCCTTGCTGAACCTTTCACTTTTCTGTTCATACATGTTTTGTTTTGTTTTTTTACCACTGGACCAAGCAGAAGTCTAATCCCTTTTCCACATGACAGATCTTCTCTAAAGTCAATATTTATAGTGTCTTCAACTGATCCTTATATAGAGTCATTATCAGTCCCTCTGCCAAAATAGTCATCCTCCTCTGGAATGTTCTCTAGACCAAAGCTTCTTAAACTGTGGGTCATGACTCTATATGGGGTCATGCAACTGAATGTGGGGGTTGTGAAAAATTTGGCAACAGTAAAAAGTAATGTATACCTATTTTACATACTTATATACCTGGGATCATGTAAAATTTTCTTATGCAAAAAGGGGTCACTAGTGGGAAAAGTTTAAGAAACCCTGCTCTATATTGTTAGTACCTTCCCAAAATGGGGTGCCTAGAACTAAATAAAATAGTTCAGATGTGATATGAGTGGGACAGAGGACTGTGCAATTCTTATCTCTTTCAGTATGGACACTATGCTTCTCAACCATCCAGATTCACTTTGTTCATAGGCTTTCCAAATTTCTAGAATAGAATGGAAAATGCATTTTTTTTTTCAGTTGTACAGAGCAGGAATATTACTCTGTTCCAGAGCCAGTAGCATTGTACAAAGCTAGAGGCTAACCCTAGGTTTCGAGTTTTGCTTTTTAACTCCTGCTTTCTTGCTACCCAAGCTTTGTACGGCCTAAGTTTTCCTTTTTCTATCTATCAAAATCCTAGACATCCTCCGAGGTGCAGCTCCTGTTCTCCCTCCACCAGGAAGTATACTCTGAACTATGCTCCCACTCAAAGAGCACCTCACTCCACACATTGTTACCATATTCTTTTGGGAAGCTGGGTGGCGTGATAGATAGAGCACTGGCCCTGAAGTTGGAAGGACCTGAATTCCAATCTCACTGCAGACACTTACTAGCTGTGTGATCTTGGGCAAGTGACTTGATCCCAATTGCTTTAAACATCCAGGGCTATCTCCAGTCATCCTGATGTATATCTTGCCATAGGACTGTGGCAAAAATTATTTGTGATAAAATTATTATTGCAGGTTTTAGCTGACTCATTTGGGAGGGGCCACACCTGGCCCACCCTGAAGTTATTTGTACTACTGAGGTCAGAAGGAGAGCTCTCCATAGGCAGTTTTTGAAGGACCTCCCCTTTTGGGGGAGGAAGATTGAATGCTCCATGAGGGGAGGCAGAGGTTCTTCCAAAACACTCTCTCTCTGGCATCTGCTTTTCCGGTGTCGTGAGCAACTGTAGACTGTCCAAGTTTTGGTGAGTTAATTACAGAAAATTCCTTTGGATTAGCTTAATTGGAAACAATCTGGGGATTGCATAGGCTAAGTTTAGAGTTAAGAATATTTATCTGTATTTCTTTTTTCCTATTTCTTTGTCTTTGATTTTTATTAGTTTCACCTTTGTTGTTTAATTAATTCCCAAGTAATAAAATCTGATCCTTTTGTGAATTAAAGCTTAAAGGCTCCTTTCTTATTGGCCTGGGAGAAATGTCTAAAAAGGGCAGTTCAGAAGGGAGGGTGAACCTAAAAGATCCCTCATATTTCCAGGACCCCAATATTAAGGTAAGTCACCCAATTAATGCTCTGTATATCAAATTTTGGCCCTCATAAGACTCAGATGGCTCTGGAGGAGAGAGTGAGGCTGGTGACCTTGAACAGACCTTCCTCGCTTAAATCCAATTCACTGCAAGTCATGACATCACCCCAATGTCATGGTCCTCTTTGAGAATGAAGGACAAATGACAACCATATTCTTTCACTCTGTTTCGTGTGTACCAGTTTTGTATTCCTGAGTGTAAGCTCCCTTGAGGACAGAGACCATGTCTTGTGCTTCTTATATCTTCCATAGTACATAGCAGAGATTAAAAACACTCTGATGGTGACTGATTGATAGCAAATATTGTAGGGAATGCCAAGAACATAATTTCATCCCTTCAAAAATATTTAGGGATATGGAAAGACATCTTTGAAATCCATGGGAATAGTAGAGAGAGATAACTTACTAGTATAAGTGAAGTTCCACAAGTTTTTTAAAGCAACATATATTGGCCCACACTCTGAAGAGATAGGTTTAATATTAGCTCAAGTTTGTTTAAAATATGATAAAAAGGGGCAGCTAGTTGGTGCAGCAGATAAAGTACCAGCCCTGGAGTTCAAATCCGGCCTCAGACACTTAACACTTACTAGCTGTGTGACCCTGGGCAAGTCACTTAACCCCAGTTGCCTCACTAAAAACAAAAATAAAAACAAAAAAACAACCAACCAAATAAAGCATATTTTTAAAAAATATGATAAAAATATGCAATCTCATCAGTCTGAAAATGATAGGACCATAACACTAGAGCTGGAAACAACCTTTCTAATCTAAATCCCTCATTTTAGTGATGAGGAAACTGAGATCAGCATGGTAGAATGACTTGCCCAATATTAGACAGGTCATTCTGGAAACTGAATAGTGAATAGGAATGGAGGAAGAGAGGAAGGGAGCAAGGAAAGAAAGAAGGAAGGAAGGAAGAAAGGAAGGAAAGAAAAGAGAAAGAAAGGGAGTGAGGGAAGGGAGGAAGGCAAAGGACTGGAGAAAAGGAAAGAGGGAAGAAGGAAGGAAGGAAGGAAGGCAGGCAAGAAGGAAGGAAGGAAGGCAGGAAGGAAGGAAGGAAGGAAGGAAGGAAGGAAGGAAGGAAGGAAGGAAGGAAGGAAGGAAGGAAGGAAGGAAGGAAGGAAGGAAGGAAGGAAGGAAGGAAAACCCAACTAGAATATGCACAGCATATACCATATTGCAACCTAAAAGTTGAATTATCTCAGGATATGTAGACGTGGAGAATATTTTAGTGGGGCTGACATGTATTTTAGTTATAGTGCTACAGATCAAATCTTTCTATGTGAGTATGACAAAATGAAGTCTGTTCAAAAGAGGTTATCTGTCATGGCATAAGGAATGGGAAATAGACTCATCTTAGTAGACTCATAGTATAGGTGTAGTGAACGAGTTTTTCAGTACTTTCAGTTCTGGCTGTGCTTTGATATTTGTGCTGTCCAAAATTCTCTTTTTTAACTAAAAAAGAAAAACAAACAAGAATAAAACACTAAAGCTAAAACTTTATTTTTCTTCTTTGCTCTAATCTTAAGAGCTCCTCTCCTTAGCTTCCAGCACATGAAAAGTAAGTGCTAATTTGTAAGGCAATGTGTTCACTCACTAATTTTTTGTGCTTGGGTAGAAAACTTGATGCTGATGAATGTAAATGAACTGAAATTAATGAGACACAGACCATGTTCTAACAAATTTTACTGTAATTATGTCATTGAATACCCAGGCACACTCAGTAAGGAAGTCACTTTGAGTTAAAATCCCATCTATGACATTCACTAACTGTGTAACCCTGGGTAAATCTATTTGCCTCAGTCATAGACCTAGTACTTATTTACTAAGTAATAAAAGGTTTACGATCTGCATATGTGGGTATTGATAATGGGATCAGATAGGGCAGATAGGTGGCACAGTGGCACTGAGACTGGAATCAAGAAGACCCCTCACAGGACCAGTGGTTTGGGGGGTTCAGCCATTTCCAGTACTACTGAACTTAGATACCTGTTGGTGGCAGTTGGCCAGCAGTTGTTGATGGAGGTAATGAGGAAGGAAGGCCCCTTTTCCACAGTGATTTTTCCTCTCAGTGATGACTGAGGGGGCCAGGTTGGAAGTAGGTCTGGTGTCGAGGGGATATACTCTATTTCCAAGGCTCTTGGGTCAGGGTCCTGACATCTCCTTTGGGGTATGAAGGGAGATGGTAGTCAAGATGGTGGTGGTGGTTTTACTGTCCTGGCACATGCTGCCTCCTGTCTCTCCCAGAAGCCTTGCTGCTTGAGCCAGCAGCTAGACTTCCTGGCCTTTCTCAAGGGTGGCAGATGATTGGCAAGTGAGGGGATAGTTATCCCTTTGTCCACAGGGGTTGTCACATTGCATGATGTCTGTGAAGATTAGACTAGAAGTAGGGTTGATACCCTCACAGATTCATTCATTCAAAAATATTCAAAAGCTCATATTGTATGTATAGCAAGGAATTATCTCCTGAGACTAGTCTCTTTTCCCTTTAAGTTTAAATTACTTGAAACCTCTCTAACTTTCTCCGTGGAAATGACCCTTCCTACCCAATCCTTTACTCTTCCTCACTATTGGCAATATCCGATTGCATCCCAACAATTAATGGACTGTTGTTACTCCTTGGTTTTTGAGCTCCTGCCAGGAGAGCGTTTCCAAGGAGTTTTCAAACTCTAGAAATGGCCAAAAAGGCTAGGCCCTAGAGGTTATCCATTAAGTGATTTCTCTTTGAATTGGGCATTGGAATTTATGGGAAAAGAAAAGCCAGAAAAGATTCTATCTTATTTGCCAAGAGGGAGGAAGGAAAACGGAAGGAAGAAAGGGTCAAGCAGGTGCAACTGACTTTTGAGTGCTGGCTCCCCAGTCTCTGCCTTTCATACAGAACTCTGGTGTACTGAAGATTTTAGATGATAGTTCTTTAAAAGTGTGGAACAGGGGAAGCTAGATGGCACAGTGGATAGAGCACCAGCCCTGTAGTCAGGAGGACCTGAGTTCAAATCCGGCCTCAGACACTTACCACTTACTGGCTGTGTGACCCTGGGCAAGTCACTTAACCCCAATTGCTTCACTTAAAAAAAAAAAAAGTGTGGAACATTTGCTACCAGCCTTTCATTTAGTGAGAGTTGAGGCACATGGGACGAGTATCCTGTTTAAATTTTCCACAGGAAAGTGAGATGTATTTTAATCACATCCTATCGGCAAATACAAGTTTCCAATAAATAGGACAGCATATAAACATATACCATAGTTTATATACATCTTGACCTAACATAGATAATCCCTATTTCTCTATTAAGTCTATTTTACTTGTCAGTCATAATCTTAACACTTACTTTGCTTAAATCAAATTAGTGGAGTGTATATTAAGAAATATTTCCCCGGGGCAGCTAGGTAGCTCAGTGGATAGAGCACCGGCCCTGGATTCAGGAGGACTTGAGTTCAAATCTGGCCTCAGACACTTAACATGTACTAGCTGTGTGACCCTGGGCAAGTCACTTAACCCCAATTGCCTCACCAAAAAAAAAAATTATATTTTCCAACTGAGTAGTCAAAAGGACCCAAGGAAACTCTGTCTCCATTGTCTGAGTTCAGATTTGGTGACACGCAAAAATAGGTGATCTTAGTAAATAATGGCTCCTTTTGTAATTCCTACCCCAGGGTTTCTATTTGACAAGAAAATGATAAATGGTTACTTGTTCTCTTTGTGTTGGATTGTACCTGATAATTACTATTTTTCGACAGCTTTTCTGTAAGTCTGAGCAGAGATCTCTTTGGATCCAAAGTTACCTCAAGCTTAGGGGAGTCAAATGTTGATTACTGTTCTGTTTATTCTGTATATTCTAAGGATTTCTCTATGAAGAAGATTATGTTATTACCATCATTTACCTGAGCCTCTTTGTGCTCCCCCATTTCCTCTTTTTTTCAGGGATTGTTTCCATCATGACCCTCACTGTCCTTGCGTATGAGCGCTACAATAGAATTGTCCATGCCAAAGTGATTAATTTTTCCTGGGCCTGGCGGGCTATAACCTACATCTGGCTTTACTCATTGGTATGGACTGGAGCTCCTCTCCTAGGCTGGAACAGATACACTCTGGAAATCCATGGACTAGGCTGTTCAGTGGACTGGAAATCCAAAGACCCCAATGATTCCTCCTTTGTGCTTTTCTTATTCCTTGGCTGCTTGGTGTTGCCTGTTGGTGTCATGGCCTATTGCTATGGCCACATTCTGTATGCCATCCGAATGGTAAGTTGCAACCTCTAAAATCCCCAACCCATCATTATCAAATTTTCTGTAAAACAATATCCATTGTAATGGTACATAATTACTAGATGCAAAATCTTATTGTATGAGGAATCTAGTGAATTTTTTACTAGAAGGAACCTTATTCTAAAGTCCCATACTATTGAGTTTTTCAAGATGTGACTCACTTATGGGCCTAGAATTTCCGGGGAGGGTGGAGGAAGAAAAAGAGAGAGAAAGATTCTGACAAAGCTTTAATGATATTAAGTATAATTAAAAATCTTATATTTTCTTGATTTAACAAATCCTAATTGATTTCCCTCCTCCCAAATGTCTAGTAAGGAATTATAAGATTATTAATAGGCCTTATATTTGTGTCATGGGTATTTTAAACTATAACTAGACAGTATAATGAAATGAAAGGTTTACTAGTTAGAAGACCTATCTTTAGGTATTGACTCAAAGTTAATTAATTTTATTTGAACCTTAGTTTCTTCATCTGTAAAATGGAGACAATGGTACTCATACTAAATACCTCACAGCATTATTGTGAAAATAATATGAGGGTAAATATATATATATATATATATATACATGTATGTATATATATATATACATACACACACATATATACACATAAAGGTATATATATGGACCTCTATGTGTAATATGTGTATTGATGTCTATCTGTATATATATACACATAAATCTATAGAAATATAAACTTAATTTTTCATAAGGCTATAGCAAAACAAATTCTTTAACAAGATGGCCAACTGTTTGCTGATGGATCTCCTTGAGCCCAAGGTAAGCTGATCCTTGATGAAGCCCTGACAGAGTTTGCAGTCTCCTAACTTACCCAAAGGTCATTTCCATGCCATGATGAAGCATCGTGATAGAGTTTTAGAAGAGAATTAGCGTAATAATAATTATAATAATTATAGAGGGCAGCTAGGTGGCGCAATAGATAAAGCACCAGCCCTGGATTCAGGAGGACCTGAGTTCAAATCCAGCCTCAGACACCTGACACTTTCTAGCTGTGTGACCCTGGGCACACACTTAACCCTCATTGCCCCGCAAAAAAACAACAACAACAACAACAAACCACAGTAATAATCATAGCAATTTCTGGTTTACAAAGCAATTTTCTCAAAACAACTCCATGAAGTAGGTAATGAAAATATTGCTGACCTTGTTTCAGAGAGGGGAAATTGTGACTCCAAAAAGTTGCTCCTTATGTGTGGGTACAATGCTAAGTAAGTGTCAGAGCTGGTACTCAGAACACAGGTCTTCTGACCCTGACTTCATTGGCCTTTCATTAGTTCACATGTGTTATTGAGATGTCCCATAGGAATCTCAAAATCAATATGTTCAAAACAGAACTTGTTATCTATCCCCCCCACCCCACCTCCAACCCTTATCTCTTCCCAACTGTCCCGTTACTGTCAAAGTCACCACCATTCCACCAGCCACCCACCTAGTTTCATCCTCACTCCTCACTCATCCTCACTCCATACATCCAATCTGTTGTCAGGTCTTGTCCTTTCTACCTTCAAAACAATCTGCTGACAGGATTAGACACATCTCCTGTAGTTTAAACAGCAAAGGACAGATCTAAACAAGAAGTTTAAATGGGCAAGGGCCAGCCAACTCAATGAGGCTAGATTGTATTAACTATCCTACTTGTTATTTTATGCTTTGGGGAGTGAGAAATCTTGGTTCTCCATATTTAGATGGATTCTGTATAAGGTTTGTCATATGGAAAAGACTACATTAGACCTCTGTTCTGAAAGCAGAGTTTTAATGTACAATATAAATAACAATACTGGTTCTTAGATAGAACTGAAGGTACTATTTGCATGAATAGTTAAGAGCTGAAAAGCAGGGCTCTAATTTCCCCCACCCCACCCCACCCCCATTGGTGATAACCTTACAAACGTTTAGGACTCAGATATCATTGGCACTACATATTTGTGTAGCATGTGGCAGTTTTCAAAACTTACAAACATGTTTGTTTGGGTTTTTGGGGTAGAATTATAATTTCATTTATTTATGTATTTTGATGACAAACAGAAACTTGTTTATGCCTATCTTGTGTCTTTTAAAAAATTATAGATAAAGGCAATTTTACTTTTTCTAAGGTTTTTTTTGTTTTGTTTTGGTTTGTTTTTTTGTGTGGGGCAATGAGGGTTAAGTGAATTGCCCAGGGTCACACAGCTAAGTAAGTGTCAAGTGTCTGAGGCTGGATTTGAACTCAGGTCCTCCTGAATCCAGGGCCCATGCTTTATCTGGTAAAGACAATTTTAAACATTCATTTTTTTAAAAAAAATTGAGTTCCAAATTTCCTCCCTTCCTTCCTCGCCTTTTCTTTCCCTAAGGCACTAAGCAATTTGATATAGGTTATATATGTGCAATCCTTAAATGTATTTTTCATTTGATCAAAATAGCCTAATCAATTAGGCATGGCAGATACCTTCCCTATTTAGTAGAAGAAGAAATAGAATAACAGAGATTAAATGACTTGCCCACATAGCTGGTAAGTAAGCAGTAAATAAGTAAGTAGTAAGTAAGCTAGTAAGTAAGTAGCAGAGTTGGGAAAAGAACCCAAGCCAACCATTCTAGGAAGATTACTCATTACTTCCTTTAATGCACTATTGTCAAACTCAAATAGAATTGGAGGCCATTAACCTATAAATCAGGATCCTCACTGGCCACAGATTGACTTAGTTTTAAAAAGTAATGTTGGGGGGCAGGTAGGTGGCACAGTGGATAGAGCACCAGCCCTGAATTCAGGAGGACCTGAGTTCAAATCCGGCCTCAGACCCTTGACACTTACTAGCTGTGTGACCCTGGGCAAGTCACTTAACCCCAATTGCCTCACCCCCCCCCCAAAAAAAAGTAATGTTCGGGGTAGCTAGGTGGCGCAATGGATAGAACACTGGCCTTGGATTCAGAAGGACCTGAGTTCAAATCCAGCCTCAGACACTTGACACTTACTAGCTGTGTGACCCTAGGTAAGTCACTTAACCTTCATTGCCCTGAAAAAAAAAAGTAATGTTACTTGTTTTTGTTAGGGTTTTTTTGTTGGTTTTAAAAAATATTTTCCAATTATTTTCATTTGCTTTGGACCCACTCAGGAATCTTGGAGGCCACATGCTGCCCACAGGCTGTTTGACACCTTTGCTTTAATATGTTGCAAGTCAGCCATGCTCTTCCCCAAACTGCATCTTCCTCCGACAGGACTGTGTACAGATGGATATCTTATTCCTAGATTAGACTCTCTCCTAATCTCTGCCTTTGAGGATCCCTGGTTTTCTACAAAGCTCAATTCTTTTTCCATTTTCTCCTATGATCCTTTCCTGATTCCCTTAGAAGCTAATCTATCTCAATCATCACTCAAGAGAACTTCAAATTATCATATATACATTTGGCTGTAAAAAAAAAAAAAGCAAAAACCCCCCAAATATATGTTTGGCTGTTTGCATATTGTACTCTGCTCCATCCTGCCCCGGTAGGATAATTCTTTGAGGGTCATTTTGTCTTTCTATCTGAATGCTCAGCCCTATGTCTTAGACATAGTTTAACAAATGATTTTGGACTTGGCTTGTAGTCTGACTCTTAGTTCAGTGGTCTTACCCCTAAATTTCATTTCTTTCAGTCAATTATGACTCTTTGTGACCCTATTTAAGGTTTTCTTGGTAAAGACGCTGGAGTGGTTTGCCATTCCTTTCTCCAGTTCATTTTCAGATGAGGAAACTGAGGGAAACAGGGTTAAGTGACTTGACCAGGGTCATACAGCTAGGAAGTGTCTGAGGTCAGATTTGAATTCAGGAAGAGGAGTCTTCCTAACTCCAGGCCCAGGGCTCTATCCACTGTGCTACTTAGCTGCCCAATTTACCAGTATAGTTTACCAGTAGAGTAAACTTTTAAGACTCTAAAAGATTTACCTTTTAGCCCAGCAAAGAAATTGTAAAATAATTCTTATTCCTGGCCAAGGGGTTAGAAAAGTTCCCTTATGGGAAAACAAGAGGCCTCCCTTCCACCCCAAATCTGTCATCTCTTTGTTATACAAGAGAACTACCTCAGTGCCCCTTAATTGATCAGGACAAAATACAAAATAAGCTTTAAAAATACCAGTCTTAGAGTCAAGAGACTTAGGTTTGAGTTGCAACTCTTTGGCTTACTAGCTATATGACCGTGGGCAAACTGTTTAACTTCTCTGAACTTTACTTTATTCATATGTAAAATGTTAATCATAATACCTACCTTATAATCATAATAATAGCTAATATTTAGATAGCATTGTAAGGTTTGCAAAGTGCTTTACAAATATTTCATTTTACCCTCACAACAACCCAGAGAGGTAGGTACTATTATTATTACCATTTTATAGTACAGGAAACTGAGGCCACTGGAGGTTACTTGACTTTCCCAGGTTCACATAGAAATTTAGTGTCTGAGGTTGGATTTGAACTCAGACCTTCCTCACTCCAGGTTCAATAAATACTCTATCCAGTGTACTACCTAGCTAAGTGGGTTTTTTTGTTGTTGTTGTTGTTTTGTTATTTAAACACCTCTATAGTTCTGTTGCAAGGATAAAAATCAGATAATGGATGTGCAGTCTTTTTAAGATGTAAAATACTAGGGGGCAATTAGGTGGTACAGTGGAGAAAGCACTGGCCCTGGATCCAGGAGGACCTGAGTTCAAAATCCCAGCCTCAAACAGTTGACACTTAGTAGCTGTGTTACCCTCCCAAAAAAGATGTAAAATGCTATACCAATGAGAGTTATTATTTTCTCTAACTTATCTTTCATTTTGTTTCCAACTTTTCCTCTTTTGCCTTTCTGCAGCTTCGCTGTGTTGAAGAGCTTCAAACCATCCAAGTGATCAAAATCCTGAGATATGAAAAGAAAGTTGCCAAAATGTGTTTTTTAATGATAGCAACATTCCTGTTCTGTTGGATGCCTTATGCAGTGATCTGTGTCTTGGTAGCAAATGGCTATGGCAGCCGGGTCACACCAACTGTGGCTATCATACCCTCTCTCTTTGCCAAATCCAGTACCGCGTACAATCCAATTATCTACATCTTCATGAGCAGAAAGGTATGCTTTACCACAAATAGTAAGCTTTTATTCATCAAAGATTGGGGGGAATTCAGGGAAGCATTAGGGATAATTCTCTAAATCAGATTTAGCTGGAAGAAGAAAAAGACCCTGAAATAAATTCAAGGTATGTAAAAATTTCCTGGGAAATTTTAAGCTTTACTGATTTTGGATATATGCTTAATAGATCTATTTTAAGGTAGTTAATTCACTCAGCCAAATTGCATGTTTGTCATGGGTAAGGGCCAGAGTGAGCCACAACAAGGAATGCAGAGATACAGCAACAAACCACAGTTTCTTCCCTTATAGTCTAGTTAAAGCAATGCAACATAAATAGATGAAGAGATAATTAACAATGCAAGGCCTTTAAATGCATTGAAGGGCTATAAGAGTTCACAGTAGAAAGTCCTAATTTAAGTGCAATTTAAAGCAGGTATAGGACTAAGATGAGCAGAAATGATTGGAGGGTATATATTCCAGAAAAGAAATAGTATGCAATGTGATATTTGGGAACAGTAAGAAGGCTAGCTTAGTTAAAGGCAAAGACCAGTAGGAGATAAAGCTGGATTGGTAAATTAAATAAGATTGGAAAAGCTTTTGAATGCAGGCTAAAGATTTTGCATCTTATCCCATACAAAATAAGAAGCTATGTCATTTGAGCAGGGCAAATGATAGAATGAGAGGTGTTTTTCTTTACTACATAGTGTTGTACAGTTTTTCATGTTTGTGTTATCTCCCCAACTAAATTATAAGTTACTTCAGGGCAGGGACCATGTCTCATATATCTTTGTATTTCTCATTATACCTAACATAGTTTGGCAGAAGATAGAAATTTGATAAAGACTTATTGGCTTATTAATATTATATATACACATATATTCAGATAATTAGATGGATATATGCGGATATATCTATCTGTGTGTGTGTGTGTCTGTGTCTGTGTATCCTCCATATGATGTTGTGAGATTTAAAATTGGATATAACTGTGAGATTTAAAATTGGATATTAGATCATAAATCTCACAATGTCCAGATAAAGGAAAGATAGAGTTGAAAGAAGGAGAGACAGGTCAGTGGTGAAAAAAAGAAGAGAAAGTAAGGAAAGATGGGGAAGAGAAACAGAGAATCAAGGGGAGAGAAATAGATCAAAAGAGGAAGAGCAAGAGGGGGAAGCTTGTAGAATCTGAAGTTAGCGTATCCAATCAATATCTAGTGTGATATGATGGTATTACTAGGTCTGTGAATTTCAGAGTAAATTATAACTTATTATTGTCCTCTGAAAGTCATTCAATAAATTATTTTAGCACCTAGAGGGGGGGAAAAGAGAATGTTATTAGTCTGACCTTTATTATCATTTGAACTCAGATGTATGTCAAAACCCAAGAAAAGCTTTCAACCTAACCTCTCTCCAAGTTAGTTTTTCCATCTGTGAAATGGAGAGGAGTAGAAGCGAGGGTACAAGTAGAGGAAGAGGATGTTTTATCTGCTTCTGACAATATCTTTAATAATCATATTTCAGTAATTAGCAAGTTGCTGATTATAATGTGTAGAATAATTTCATTCAGCTCAACTGGACAAACATTTATTAAGCATTTAATATCTGTGAGACACTGTGTTAAGGCCCTGGGTATTCAAAGACAACCTCAATAAGAGGAAAGTCACTTTAGAAAACATGAGTTGTAAAGAGAAAACCTGATCTTTTAAGACTAGCTAGAGATAGGGAAATCTATGATTTCGTTGTTCTAGGGAATTTCCACAGGTGGAAACTCCCTCTATTGAGGCAGGTCAGGACCCCAGCAACTTGTCTTTGAGATTTTCCTAGAACACAGAGTTTAAAGTGACTGCCCAGGGCCACATAACAGGTATGGGTCAATGTCATCCTCCACATCATAAATGTACTTTTCATTGTAATATGAGTATGAGCCCAGGGTCCCATCAACAGCAAGGCTGTTGAGTTGTTCTTAGTGGTTAGGAATGATGAACACATCACCTTTTGACCCAGCCTCCTTTATAATTATTTATTATGTGACCGGCTGGCCATAAGTCTAGGGCCTCTTGCCCCACCGCAAAGTTACGGGGATCTATATATGGACTGAACATAGGGTTTTGGCTTCAGCACACTGTTTTGGGTTGTGAGTTATTTTAGAGATAAGATACAGGGGCCCAGGGTAACCAAAAGTATTTGCACTTAGGAAATTTACTTCTCCTTCTTTCAAGAAATGCCCAAGTCTCAGAATAATCTTCGTATCATTTTTTTTTGGATGGCATTTGAGGTGAAAGACCTTTAACCTGGCATTATGTCATAATTCTATTTCTGTGCAGTTTCGAAGATGCCTTTTACAACTCCTGTGTTTTAGACAGCTGAAATTCCAGCGACCCAAGAAAGACAGACCTGTTATCAGGACTGAAAAACAGATCAGACCTATAGTGATGTCTCAGAAAGTTGGAGACCGACCAAAGAAGAAGGTGACTTTTAGCTCCTCCTCCATTATTTTCATCATCACCAGTGATGATTCACAGATGATCGATGACAATGACAAAAACAGTGGGACAAAGGTGAATGTGATTCAAGTTCGACCTCTCTAGGGATTGAGGGGGACAGTTAAAGATGGGATTCTGCTCAGTAGATGCAATTTCTGATCTTTAATTTTAAAGATGGATGGAATTCCCCAGAGGACTTTTGCTCTACCGTGTTATGATAAAAACAAGTTGACATGGTTGAACTCCAATTATGTTCACTGGCTTCAGAAAATAACCTGAGCAATGTTTTTGGTCAATGGGTGCTCCATGTACTAAAATATGATTTCACAACATAAGGTGATTAGAGGATTATTTTGAGCTGGAAGAGATTTTAAAGACCATCTGGTCCAATCTCTTTATTTCACAGGTGATAAAACTGAGGCCCACTGAGGTTCTGTTGCAAGACCATACAACTTGGTAGAGAGTTAAGAGTCATCATTTTCCAAATATGATGAATATTTTCATTTCAAATGTTTCTAAATGCTGTACTTTCTAGTGCTTGTGATGCTTTCTCCCTCTGTTTTGAATATGGCTTTCAAAATATCTGCATCTTAAATTTATGCATAAACTGGGTAGGAAAACTGTCACCATTTGTAGCTAGAGAGTGCTGTCCTTTACGCTAACTACTATCTCCAATTGTCTTCTTTATAAATGTGGTATCATGACTAGCCAGCTCTAAAATGAAAATTATAGGTATTTCCCCAGTTTGCAATAAATGAAAACTTAATTTTGCAAAAGAACTTTGATGCTACATGTATGAATGATAAGCAAATAGCAGATTAAGACATATGTGCTGCTGGGTACATCTCTAGACTATGTGAGTGCTAGAGGAGAGAAGACGTCATTTTGAAAAAAACTAATCTGTACTCTAAAATAATACTCGTAAATTCTTTTCTGGTACCCAAAATATAGGTTTCTGCATCACCAGAAAATGTATCTGGTGAATATGGCATTATGGCATTAACCAGAGGAGAGTCATCACCTACGTGGGATGAAAATATGATATAGGCCTTGTTAATCACTTTGAGAAATTTCTATATATATGTATGTATGTATGTATATCTGCCAGGTACATAGTGTTAACTGAACACAAATGGAGAGGGATAGTATTAGTCAAGCACCAAGAATGTATTAGACAATGGTCAGGACTTGGAGAAGAGGTGATTCTTTTTTGTTGTTGTTGTTACATATAAGGTATTTTATTTTTTCCATTATATGTAAAGATAGTTCTCAACTTTTGTTTATACAAGCTTTACCATTTCATTACAAGCTTTACAATTTCAAGAAGAGGTGATTCTTTCCAGATAAGTGTTCAAGTAAAAAAGATTGATTTGAAATCATGAACTTACATGGCTTCCAGTGTGCCACACAAAATTACCAAATGTCAGAGCTAGAATAAACCTTAAGAGTTTATCTACTCAGATTCTTTCATTTAATTCATATTCAGAGAAGTTAATTGATTTTCCCAAGGTCACACTAATAAATATTAAAAGCCAGAACTTAAACTTTAGTCTTGAAAGTTGAAGATCATTGGTCTTTCTACTATACCAGCTTCTTCCCTGGACTTAGAAAAATAATATTTGTTCTACCCATCATTATTTCATTTTTATTATTGGGGTAACTGTTTGACCTGTTGGGATAGCACTTTGTATGTTTCATGAATTTCAAACTAAGTATGTTGGTATATTGAGGAGAGAAGAACCAAAGAAAAAGTTTTCATAAAAAGTGCTTTTGAAAGTCAATTAGCCCAACCACAGCTTATGGTGAAAAATCCATTTGTTTAAATTGCCATTGAAGGTTTAAAACGAAATAAAACATTGTTTCATATTTCTAATAAAGCATCTCTTTTTACATTTTAAAGTAACATTTTTCCATTTTTGTACAGAAATTGAGGCATTTAAAATGTTTAAATAAAATTATTCACTGAGCCATGTCATGGCCTTCCTGGGGCTAAAAAAAAAAAGTCCAATCGACTAATTACTGTAAATAATTTTTCCCACAGAAGAGTATGGACACACTATTATGAATTACACATAAAATATTCCCAGGAGCACTTTGTCTAAAACTGGGACAAATAGCATTTTCATTGTCTACATCCTTAGAGATCTCTGTGCTTATTTGAGACTCAGAAAGATGATGCTGGAAGCTAACTCAGAGACTACCAAATCCAACTCCCTTGTTTGTATAAGAGGAAACTAGAAAGAGCTAAAATCATTTTGTCCAAGATCCGACGATTACGTTAGTGGAAGAATCTGGACCAGAACTCAAGTCTACTCATTCTCAGCCCAATGCTCTTTCCATTAAATCAGGTTGCTTCTCTTCATGTCTGAGCCCTAGCCTTAGAGAAACCTATAAGGGGATCAGAAAGCTCTATCAATAGTTTGGGCTAAATGTGAATTTATCCCTCAAATGACTTGATGTGGGACCACACAAATGACCTTTTAAAAAATTATGGTAGTGACACAAAATAATATTAACTTTTCATCTTATTCACATTGTGAACCTAGCTAATGGAGTGATACATTAGAAATAACGATTCATTTAACAGAGATAGGTAACCATAAAAGCATCTGAGAAAAGGACTTCCTTCATTTCAGGAGGAATCAGGCATCTGCACTGTTGCCTTTTTAATTTCCATGATAGAGAAATCCAGAGGAAGTGTTAACAGGGGAAATGCTTTATTTAATATTGGGATAACAGAATCTATAATAGACTGTACTTTTCATACAGGCGTCAGAGCCTTGCTATAATGCTTTCATACTCTATCTATTGAAAATCAATCAAAATTTTAAAGTTCCCAGAAAGATTTCATCAATAGTGCTATCACCTATTAAATGATTTTGAACCCTCAGGACAATGTTGTTGTCCTGAGGGTCCAAAATCATTCCAGTGCTCTCAATTTTAAAAAATAGAATCTGTTAAAAAAAAAAAAACTTTTAAATGCCCCTAAAGAACAATTCAAAATGGCATTACCATTTGAAGGCTGCCTTCTAATAGGGAGTTGGATATGGATGTAAATATATGTTCGTGAATGCCTTATGTCTTCCAAGAACCCAACTGTGAGGGAAAAATCCATCCTCTTCTCAATAATTCTCAGAAACTCAGCAGCGAGGTGACAAAGGCTTTATTTTCTTCTCATGAGAAGGAGGCACCCTAGTGTGCAGCTAGTGGGTGCCCAGAAAGGGGGCTCGCAGGCCCTGTTTTATACCCTAGTCCCTAACGCGAATTGACCTACCCCTTTTTCATCACTGGTCGGGATTACAATCTACGTGCAAAAACTAGCTAATCGGAACGCAGTATTCCCACCCCTCTTCCTTGTATGGGCATAACTCAGTAGTGGACCTTCTACTTCCTTATATGGACAGAACTCTGGGGAGGACCTAATTGAGACCAGGGCTCCTTGAACCATGTGACCTTGCTAACCTGAGGGGGAGGAGGGGATCTGAGACCTTTGTCCGACTAACAGGTCAGGGGAGTATGACTGGCTGTTATATCCACATTGAGAGGAGACAACTACCCATTTCTCACACCAACCATCTGCCATCAGATAACTTTTGTGTAACAGCCACTATTGCGATCTAGAATTTGCTTTTTAATTCCTTGGAAGTTTCAAATAGAGGTTTGCAGTGCTCTTGAAGGAAATGATCCAGTTCCATAGCATCTTCAGTTGAACCATTGGTGACATGTAAGTTATAAATAAGTAGGTACCACTTATGGTTATTGCTGTCCCAAAGAAAAAGAGTCCTTTGTTTATAACCTGGAGGGAAAAAAAGGTGTTGTTAAGGTTTCAATTGATGGGAAATCAAAATCCAATGAGAAGACAATGTTTCTAAGGCTCTTGCTTGTGCTGTTCATTTCAACAATTCACTTCCTCAAGCATGTATTAAGCTCTTACTATGTATGAGACATTGTGGGCTCAGTTCAAGATTTCCCTCATTATCCCAAGCTTTACTCCTCAGACGCATCTCTAGTTTTCATTAAAGTTTTCTATGCATTTGTCTTATTTACCTCCTATCCAGAGATCATGTCTCTGACTGATAAAAATCATAGAATATTAAAGTTGGAAGAATGGTGGAGAACATTTAATTTGGCCTTCCCCCCACCCCCCGCAGTGCTTAACTACTGACTTACATATAACAAATATATAGTAAATATATTTTGAATGTAAACTGGTCAATTCTAAGGCCTGCTATGTAAAGTACAAAGTTCCTGTGTAGATATTTTGTCCCTGTCTATGCTTTACAGTAGTATCCCAGTGAGGAAGTGCTACTTACTCAAAGAACCACACAGAGTCTAGCAGGCTTGGTTAGGAATCAACTTCCTTTTGTATTCAAGCAACTCAACCGCAGGCAGGAAATTGGTAATAGATCTTTAGCCCTGCCCTAGGAGCAGAAGGAAGATCAAGCCTAGTAGCTTTGTAAAATAAACTAAAGACATAAGCCTACATTAATTGATCAATAGCTATTCCTGGTTTGGGGAAAACTGCAAAACAATAAAGAAAGAATTAGAAGGTCATTGTGACTCAGGGTACATTCCCCAAACCAGATTTTTGTAAGTAAACACATTGCCTTATGCTAATAATGCAATGTTCTCAGGGTAAGTCAACAAAACGCTAAGGTGTCAATTCAGTGCCTAATGTAGAAAAAAGGATCAATACAGAAGGAAAATTGTTCAAATCTGGAATGGGATGGAGGAAGGAGAGGATTGTGGAATAACCAACCAGTTGAATGAAGTTTTCTAATTCTCAGACAGTTGCATTTTAATCATTTAGACATTTAAACATTAAATCAAATTTCATGTCATGTCTTTTAATTTTGAGTCATTTTTCCAACACATCCGACTCTGTGACACCATTCAGGGTTTTCTTGGTAGAGATACTAAAGTGGTTTGCTATTTCCTACTCCAGTTCATTTTACAGATGAGGAAACTGAAGCAAGCACATTCAGTAAATGTCTGAGGCCAGATTTGAGCTCAAGAAAGATGAGTCATCCTGACCCCAGGCCCAGCGCTCAGTCACATAGCTTCCCATGTCTTACTCGGTAAATTATATCCCACATTAGTTACTGCATTAGCAACTGCAGTTTCTGTCCAGAGCTACTAATCCCTCAGTAAAATTGAGTCCTGGCAATGATTTGGGAAATTCAGGCAGAATCTGAATTGATGGCCTTTTTTTTCTGAACTTTAGAACCATGTCTGGGAGATCTAAGGGCCTGTGGTGAAAGGTGAATGGTGAGTTCTCATGAGAAAAATCTTAAGGGAGGAGAAAGGAAGTGCAAGGCCAGCCCAACAGGTGTGGCACATTATTTGAAGAGTGTCAAAAGATCTAGTGGAAACAATATTTCTCCCACCAACTGGACTGCCCCGATATATGATATTCCCACCAATAGATTCACTCCCTTTTCTATAGACAAAGATTCATAAAGACCACAGAGATCATCCAGTTCAGCACCCTCATTTTAGAGAAAGCAAATAGAGGCCCAGGCAATAAAGTGACTTCCCCATTGTCATATCACTAACTAGTAGCAGAGACAGGAGTAGAACCTAGTTCTTTTAGATGCAAGTAGAGGACTTGCACCGCTATGCAACACTGCCATGGATTAAGAGAATGCTGTTTGGAAAAACAGTATATTATTTAGTTAATACTTTAGCAGAAATAATTTTATACAGTAATTACACTTGCTAAGTAGTAGAAAGCATGACCTTGAAAAATAATGCACAAAGAGTATTTAATTGAGAGTAAAGGGTAATGGCAAAACGTATGGTACCTACTCTGCTGGGCTATTGTGAAGAAAATTCTTTATCAAGTTTAAGGTACTAAATAAAAGTTATGATGAACCGGATGTTATCAGAAAGACCTGGAAAGACCCACATGAACTGAGGCAGAGAGAAATGTACTGTATACAAAATAACAGCAATAGTGTACAATGATCTGCTGGGAAGCACGTGGTTATATTCAGCAAGGCAATGATCCAATATAACTCTGAAGAACTTATGAAAATTGCAATACATCTACAGAGAAAGAACTGATGTTATCTGAAAACAACTCCTTAATCTGAAGTCTTGTTTTTATCTGTTTTCTCTCACAACCTAGCTAATATAGAGATGTTTTCCATGACTACTCATGTATAACTTACATTGAATTGCTTGAGTTATTGGGATGGGGGGTGGGAAAGGAGGGAGAAAGAGAAGTTGGAACACAAAGTTTTTTTAAAAAATTGATGTCAAGATTTGCTTTCACATCTAATTTGGAAAATAAAACTCTAAACAAAAAAAAAGAGAAAGAGAGTAAAGGATAAAGAAGGTCTCCAATCTGGAGTATTGTCCTGACTCAGTGGGGTTCTGGAATAATTGGAGATCCTGAACATATAGAAAATGGCTCTGGGAAAGGAAGAATACTGAAGCAGGAAATCCATTACAGGAGGCCAGGTAGGTTGGTATTAGAGCAAGACACAGGGCATTTTGGGGAACCTGCTTTTTGCCTGACTCAGCCTTTCTCCAAAACTTCATGATCTTTGCCCTGGGATTATGTTCATGTATCATTATGGTCAGACTTGGCCTGATATGACCCCTACTGATTTAGCTGTGCCAGTATAGATGTGGATACAGGCATATATACAATTAAATATACTTATTTTGTTGATGTTCAAGACTTGCTTTCCCATTAAATCAAAGAGAAATTATGGTGTCCCCTAAGTAAAAACTAGGGCTTAATCAGTATCGATGCACATATTCAGAGAAAGATAAATTAACTTGCTTCCTAGGCCTGTAGAGAAGTAGTAAAATATTGGAAGAATATTCTGTGGCTGTTTAAACATTAACTATTCTGAACTTCCAGTTCTGGGTTTAAAATGACAAACTCACTCTCAACAGAGTCAAAGGGCCCTTATCAATGGCATTTCTTCATTAAAAACAAAAACAAAAAACGGGCAGCTAGGTGGCACAATAGATTGGCCCTGGATTCAGGAGGATCTGAGTTCAAATCTAGCCTCAGACACTTGACACTTACTAGCTGTGTGACCCTGGGCAAGTCACTTAACCCTCAATTGCCCCACAAAAAAACACAAAAAGCATCCCAACAACAAAACACTGTTTTTATCTGTGTGCTTTCACCAAGTAATCATACGATATAAAAATATTGAATCCTGAATTTCCTAACTGACCTGAATGTGAATTTCCACTAAGTAGGCCTTCAGTGCCTCAATGCAACAATCAGCCTGGCCTAGATTCTCAAAGTCTGGCAGGTCCTAACCAAATTGGATCAGTCCAGCAATGGGCTATGCATCTGTCCTCTGAGATAAGTGCAAGGAATATCATCAGCAGAAGGTGCACATACCAATGAAATCACATATCTTTTGAAATAAAGACTTAAAAAAAAATCAAAAACTGCAAGTCAAGCCTTCCATTTCCTTGATGGCATGTGTTTAAAAGCAAAATTAGCAGCTCATTATAGTTCTATCCATCGGTTCAAGCCAGGTTTTTGAAGGAGGAGCATTGACCAAAGAGGTGCTGAAAGTAGACTGGAAAGTTTCATTTGAATCAGGACCCTAATGTGGTATTAATGTTTAATTTGCATCTCAAACTGGATGGGTGACTAAGACTGACTTCCTATTTGAGTTGTGTGACCTTGGGAAACTTGGGAAAATACTTTTTCACACTCCATCCCCAAAATCTCTTTTGTTGAGTGGCTCTGACATTTTGGACTGGTCTGGAAACAGAGTAAAAGGAAAGAAGTTTTCAGAAATTTTAGACATGCCTTTCTACTAGATAGAGAGATAAAGATAAAGATAGATAGAGATATAGAGACCTATATGTTATTATTCAGTTGTTTCCATTACGTCTGACTTCATTTAGGGTTTTCTTGGCAGAGATACTGGAGTGGTTTGCTATTTCCTCTCCAACTCATTTTACAGATGAGGAACAGAGGTAAACAGGATTAAGTGACTTGTCTAGGGTCAAGTCCCTTATAGCTAGTAGGTGTCTGAGGCCAGATTTGAACTCAAGAAGATGGTTCTTCCTGACTCCAGGCCTGGCACTCTACCCGCTGTGCCATCTAGCTGCCCTATAGACATATATCTCTACTTAAATGTATGTCTATGTATCTTTAACTAACTATCCATCTATCTATCTATCCTTCTATCTATCCATCCATCTATCTATCTATCTATCTATCTTTCTATCTATCTATCTTTCTATCTATCTATCTATCTATCTATCTATCTATCTATCTATCTATCTATCTATCTATCTATCTATCTATCTGCAGGATATGGCTGTAACCCAGGGTTAAGGTGATACAGAATTGTTAGGGTTGTTTTTTTTCTTTGTTTTAGCACTTTAAGTCTGATACTTTTGGAATTACTGAATTTAATTTGGAATTTTATAAAATGTCAAATAAAAAAAAAACTGAAGCTTTATTTAGTATATGCCTGGGATCCCTTGATTGCCTCCAATACTAGGTGAGTGAAAGGATGACTATTTAAGCTACTAAAGCTTAAAACTGCACCAAGACTTTTGGCACATCCAATTGTAGACAGAAATATTTTCTTTTAATGGCATTACAAAACAATTTGAATACATTTTAACCATAGAGCATAGTGGTTTGAACCATAGCTAAGTTCATTAAGCCAAGAAAAATATTTGTACAATGCCAATCACAGGACTGGCTCAATTTCCAAAAATACAGAGGTATAGTTCAGTGTGCTATTGTCTTCTTTCATTACTTCTCCCTTCAAGATCTTCCTCTTATTAGCTTTCCTCTCTGACTTGTACCATTAATCAAGGTGCCTCCATGGCCAAGGCTATTTTAATTTACAAGGCGTAACAATTTAATTTTAAGAGGATAGGTCCAAGATTAAGAATTTCAGTGTTTCTACTTCTTAATTTTTTGGAAAGAGACACCGCTGGAGGGAGATATAAAGCAATAATATACATTATGTAGCAAGACCCTGTGACTTCATTGGTGAAGAGTTCCTTCTCGCTGCACGTAGCAAATGAAATATAACTACAGTCTTAGAAAAAACTATGTATCAGGGTTAAGTGGCTTGCTCATGGTCCATTCCAAACATCCCAAGTTTGTCAGAGGTGGGAATCGAATTGATGTTTTCTTGATTCCCAGGCTAGCATTCCACCATGCCATGGTAACTCTCTGCAACAACAAAGCTGATTTGAAAGTGATCAGAAGCTGTTCTTACCTTTTTCTGCCAATTCCACCGTAGAACTGCTTCATGGTATTGTATTCTGGAAAAATGGACCTGTAAGGAAATATTAAGTATGTCTTTAGGTATTCTCTCCCCCTCCCCACCCCCACACACCCCACCATGGGCTTTTTTTTTTTTTTTTGGTGAGGCAATTGGGGTTAAGTGACTTGCCCAGGGTCACACAGCTAGTAAGTGTTAAGTGTCTGAGGCAGGATTTGAACTCAGGTACTCCTGAATCCAGGGCCAGTGCTCTATCCACTGTGCCACCTAGCTGCCCCTGGACTTTTTTAAAGAATACAAATTGACTAATGTTCTCTAGATCAGCTCTTACCATAGTGTAGAGTGGAATAAAAGTAGATGGCATAATTGTGTGAAGACATTTTTCGATGTATTTTTGGAAGATGAACCATCTTGAATTGACATGTGCTCGCATCTGAAACAAATGTGATAGCCCTTCTGTGACACTGCTTCTTGTTACCACCACAACCCTGTGAGAAAATAATGGGTTTTGGGGGACTCAGACCCACCCCCCACACACATACACAAGGAACTCTGGCTGGTTTTGCAGGGCTAGCCCAGAGTCAGGAGAATTTCAAAGGAAATGTAGATCAACCTTCCTAACTAACTAAAGGAAGTTAACTAACTTAAGACCACCTTCAAGTCATGTCAATCAATGGACTTGAATGCTACCAGCCAATTAGCTTGGATCAAGGTGGAGTGACCCACCTCTACCTGAGACAGGTTAAAAAGCTCAGGAGAGGGGTCTCATGCTTTCTTGGCACACTCTTCCCTCTCCCACACTGCTCTTGCTTTCCCCACTATCCTAGGTATGTAGGGCTTCTTAACTTTCTGAAGCAATGTGCTCTATCTCTTTACTAATATTTAATATGCTTTAATAAATGCTTAATTAATGCCCCCAAACTGGTGCAGTAGCCTCTAATTTCTAAGTAACAAATATATGATAGACCCCAGATAATTTTCCCTACACTTGGGACAGAAATAGGGCGACCACATATAATTTTACTCGTCACAACCCATAATTCCTAAACAGCATAAACTGGACATGTCATACTCACTTAAATACTGATAAATTGAAGGTATTACTACAAAAATTAGGAGATACTTTGTTCCAACAATTTGACAAACTTGTGTATAAAGCTAGCTTGAGATTCAAAGTGCAATACTGCTTCCAAAGGACAATGGGTTTGGAGGTGAGAGATCTGGGGTGGAATCCTGGCTCTGCTGCTGATCACCTGTGTGGTCATCTTTCTGGTCTCAGTTTCCTCATGTCTAAAATGAAGGGATTTTAGTAGATGATCTTTGAGTTACCTTGCAGCTCTAAATTTGATAATCTAAGGAGAAAGCATTTTGTTTGGTTTTCTTTTTTCCCAATAGAGCAGGTATGGTCTCATCTGAGAAGTCTTTGTAGAAAAGGAAGGACATAAATCAGTATCTCTCTTCCTCTGACCACTGCTGAAAACCCTTCCTTTTCACACTGTGATTCTCCATTCATCAGTTCAGTTGTCCTTGCCATTTGACCATAATGGAAAGGGCATTCAAGAATGCCTTACACATATCTCAACAAAATAGATAATAACAATTGCAGCTTACATTTGCATAGCACTTTAAAAGTTTAAAAAGTAATGTACAGGGGCAGCTAGGTGGCACAGTGGATAAAGCACCGGCCCTGGATTCAGAAGGACCTGAGTTGAAATCTGGCCTCAGGCACTTGACACTAGCTGTGTGACCCTGGGCAAGTCACTTGACCCTCATTGCCCTGCAAAAATAAATAAATAAATAAATAAATAAAGTGATGTATGTATCTTATCTCATTTTATCCTTACAATAGATCTAGGCAGCTGAATGGTTCAATGGATAAAGTGCTCAACCCGAAGTCAGGAAGAACTAAGTTCAAACCAGACTCAGACACTTAGCTGTGTGACCCTGGGCAAGTCAAATATCCTCTGGAGAAAGAAATGACAAACCACTCCAGGATCTTTGTCAAAAAAACAAACAAAACAAAACAAAAAACACCAATGAGGGGCAGCTAGGTGGCTCAATGGATAGAGTTCTGGAATCAGGAGGACCCAGTTCAAATCTGGCCTCAAACACTTGACACTTACTAGCTGTGGCAAGTCACTTAACCCCAATTGCCTCACCAAAAAAGAAAAGAAAAGACCAATGAACATCATTGTTATGCTATGGTTCTTGGGGTCACAAAAAATTGTACATGACTGAACTGAACTGAACAACAAATTATTCCCATTTCACAGATGGTGAAACTGAGGTTAAGGTGGAGCTTAAGTGACTTGCTCAGGATCCCATAGCTATTAAGAATCTAATGAAATCAATGCTTATGGCACCATACAGTTTGTCCAAGGCAACCATTCATCACAAAGAGTTGAAAGGCAGTACAGAGAATATACCCAATGTGTCTTTGACCTGTTCTGTGTCATGTTTGTCCTGTTCTTGAAGAGAATACAAGGAAAATATTGTGCAACTGTCCTCGGTAAAATACTTCTGTTAGTCAACCAGTCAATCAACAAGTATTTGTTAAGAGTCTACTGTCTGCTAGGCACATAGTCTTCAATTGATTAAATCAAAAAATCTGCTGACTAGGTCCACTACAAGCTTATGTAACATAATCTCAACTGAGCTCTCACTGTAGCAAGGCAGTCCTTTTACACTATAATTATCTATTTGCTTTCCTACTCACCACAGCCACTTTCCTAAGCCGTTTCATCCCTCCTCAAACCTCTCAAAGCTCTGTATTTCTCCATCCAGACTTCTAATAAGATCATAAAACTTTGAGGGTTGTTGTGGGCATTTGACACATAATTCACAGTGCAGAAAGCTGAGGCTTAGAGTCAGCTATGCTGAATGGGGTTACCACTTCAAGGTAGGTAGGAACAGACCAGAAGGCTGCTGCTTTCCACCTGATCCTCTCTATACTTCAATAAATATCCCTAGTTTTGTAAGTCTCTGGTGTAAGTGTCTTCTACACTTGCAGTTCAACTCTGAGAACCAATTGGCTAGTTGTTTGTTGTTATTCGGTTGTATCTGACTCTTTCTGACCCTGTGGACCATATTGCCATGGGGTTTTCTTGGCAAAGATACTGGAGTGGTTTGCCATTTCTTTTTCCAGTGGATTAAGGCAAACAGAGGTTAACTGATTTGTCCAGGGTCACACAACTAATAAGTGTTGGAGACTGGATTTGGACTCAGGTCTTCCTGACTTCAGGTGCAGTTTTCTACCTACTGAGCCACCCAGCTGCCTCCAGTTGGCTGGTACATCAAGCTAATTGACACTCTTCTCCATATAGCAAATCAGTAGCCAAATCTTGCCATTTCTACCTCTGCAAAGTGTTTCATATGGGGCCCTTTCTTTTTATTCACCCAGATACCACCCTACGTCAGGCTCTCATCTCCTTTTTTTTTTTTTTCTTTGCAGGGCAATGAGGGTTAAATGACTTGCCCAGGGTCACACAGTAAGTGTGAGTCTGGATTTGAACTCAGGTTCTCCTGAATCCAGGGATGGGATATCCACTGTGCCGCCTAGCTGCCTCTCTCATCTCCTTTTGCCTAGAGTATTACAACAGCATCCCAAGTGATCTGCTTCAGATCTCCTTCCTCCATAATTCATCTCTATGCGGCTGCCAAAGTGACCTTCCTCAAATGCTGATCCAACCATGTCACTCCTCTGCATGATAAACTGCAGTGATTCCTTTTTGTTTCTGGGAAAAAATGTAAATATCTCCATTTAACGTTTAAATGATTTTAAACAATATTTTTGCATTTAAAATTTCTTCATAACTTAGTTCTAACCTATCTCTCTTGAAAGGAGTTGGGAAAAATAACTCCATCACCATCCTCTTTAAATGAACTTTTTAAGCTTTTCACCAGTTATCCAACCATTTGACTATTTTCATTCTTCTTACTTCTCAGTCTGTAGAGCCCCAAGCAAGACTAAGTGCTAACAGGCCACATATAGTGAAAATGTTAGTACATGTTTTCTACCTCCATATATCTGTGATAACATCTTAGGGTTATATCTATTTTTTGAAGCAGCACCTTAGTATTGTGTTTAGTATGGCCCTTAGGCCAAAATCCTTAAAGTATCAGACAATGTAGCTAAAGAAGTTTTGCCATACATAGGGAAAGCTAGGTAGCATAGTGGATCAAGTGTCTGACTTGGAGTTAGAAGACCTGAGTTCAAATTCTACCTTCTACCCTTACTAACTGTGTGACCTTGGGCAAGTCATAGTATGATCTCCACTTTCCTCTTTTGTAAAAGGAGGATAATATTATCTGTAATGGTTTTCACATGGAGTGGTTATGAGACTTAAATAAGATGAAATAGGGGGCATCTAGGTGTCACCCTGAATAAAGCACTGGCCCTTGATTCAGGAGGACCTGAGTTCAAATTTGGCTTCAGACATTTGACACTTACTAACTGTGTGACCCTGGAAGTCACTTAACAATTACTGCCATGCAAAAAAAATAAATAAAGAAAAAAGAAAAATTTCAAATAAATAAGTGAGTAAATAAGATGAAATATGTAAAGCCCTTTGCAAATCTTAAATGTATATAAATATTTGCAATTATTATTTCTATTCTCCAAGAAATGCTCAGAGGTCTTTTCCTTTGTCTATAAGTGCTCTTCTATTAGATGCTTCTTACAACCCTCTGGTGTTACGGCAAAAAGGAAACTGGGGAAAACAGTAGCATTAATAAAGGAAGAAGGAATAACTGAGGGATTGTCATTGCTTAGAAGCAAAAATCTCTAGTCAGTGAAGATGAAGTAAACTTCCTCACTTACCTCTATGTAATTGTACATGGACAAGTCGGAAATAGCATGGTCATCTGGGATTCTAAGTCTTGAGAATTCAGGAAGACAAGCACCTAGATAACAAGTAAAACGATTCCGTCATGTCACCAAAATGAGCCCCTTAAAGTCAGCTAGGCTCTGGGGACTGAAAGGGAACAAAACTAATAGGTGTACCATGTAGAACCAATGTGCTAAGTAGTAGATTATAGAATTATGATCAGGTGACCATATTACATGAATAACAAACCAGGAAGACTGAGTGTATGAGGATCAATCTTCTATAATTAAACTGAACTCAGTTATCTAGCAGAATTTTAATGATGCATATGGGTATATATGTGTGTGTATATATATATATATATATATCTCATATCTCATATATTATATATAACTATTGTGTTCCTCAGTAATTAGCTACCAATGGTAAACACTTCACATGAAAGACTTGAAAGACTATAACTGACATTAGTATTCAACTGCTAAAGCAGATTTTTCTATTTTTTTTTCTATTCCCTCTTTGGTAGTTAGTCTACATCTATAATTAGCATCTAGATGGACAGTTTTTCCTGATAACATTCACCATTTAATCATCACCATCTTTCCTGTTCCACAAAGGTTTGGGACCTTATTCCTCAATGGCTGCAATTGTCTTGCCCACAAAAAGTCCATTTCCTCCCATTAGACTGTGAATTCTTTGAGAGTAGGGGTTGTGTTTTGCTTTTCTTCAAATCCCAACCCTTGCTTAGCATAGGGCCTAACACGGTAGGCACTTAATAATTGCTGAGACCCTGTGCTAAGAAGTTGCAATGCAAAGACAAAAAAAGAAACAGTACCTGGGGGTATCATAAAAAGTGTCATGAAGAAAATGTCACTTATGGAGATATTGAAAGAAAACAAAGGTGTCTAAGAAGTGCAGACAGAGTGGGAAGACATTCCAGTCAGAGAGGAGAGCCATTGTAAAACTGCAGAGAGGGAATGCCATTGGTGAGGAAGAACAAAGTCAATTTGGCTGAGTTGTAGAGTCCAAGATAGGGAGTAATGTATGGGCTTGGAAAGGTAGATTGGGCCAGGATGTGGAGGCCTTTCAAAACTAAAGCAGAGGAGTTTATATTTAATCCTAAAGGCAATAGGGGAATAATCAGAACTGCACTTTGGGAAAACTACTCCCACCTCCCAAACATACTCAAACCACATTCCCTCTAATTTGTTCATGTTCATTCTCTCGTGCCTCAGCCCCCAACATCTGAAGGGTCAGTGAGTCGCTATTTCCAGTTTTCTGGGCCATGGCTGGACAGGTGTTTGGGGTGCTGGAAATGGGGACACCCAAATCAGAGATGGTATCACAGGGGAAAGGAATAGAACAGTGAGAGAGAGCTCTGGATCCCTAACATCAAGGAGTTTTAGAACAGGGGTAGTAGAGAAGGGTTAAGGGAGCAGTTCTCAAGTATGAAGTCAAAACTATTTTCATAATAATACTGACAATTTTTATAATAATGATGGGAAGACTCATTTGAGAAGACTGGGGATCCTTTGAATTGGACAGGCCTCCTCATTGGTCTTCAGAAGACTCACCCCATGTTTTTGTATACCATTTATAACCTTGAATAGTAATCTGTACTAATTCTCTTTCTCTCTCTTTCTGCAAAATGCATATTGTTGAATTCTTACATGTTAAATGTATATATTATGCAAATCTACTCTAATCTATAGTATTGAATTCTAAAAGTAACAGTAGGGGGATATTTTGGGTATACTGGGGCCTTTTAAGAGAACCCTGCAAATCACATTTATCACCTTTTCCTTATATTGAGCCGAAATTTGCCTCCCTCTTCTATCCTTTGAAGCTACACCTGGTTATATAGAGAAAAGTTTCCAGAGATTTCAGGTGCTAGACATGTTAATTCAGGTATTTAGTGTTTCTATATGATCAACCCCTGCAATTTCTCATTTAGTCACTCTTACAAAATTCTATAAACTGACCCTTTTGCTCATTTAGTTTCTAACCCTAGTATATGGTTATGTAGCAATAGGCTACTTATCCATTTTTATATCCATGATACAGATTATTTTCACTTCATATTTTTTTTCAGAGAATCAGAGAATCCTAGGGTTGGAAGGAACCTTGAAGGTCATTTAGTCCAGCCGCCACTAACCAAATCCTTTGATACCCCTGTCAGTCCTCCAGTTTCTGCTTGAACACATCTGGTCATGAGGAATCCACTCTTATATGCCAACCCATTCCATTAAAAAACAACAACACTTTAATTGTTTGAAAGTTCATGTTCATATTGAGCCATAATATGTCTCCTTGAAATTTCCATTCAATAATTCTGGATTCTGTTCACTGACGCTATACAGAATAAATCTAATTTCTTGCTCATTTCTCTGTGGGATTGTATTTTACCAGTTAGGTACAGGAAGAGTAATAGACTGCATTAATCACCTTTTTATTATTATTTTATTATTATAAATGTCTGGTGGTAGAGAAAGAGAAAAGTGATAACTAAATGAGGTTTGGAGGTCACCCCTGGATTTCATTTCTCCATAAATTGTCTATATATATTTTAGTAGGTATAACTGGATAAAAATGGTCCAATTTCTTCATGTTTGAACCAAATCTACATTCTAGGATCCAACTCTAATTATCAATCTACTAGAAAAAGAAAGTAGAAGTGATATGTTTAGCAGACCAAAGAAACCCACCATCTCTAAATTTTGCCACACAAGAACACCTGCATAGTGGTAGACAAAGTCAGAATTTGAGGGAGCTAAAGAAAGCAAAAGACATAGAAATGGGTTCTACTGACTTTTCTTCTACAAAATGTAGCTTCCCAAGTTTTAATGCTCTGTTAATTGAGCAGCTAGCTGACTTTTGTGGAAAATAGATGCCACTGGAGGAAGCCAGTCACACCAAAGCTATCACTATTGTTTCTAGTTGTAAGTACCCTCTCACTAATCTGTCCAAAAGGGGCTTACTTACTTAAGTCATTATGGAATTTATCCATTAACTCATCAAATACCAAACAGTCTTCAAAGCCCTGAAAAGACATAAATCCAAGATAGTAAACTAGCAATAACAAAAGTCTACCAAGTTCTTAAATATGTATACCCTTTTAAACAAATGAATTTAAATTACATAAAACTTTCCTTAGTCAAGGAAGAATAATTAAGCCCTTATTCATCAAGCTCTGGGTTGTTGTTGTTTTTTTTTAACTGTATAGAGCAATCTCTTACATGTCTCCTATAATTATTAAAATAAGAGGTCAGAATTTTAAAAGAAATTCTAAACTAATATAATTACTGTGCCTTCTATTATAATTCCTATTGAAGTAGGGATGGGGGCTAAAGAGTTATTAATCTCCATTACCTTTTAAGAATGTAATTAATATGTGGTTCCCAACCTGTGAGCCATACACCCTGATGTGCAGTGGTATTACTTCAAGAGGTCTGAAAACCTTCATGAGCAAATCCCAGTCACATATGTATTGCTCTTTTACTAATTACTTATTATTTTTTATTATTTAGTCTCCCACATCACGGAGAAGATTGAAGCAATCTCCCATCCTCTTTACCTCTTCCCAGATTACTCACCATAGTCAATCATTCCTCTTCCTTCTGGTTATAAAAAGGGCATTCCTATTCTTTCTTACTAAGACCTCTACCTGTGTCCTTCATCTCATTCCCACTCATCTCCTCTAAGACTTTGTTCTAGCCAACATACTGTTTCTCTCATGAATCTTTGATCTTTCTCTCTCTATTTCCTCCAAATATATTTAGGTATGCCTAAAAATTAAAGAAACAAAAAACCCCACCTATCCTTTCTATCCCATGCAATTAACATCCCATTTTTCTCTTCCTATTCACTTTCAAACTTTTTGGAAAAAGTTGTTCCTATCCAATGCTTTAACTTCTTTACCACTCACCTTTTTCTCAGTTCCTTACAATCTGGCTTCTATTCCACCTCTGAACAGAATTTCTTCTCTCAAGGGTCATTAAAAACCTTTAAATTCTCTAACCATCTTTTTTCTTTAGACTTCATCCTTCCCTTTTCTATAGTTCGTGATACTTTGGGGCTAGTTCCTCTTTCTACATACTCTCTCCTCCCTGGGCTTCAGAAACTCAGGACATTTCTGTCTCCTTCAATGGTTTCTTGTCCTATCCCTAACTCCATAAGGTGAGTGTTCCCCTAAGTTCTGCTTTTGGCCCTCTTCTTCTCCTTCTGCTCTTTCTCAGCAATTTCATTCATTTTCATATTTTAACTACTACCTATATATAGATAATTTTCACTTTATATTTTTGGTTCCATGACTGCATCTTTAACTGATCACCAGATACTTCCACCAGGATGTCCTATGGGCACTATAAACTCAACAAAACCAGAACAAGTTTATTGTTTCTCCTTAAAGCTGCTCCTCCTTCTGACACTGCTAGACTTATTAGTAGTGCCATCATCTACTTTGTACCATCTTCCAAGCCTTAGTGTTATATTTGAGTTTTGTCTCTTCAATACCTTTCATATCCAATCAGTTAGGGAGTACTATCAATTTTATCCACAGATACTTGTCATATCCATTCCCTCTTCTCAAATCCCACTGCCACCTCCAAAATATACAGGACCTCATTACTACCCATGTAGACCATCACTCTAGCTCATTATAATTATTCCCACCTCCACTCTCCAACATATCCTTACTTCCTCCATACCAGTGCCTGACTAATCTTCCTTATGTATCACTTGTCTGCTCAAAAATATTTAGTGACTCCCTATATTCCCTATCAAGTCAAATTAAAGCTACTTTGCTTGGCATCACCCTCCTCTTCCAGGAGTCTTATTTCATATTATTCCCCTTGACACCTCTATCCTCTAACCAAATTGGACTGATCTGTACCTGGTGAATACACTATACTCTTTCTTTCTTCAGTGCCTTAAGCCTGAATTATACTCCATTTCCTTTCTTGCCCACTGAATGCCTTTAAAACTCAGTTTAGGGGCAGCTAGGTGGCACAGTGAATAGAGCACTGGCCCTGGATTCAGGAGAATCCGGCCTCAGACACTTAACACTTACTAGCTGTGTGACCCTGGGCAAGTCACTTAACCCCAATTGCCTCACTTAAAAAAAACAAAAACAAAAACAACTCAGTTTAAATCCCACTTCCTCTGTGAAGCTTTCCATTAATCCCTCCTCTCTTGTCAGTAACAATGTTCCCCTACCACTTCGCTGTAGTACTTTATATTGAACCTCTCTAAAGAATTTATCCGGAAAAATTATATATTATAGTTAGCCATTTCTATGTGTTATCTCCCTAAGAGGCTTTTAAGTTCTATGATGGCCAGGAATCTGTTTTATGTAAGCTTTTTATGGAAAGCAAAAGATATGTTTGGAATACAGAGAATAGCCATGAGTAAACCAGTTTGCCCTAATAATAGAAGTATATATATATATATATACACACACTGATCTTTCCAATTTAAAGAATAAATTCTTATAAAAGAGAATTATAGAAAGAATTGCTGAGGGGTAGCTAGGTGGTGCAGTGGATAAAGTACTGGCCCTGGGTTCAGGAGGACCTGAGTTCAAATCCGACCTCAGACCCTTGACACTTATTAGCTGTGTGACCCTGGGCAAGTCACTTAACCCTCATTGCCCTGGGGAGAAAAAAAAAGAATTGCCTATGTTCACCAACTGTTTGAAAACTAAATTATGCTCCCCCACAATGATAATGGGCTGGCTAATCTTTATAAAGTGAACCCTTCATGATTTCAGATACATTTGGTTATTTCAGCTGTCCTAATTATTATAAATAATATCACATTTATAAAGGGACATAAGGTTCAGAAAGCCCTTTTGTCACAACATACCAGTGAGGTAAGTCATGTGACCATGATTATCCCTGTACTGTAATACATATATTGTAATATAAGAAAACTGAGGTTCAGCAGCATTGAGTGACTCAACCACTGATCACATGGCTAGTAAGTTTCAGAGGCAGGGTTTGAACCCTGGTGTCCTGACCCAACTTCTTTCCATTATATTATACCATCTCAGTACAATTGTGTCCAATATTTGTAGAGCATTCATGTCTTACGTGTTGGACTCCATGGCTTCCAAAAAGGAAACCACATACCCAAGCAGCATAGTAGATAATAAATACAGATACCATCCAAACATAGATGAAACACTTTCCTTTACAGGCTTATTCTTTTTAAGTGTTTTATCTTTGCCCTCGTTTGTAATCTCTGTTGGTGAATTCATGATTTAGGTTTCATTTTCTCTCCCTTTTCTTTCTTGGTTTTCCTATAGAAGCAATTTTTGGGAACCCACCATAATTTCACTTGTGTCCCCTTTTGTCATTTATTTTGTATTCATTCATTGATTATCTTGAAGAAACTTAATCCTTTACATCCCTTCCAGAAAACTATTTCTAACAAGAACAATGAATTTTCAAAGGAGGCATCATTATTCAAGTTTTAACTGTATTTAGTACTTTTATTTAACCCTGACAAACAGTGAGTTATACTTCTTTCCTTAGGTTTGCCATGCAGGACATTGATCTTATTAAAATATACATAAATACACGTGTAATGCATACATATATATCTATGAGAGCATACTTGTATGCATACATAAATATACATACGGCCTTGAGCTGCTAAAATATCAATTTAAAATTCTTTTTTTTTCTTTTTCTTTTTCTTTGCAGAGCAATGAGGGTTAAGTGACTTGCCCAGGGTCACACAGCTAGTAAGTATCAAGTGTTTGAGGCTGGATTGAAACTCAGGTCCTCCTGAATCCAGGGCCCATGCTTTATCCATGACACCACCCAGCTTCCCCCTCAATTTAAAAATTCTAATATGTGCATTCATTTTTCTGATTGAATCAAAAACTATATTGTGATCCCTCACTCCAACTCCCTTGGTTATGTCTACATTGGACTATCAATTCAACTGTTTTCACTTATTTGCCTGGCCTGATCTGCCAAATGATTGGTTTGAGGGATTCTTTTACCAATTAGCTAGTTCTTGGGGATACGAGCACAGCTTTTGACATCAGGTAATTGGGATAGTTTGCTTGAGACAATGCCTTCAGTCACTTGCTTAGCAAAGGGAACTCACCGCATTCATGCCTTGTCCAAAAAAGGGCACGATTGCATGTGCCGCATCTCCCATGAGTACACACTGGGAACCAATGTGGAATGCAGAGCACTTGACAGCTATCATAGGCTGGGCTGGCAGCAGAAAATAATCTCGCTTCAGTGCTTCTCTTCCAGGAGGCAAAAATCACAACATATATGGATTAGCATGAAGCATCAGAGCTTACACTGTGGTGAAACTTGCTTCACTATGTATAAATCTAATGACTTTGGCATATTAAATATACTGAGGTATGCCAATGAAGAAACAGAAAAGGCAAAAAACTAAAGTTCTGCCCAGCTCTGGTATCCCGTAAGTCTCTGTTTCTAATTACCTACAACAAGTATTTACCATGTCTGTTACAATGCAAATATATTCAGGCTGATGTAGGGTAACCAAATTAAATTCTAGCTAATCCCTTGTTATGCAATTTTTATATTCATTAATATATTTTGGGAAATTCAAACTAGGTATTTCTGTATTTCAATCTAGGTATTTCTATGAAAGAAGAACAGTAACTCACATTCTAGATCGCTTTGGGGTTTACAAATAACCTGCTTTATGACAAGTCTGTCAAGGACATAGTGCACACATCATTATCCAAATTTAACAAATGAAGAAACTGAGGTTCAGAGGAGTTAGGTGATTACTTAACTCAGATATAGTCACCTTGATTACATGTATGGTGATTTTATCATTACACCCCAATGCTTCTCAATGAAATGTCTACAGTGTGGTTAAGTTGCAACAATTTCAAATGAAATTTCCCAAACATCATTAGCAATTTCAGATCCCTCAGTAATTTGACATACATTCTATTCAATCAATAAGTATTCGGTAAGTCCTTGTATTTCCTGGGAATATTAAGAATATTAAGAAGGGATATACATACACACACACAAATATACAGACACACATATACAGACACACCTTACTAGGTGCCCAGGATTGAGGGGTACAAAATCAGAAATAACTACGTCTAAGTCCTCAAAGTCAAGAGGTAATCAATTTTTAAATCTCAATCAAGGATTACCTCAATCTCAGAGGAAAAACTCCCCTCTTGTCTCTTCTCTCCCTTTTCTCTCTCTGTCTCTGTCCCTCTTTCTTTGTGTCTCACCCATACAACATGCACATGTACACACACACATGCACACATGTGCACACGTATGCAGCACAGTTCCAAGAACTTTTTTCTTGGCTACAGAAAAACAAGTTGGCATTAGAAAGGTCCCTAGATCTGGAATCAGGATATATGGTAAACTCTATCACTAACAAGGGACAGAAAATCCCCTTGGGAAAATTCCTTGACCTCTCTTGAACTAAGGAATTTCCTTATTTATAAAATGAGGGTACTGGATTAGATAACATCTAAGATTCCTTCTAGCCTTTCTAAACCTACGGTGGTGTGGTATCATGGAAGAAGCACTGAACTAAGAGTCAGAGGATCTGGGTTCACATTCTGATTCTGCTACTTCCTACCTATGTAACCTCAGACAAGTCAGTTCACCCTTCTGGGCTTCAGTTTCCTCATTTGTAATATGAGAAGACTGAACTAGATAACTTCTCTGGATGTTTCCAGTTCTAAATCGGTGATCCTAGGATCTCTTCCTCTTCCTCCTCCTCCTCCTCCTCCTCCTCTTCCTCATATTGTAGAAAAAAAAGGCTGTGCAAAAACCTTTCCTAGAGGAGTTGGGGGGAAAGTCTGAAGATTATGCCGAATCCCTCATCAAAGGAAAATATTTGCTCAGATTTTATGCTCCAATGCAGGTTCAGATCTTTGTGATTGTATAACTGATCTAAACCAAAAGAGATAAGAGTTAAAAACTCCTTGCTTGATTTTATACAACTCAAGTTCATGAACCAAAATTCATAAGTGGACGATGAAACTTACTCTCCTATTAGGGGGATGGAATCTGGGAAGTACTTCTGGAAGAAATCCAACACATCACTACCTGTGGTGAGCTTTTCAAAATCTTCAAAGGGCATGAACAAAGTACAGGTGAAGGATTTGTTCTGTGAAAAGAAAAAAAGGCACTTCACATATCAAAGGAAATCGGGGATCTGGAAAATGGAACCATTGAAAAGCTAGCACCAAGTCACAATACTCTTGGCTAGGCACCATAGTGTCAGGAATCCTAGCAATATGGTTTGAAGTCCAATATATATATAACTTGTGGGTGGAAATCCCATCCCTTTACTTTCCTTTTTTTTTTCGGGGCAATGGGGGTTTAGTGACTTGCCCAGGGTCACACAGCTAGTAAGTGTCAAGTGTCTGAGGCCGGATTTGAACTCAGGTCCTCTTGAATCCAGGGCTGGTGCTTTATCCACTGTGCCACCTAGCTGCCCCCACCATTCCTTTACTCTCACTCCTATACCAAAAATATTTAGGAAATCTCCAGGGCTGTTCTCACAGGCCTCGGTTAGGCTAAATATCCTGTCTCAACTCAAAACTGTGAAAGCTTAGTAATTTTTTCCTAGGTATGCACCTGACTATCCAGGAAGCTAAGTACCAGTCTTGAGGTGAATTGAGTTTCTTTTCCTTTCTCCTTTCCCCCTTGTATTTCCTGGGAATATTAAGAAGGGATATACATACACACACACACAAATATACAGACACACATGTATGTATGTGTGTGTGTATATGTATACATATGCAGTTGTTTAGTCATGTCTGACTCTTTTGAACCCACAGACTATACATAGCATGCCAGGTCCTTCTATCCTCCACCATCTCTTGAAGTTTATGCAAGTTCATGTTCATTGTTTCTATGACACTATCTCTGCATCTCACCCTCTGCCATCCCTTTTTCCTTTTGCTGTCAATCTTTCCCAACATCAGGGTCCTTTCCAATGAGTCCCATCTTCTCATTTATGCAACCAAAATATTTAAACTCCAGTTTAAGTATTTGACCTTCCTGTGAATAGTCTGAATTAATTTCTTTAAGCATTGATTGATTTGATCTTCTTCCTATCCCAGAAACTCTCAAAAGTCTTCTCCAGAACCACAATTGAAAAGCTTCAATTGTGTCTTGCTCAGGTTTGTCATAAGTTTTTCACAGAAAAACCATAGCTTTATTATATGGACCTTTGTTGGAAAGATGTTTCTTGCTTCTTAGTATACTGTCCAGATTTGCCATAGCTTTCCTTCCAAGGAGCCAGTGTCATTTAATTTCATGGCTGCAAATATCATCTGCAGTGATCTTTGTGTACGAGAAGATAAAATCTGACAATACTTCCATTTCTTCTCCCTCTACTTGCCAAGAAGTAATGGGACAAGTTGCCAAGTTTTTTATATTAAACTTCAAGCCAGCTTTTTACACTCTCCTCCTTTACCCCCATCAAGAGTCTTCTTAATTCTTCTTCACTTTCTGCCAACAGAATAGTATCATCTGCATAGCTGAGATTGTTGATATTTCTCCTGGCAACCTTAATTCTGGGTTTTGATTCATCTACTTTGGCATTTCACATGATGTACTCTGCAAATAAGCTAAATAAACAAGGTGACAATATACAGCCTTGTTTCATTCCTTTTCCAATCTTAAACCAGTCAGTTGTTGCATGTTTGGTTCTAACTGTTGCTTCTTGGCCAGCATACAGGTTCCTCAGGAGACAAGTAAGATGATCTGGTACTCCCATCTCTTTGAGAACTTGGAATTTTTTGTTGTGATCCACAGTCAAAAGCTTTGGTGTAATCAGTGAAGCAGAAGTAGATGGTTTTCTGAAACTCTCTTGCTTTTTCCATAATCCAGTAAATGGTGGTAATTTAATCTCTAGTTCCTCTGCCTCTTTGAAAACCAGCCTGCTCTTCTGGTAATTCTCTGTTCACATATTGCTGAAGCCTAGCTTGCAAAATCTTAAACATAACCTTGCTGGAGTACGAAACGACTGCAATTTTTCATTATTTTGAATATTCCTTTGCTTTGTCCTTCTTTAGGATTGGGATATAAACTGATCTTTTCCAATCCAGTAGCCACTATTGAGATTTCCAAATTTCCTGGCATACTGAGTGCAGCTATTTAACAGCAAAATCTTTTAAGATTTTAAATAGTTCATCTGAAATTACATCACTTCCACTAGCCTTATTGTTACAATGCTTCCTAAGGCCCACTTGATTTCATTTTCTAGGATGTCTGACTCTAGGTCAATAACCACACCATCAAGGTTATCAGTGATGTAAAGATCTTTCTTGTATGGTTCTTTTCTGTATTCTTGCCACCTCTTCTTAATAATCTCTTCTGCTTCTGTTAAGTCCTTACTATTTTTGTCTTTAATCATGTCTATTTTTGCATGAAATGTTCCCTTGATATCTCTAATTTTCTTGAAGAGAACACTTGTCTTTCCTATTCTGTTGTGTTCTATTTCTTTGCATTGCTCATTTAAGAAAATCTTATCCTTCCTTGCTATTCTCTGTAATTCTACATTTCCCTTTCTCCTTTACTGTTTGCTTTCCTTCTTTTCTCAGCTATTTGTAAAGCCTCATTTGAGAGTCATTTTGCTTTCTTTTTCTTTGGAATGTTTTTTGTTGCTGCCTCTGATAAATATTGCAAATCTCTGTCCATAGTTCTTCAGGCATTCTATTTACCAAATCTAATCCCTTAAATCTATTCATCACCCCCACTTCATATTCATAAGAGATGTTATTTAGGTCATACCTATACAGTCTGATGATTTTCTGTACTTTCTTCAATTTAATTCTAAATTTTGCGATAAGCTCATAATCTGAGCTATAGTCAGCTCCAGGTCTTGTTTTAACTGAGTGTAGAGAGCTTCTCCACCTTTGGCTACAAAGTATATAATCAATTTGATTTCTATATTGACCATCTGGTGATGTCCATGTATAGAGTTGCCTTTTGGGTTTTTGAAAAAGGGTGTTTGCTATGATCAGCGAGTTGTCTTGACATAACTCTGTTAAGCATAACTCTGTTAAGCCCTGCTTCATTTTGTACTCCAAGGTCAAACTTGCCTATTATTCCAATTATATTTTGATATCCTACTTTAGTATTCCAATCTCCTATAATGAACATGACATCTATTTTTGGTGTTATTTCTAGAAGATGTGGTCGGTCTTCATAGAACAGATCAACTTCGGCTTCTTTGGCCTCAGTGTTTGGAGCACTGGCTTACGTTAAGGTGATGTTAAACAGTTTGCCTTGGATTCTAACAGATTTCATTCTGTTATTTTTGAAATTATACCCAAGTCCTGCTTTTCTTATCCTTTTATTGACTATGAGTGCTGCTACATTTCTTCTAAGGGATTCTTAACCACACTAATATATGTAATGATTACCTGAATTAAACTCACCTATTCCAATATATTTAAGTTCACTGACACCCAAGATGTTGATGGTTAATTTTACATCTACTGTTTGACCACATCTAGCTTACGTTGGTTTATAGGCCTTATATTCCAGGTATGCAATATTGATATTTATAGCATTGGACTTTCTTTTTGTCACCTAATGTATCTGCAGCTGAGCTTTCTTTCAGCATTGGTCCAGCCACTTCATTAGTACTACTGGAGCTACTTGTAGTTGTCCTCTTCTCTTCACCAATAGCATATTAGACACTTTTTGACCTGAGGGGTCCATTTTCCAATATCATTTTAGTACTGTCTATGGAGTGCTCTTGGCAGAGATATTGGACTGGTTTGCCATTTTCTTCTCTAGTGGATCATCTTTGGTCAGAACTCTCCACTATGACCTGTCTGTTTGGGGTAACCCTGCATACCATAGCTCCACAACAAAGCAGTGATTAAGAATAGAAATGGCCAAATGGCAGGGGAGGTAGTTGGTATAGTGGAAAAGATAGTATATTTGGAGTCAGTAGGAACCTAGATTTAAAACTTATCCCTGGGGCAGGTAGGTGGTGCAATGGATAAAGCACCGACCCTGGATTCAGGAGGAACTGAGTTCAAATCTGGCCTCAGACACTTGACACTTACCAGCTGTGTGACCCTGGGAAAGTCACTTAACCCCCACCGCCCCGCCAAAAAAAAAACAAACCCAAAAGACAAAACAAAACAAAAACAAAACAACTTATCCCTGATGCTTGCTAGTTGTCTATGTGCAAGTCACTTAACCTCTGTGAGCCTCAGTTTCCTCCTCTATAAAATTCTAATGATACTATTAATTCACAGGATTATTGTATAGACTAAATGAAATAGGGTTTATAAAACTTATATTAATATTATTTAATATCAGATGGTTTTATTTTCCTGTACCTAGCATAGTGCCTTGTACATAGCAAACACTTAAGATATGTTTGTCCATTTGCTGAGTTAAATTACAGTAGGTAGAAGAAAGAAAAAATATATTGATAAGTAGAAGAAATTCCCCAGGCTTCTTTAGTAATTCCATAAACAACCACTCAATACCATATGTCAATTCATTGTCATATATTACATAGATGTTAGATATCCTCAACAATATTCAATTCATTTTGACAAACATTTATTAAGCAAATGTTATGTTCAAACATTGTGCTAGGCCCTAGGGACATCTTGATGAAAAATAGCACTTTCTCTCCCCTCAAAGACCTAATATTTTAATAAGAAGGACAATATATTTGTGCTGGCAGTCCTCAATGTTTGGAATATTATTCTGCCTAACCACCACCTTTTATGTTCCTTGACCTCCTTTAAAAGACTCCACCCAAAAAATATAAGAAAATCTTCCATGTGCACCAATCTTGATTCCTTCAAGTTTTTCCTCACAGGGCCCATTTAAAAAAATATTTAGTAATTAAGTAAATTTAATTAAGTAAATAAGTAAAAGCTTTAAAAATGAGCCATATAAAAATTTTTTAAAAAGAAAAGGAAAAAAATGAACCATATACAGTAGTAAGTAAAGAAACAAATGAATGATAAATACACAAATGTGATTAATGGTGCAATATACTCTACCTGGTTAGGAAGTGCAATCATCATGAAAGTGTTTCTTGGCCAAATGTGTAGATAATTAGGTTCCATGGCATACTGTAGAGGGAAAACCCACACATGTTTACTAAAATATCAATGAAACACCTTATTAAACTCATTCTCTATATGGCATAAATGTTTCCCTTTCAATGTGTTTTTACTAGTGTCATTTCTCAAACAGAATGATTTGACTATCTGTTATTTTCCCAGCAGGTACTGGGCCCATTAGGGAGCTTCTTACAAATACCCTGAAGAGTCAAAGTACATTGTCCTTGTACTAGAATGATATGTTGCCTTGGCATATATGTTTCTTATGTGCAATCTTCACTCCAATTGTACTCTTAATTTGTATGAACTTTTCTCACTGATGCTGTGTTTGTGTGTGCCCCATGCTTATAAAGAGGAGTGTTTCAAAGCTAGTGTTCTTATTCTACCATTTTAGAAAATACTTTTGCTTTGAGTTAATTGTGTCTACTAGTTGACAGTTGGTGGGAAGTGTCAAAAGAATTCTTTTCTTTTGTTTGGTTTTGGGGGGGGCAATGAGGGTTAAAGTGACTTGCCCAGGGTCACACAGCTAGTAAGTGTCAAGTGTCTGAGGCCAGATTTGAACCCAGGTCCTCCTGAATCCAGGGCTGGTGCTTTATCCACCGTGCCACCTAGCTGCCCCAAAAGAATTCTTAATATAACTCATCTAATAGGTGAAGACCTCCAAGGAAAATGAACCCTTGATAGATCAAGAAATGTGTCACAATGAAGACTCAAAGCCTCTGATTGCACATTAACATACAAATACAATATGACACAAACAACTTAAACCAAGAACTTGAAACTAGAAACAAATAAACTTGTTCAGAATACATGAATAATTTGTTCTGGATCTGGATATAACTATCTAAGATTGTTGGCTGATTAGCAATAATATCACCCCTTTGTGGCACGGTAGAAATATCAATAGATCTAGTCAAAGTTCTTGGCTTTGAATCCTAAGACTTTGCCAACTACTAGCCATAAGATCCTGAGCAAGTAATTTCATTTTGGGAATCAGTTTCCTCTTCTGTAAAGTGAGGGTCTTGGACTAGATGAACTCCAAAGTCCCATCTAGTTTTAAATCTATAATTCTGTGATGTAACAAATGTTTGAATGGATGTCAGCCAAGAAGCTTCATTTGAAGCTTCTACTTAAATGCAAATGTTTTATCAATTCTATTTGCTAATTCTGACGTAAGAACCAACATTAGTATTGTGTCTGTTGACAATTCATTTCATTATAACTTCCTAGTTTCATTTGCTTATGACAACATAAAAATACTTGCCACGTATACTAAAACTATTTCCTTAAGCCAAGAGGAAGAAGGGAAGAGAAACATCCTTCTGGTAAAATAAGCTTGCTACTTACTTTTTAAATCTAATGTTTAAACCAGCCAGGCTCAGTATGTTAAGGACTTTGACCTGGCACTCTTTCATGGGGTAGTGGCCACATTTTCTTAAAGTAATGGATACCACTCTGTAGTGCATCTTTTTTAAAAAGTAACCAAAAAAAAAAAAGAGGAGAAATTTTAATGAGGGAAAAAATGGAGATTTCCTTCCTTACCTCCCCATTCTTAGGTGGAATAGTCAGTTCCATGTACCCGTGAGGAATATACTGTTGACTGTAGTTGAACCGAGGCCGCTTCATGAACTGTGTTCTGACTGTTGAATAGGCTCCATCACATCCTACAATGAGGTCACAAGTAACTTCTACAGGCTCCTGATTAAATCTGTATAATCAAGTAAAGAGTTAACCTGCAGGCATGATGATAACAATAGAGACCTATATCACTTCAGTGTAACAGGGGTTTGCCCTGTGGATTTAGCTAGCACTAGCATTCAGCTGACCTTTTTGTATGAGCTATGGATTTTTATCCCTTTTCTATTTTGTATCATCTGTAGACAAAACAAAGAGGAAAACACTTGCCCTGACTTACTTCAAAAATTGTGAGGCAGCTAGGTGGCACAGTACATAAGAGTGTTGGACTTGGAGTCAGGAAGGTCAGGTTAAATTATGTCTCAGATAGTAGCTGTGTGACCCTGGGCATGTCCCTTCTATTTGCCTCAGTTTCCTCAACTCTAATATTGGGATAATAATAGCACCTTCCTGTTGTGAGGATCAAATGGGATCATGTTACTATGTAAAGCACTTTGAAAAGCTTAAAATACTATGTAAATACTAGCTATTATTATTATTGTTGTAGTTAAGAGTGACCCACACTAATGAATAGTTGGTAGAGCTGTGAATTGGTATAACTATTTTGGAAAGCCATTTGGGATTTGGAATTATGCAAAGAAGGTGAGTAAATGTCAATACCCTTTGTCCAAGAGATTCCACTGCTAGGCATATACCCCAGTGAGTTCAAAGATGAATAAAATGGCCCTATATGCACCCAAATATTGATGTCATCACTTTTGTATTGACAAAGAACTGGGAACAAAGTATATATCTACTGCGGAATCAGTGAACAAGTTATGGTATATGAATATAAGGAAACATTCTGGTTCTGTAAGAAATGCTGGATATGGTAAAGAGGGAAAAGTGTGAGAGGACACATGAATCAATACAAAATGAAATAAGCAGATCAAGGAAAACAATATACAAAATGACTACAACAACATAAATGGAAAGAACTGCCACCATAAAATAAAGGAAATTGAACAATGTGAGATTATACTGGTCAAGCTTGGCCCCAAAGAAAAGACATGAGAAAGCACTTCCTTTCCTTCTTTCTATATAGATGGAGGCATAATGGGTTTGGAACTTTGAATATAATGTCATTGGTCAGTTTTGCTGAGTGGTTTTTTTAATTCTGTTATAAAAGATAGCTCACTAAGAGGTGAGGGGGAAGAATATATTGGGAATGTAAGTGATATAAAAGCAAAAGATATCAATAATTTTTAACTGAAAAAAGAGTAGCCCATAATACTGTTCATGAGAAAGAATGATGTCTTTGGAGTCAGGGAATCTGAGTTCAAATATGAGCTCTACTACTTACTCCCTGACTGACCTTGAGCTCCCCTTAATCTCTAAGCCTCAGTGTTCTCATCAGTAAAATGAAGGGTTTGGACTAAATGATGATTAAGGTTTTTTTTCTAGATGTAAATGCGAAATCCAATAACCACTCTCATACTCAACAAACATTGACTGCCCAGTATGTGTAAGGTACTGTACTGGGCTTTAGGAGTTTAGAAGAGGGAAGAATAGATGAAGCCTAGGATGGTTAGAGGTTTCATGGAGGAGATATGACTGGAGCTAGGCCTTTAGGATAGAGTAGAACTTAAGATAAAGGAAAATGGCAGGAATAGCAATCAAGACAGCAGAAAAAAGACTTGGAAGTAGGAATGCATATAGTCAAGGAATGATAACCAAATCAACATGACTAACACGTGAAGGTCATGTAGCAAAGTTGTAGAAAATAAGGCTGGTGAGGGAGGTAAGGACTAGATCATGGAGGATTTTAAACATCAGGCTACAGGCTTTGGAATTTATCCTATATATAGTGGAGACCCACCTGATCAAGGTGCAGGAGTTGATACTCTATGTACAAAATGGTATTTAAGAAGATGAATCTGGCAAGGTAAAGAAGGATGGAGTGGAAGAGGGAGAGCCCGGAAGCAGGAAGAACAGTGAAGAGATTTATTCGATAGTCCAGATGTGAGCTGACAAGGATATGAACTAGGATGATGGCAGTGGAAATGAAAAGGAAGGAACAGAAAGGGAAAATCTAAAGAAGAAAGACTGGGTAGTATTTGTTAACTGATTCAAGGTGAGGAGAGAGGACGGAGTAAAGGATGAGACTACACTTAAAGGATAGGATGAGGAACAAATGGAACTAGTAAAGGGAAGATACAGAGTAGCCCAAGAAGTAAGAAGAAAAACAGAATGGTAAGGTAAAGAGAGTGTTGGACTTGGAGAAGGGAAAACCTGAACTTCAACCCAGCTTCTGATACTTACTATAAAGTTGTGGCTACTCAACTTTCTTGAGCTCCAGTTTCCTCATTGTAAAATATGGACAATAACATTTGTGGTACCTACTTTTGTTTGTTGTCAAGATTAAATGAGCTTATATGTGTAAAGCACTTCAGAATGTGTAAAACATTACACGAATGACAGCTGTTATTATTGTTATTGTTGCTGTTGCTGTTGTGTTGTCAGAGTACAAAAATTCCACAGCCGAGGGGGATAGTAATTTTTTTTTTTTTTTAGGGCAATGAGGGTTAAGTGACTTGCCCAGGGTCACACAGCTACTAAGTGTCAAGTGTCTGAGGTCGGATTTGAACTCAGGTCCTCCTAAATCCAAGGCCAGTGCTCTATCTACTGCACCACCTAGCTGCCCAGAGATAGTATTTTAAGATTGGGTGATCACTAGTGTCAAATGCCACAGAGAGGTCAAGGAGAATGAAGACAGAGAAAAAGAACATTGAATTTGTCCAATCTCCTCATATTTTCCCCAGTAGCTATTTTTAAAAGTTCCTATTCCAGAGGTTCTCAACTACAAACTAAATTAATTAAATAATTGAGATTGGTAAACATGACATTGAACATTAAGTTAATGACTGAAAATTTCATCTGATTTGAAGGTGCATTTGGAGGCCTCTACAATGCCTTCAAGTTCTAAAATTTTACAAGGAAACACATTTGTAATGAATATTACCCTAGGTAATTATTAAAACTTTTAAAAAATTATTAATCAAAGGATGATTCTCCACTTTCTAATCCTTTACTTCTCTAGTCCTTTATGATGGCTCTGATTTATTACCCAAGAAGAGTGATTATGCCTTCTTCAGGTTTACAATTCAACAACTTGTGGCCAAAGTGCACTTTTGCAGTGGGGTATTTTTCAACAGCTAGAGAACAAACAGAAAAACAACACATAGAGATATAATTTAAATTCTCTTTTATACCAAATTCAAGAAAAGTTGAAGTTTTCATTTATCATTTAATCTGGCACAATGATTTATTAACAATATTCAAATTGATTGGCTTAACATCATTCCTATTTTACATTATTTCTCAATATCATTCCGGTATTAAAACTTTAAATAAGTATAAACTTATCTTCTTTCTTTTCATTTCCATATTAAATTTTTTTTAATCCAATCCCATTTGTTTAAGTCTCATATACTCAAATGAATGGCACATTGGGAAATGAGAATCAGCTAGATCATGTTACAAGATGTTTGTTGTCTAAGCATTTGTGAGTCAATGATAATTCCACTACTCACATATTTATGTCCTTGTATCTGTTTTGAACAGCTCTATTGCCAGGAAGGCTTTAAATTCAAGGTGATATAACTTGAGATTTTAGATTATCTCAGTATCAGGTAATCAACATGTGTTAGAAAATCAATCAGTCACCAAACATTTATTAAACACTGATTATGTACTAGGCACTGTACTAAATGCTGTAGATACAAAGAATCAGGCAACCAGACAAACTCCAATTAAAATTTTAAGTTTGCTATAACAATCCCAAGCATCATGGTAGCACAACAATGCAAAAAGGTGAATAAAGTTTAGTTAAATAAAGGTGTTAGACTTACCAGTCAACAGGTCTTTATTTAGATGTTCTCTACTTATAGAAAGAATATACTGGGGGAAAAATGAAATTTGAAAGCTCTATTTAGGAAGAATGCACAAATATACTTTTGAATTACTGGATAATTTTTCTACTAAATAGATAGTTCAATAATCAATAAGAATGGTACCATTTCTCTTTAAAGTATTCAACCTAAATTTATTTTTATTTTATTTTTAGTAAGATTTGTGGTCAGCGAAAATCAAACCCTTATCTTTTAGAATTTAGCACAATTTGGGGCAACTAGATGGCGCAGTGGATAGAGCACCGGCCCTGGAGTCAGGAGTACCTGAGTTCAAATCCGGCCTCAGACACTTAACTCTTACTAGCTGTGTGACCCTAGGCAAGTCACTTAACCCCAATTGCCTCACTAAAAAACAAAACAAACAAACAAAAAAAAGAATTTAGCACAATTTCTACAAAATAGGGGATATAACCAAATTATAACATGTTATTGCTGTTTGTCCTTCGTTCTTGAAGAGGACCATGACATCAGAGTGAAGGCATGACTTGTACTGAATTAGGTTTAAGTGAGGGAGGGCTGTGCAAGGTCACCAATCTCACCCTCTCCTCCAGAGCTATCTGGGTCCAGGGGCAAGATGTATATCAGGACTACTGGAGATGGCGCCAGATGTTTAAGGCAATTGGGGTTAAGTGACTTGCCCAGGGCCACACAGCTAGTAAGTGTCTGAGACGATCTTTGAACTCAGGTCCTCCCAACTTCAGGATACACTGTGCCACCTAGCTGCCCCAACTAAAACATAACAAGAAACCAATCATAAAATAAGTGTTGGGTGTTTTTTTTTTTTTTCACTTAGTACCTAGTGCATTTCCTTGCACAAAATAGATTCACTCAATAAATGTTTGCTGCACTGAACTAAATTAGATCATCCTATTCAGCTGCTTGGGAAATTTCTTGAATTCCTTCATACCACTATACAATTCTACATAGAGAATAGGATCTGAACCTGTAATTTCATTGCTATAGGGAACTCCCAGGTAAGGAAATGCCTTCTACTTATTTCAAACCTACTGTTATTATTCAAAAAACAACTTTGGAACTCTTCTTTGCCATTGACTCCACGTCCAGGAACAGAGATACCAGGACAAGAAAATTAGTCATCCTATTCTTTTAGACTCATACACGCTGGTTTTGGCCCAAAATCGTAATGTCCAATTTGATCACTGACCCTATCAACCAGATTCATCTTCTAATGGCTTTGGGCTATTTCCAAAAGTGAAATCCATCTTCAAAGGACAAAAACTTGCCAGCATTAAGTATTACACAAAAACTTCTCAAAGGTGCTTCTTTGAATGGGACAATATTCACATACACATGCACCCTGGAACATTGATTTAAAAGCAAAAAGTCACATTAGTTTATTGTTATGCCTCAAGGAGAGTAAATCATATATACAACACATCTAGAGATATGTTAATTTAAAAATAATGTTAGTTGGGAATTGGCTAATAGGAAGAAAGAATATTTTATAAATGAATAAAATAGGGGTTAGGGATAAATAATCTCCGGCCCTCACCCTACCTCCCCACCGCGCGCGCACACACACACACACACACACACACACACACACACACATTGTAACTCTGGTACAAAGCCATTGGGGTAGGTAGTATTCAAAATTCTATGTAGTAGGGGCAGCTAGATGGCACAGTGGATAGAGCACCGGCCCTGGAGTCAGGAGTACCTGAGTTCAAATCCAGCCTCAGACACTTAACATTTACTAGCTGTGTGACCCTGGGCAAGTCACTTAACCCCAATTGCCTCACTTAAAAAAAAATTCTATGTAGTAATTCAAGAGATCCTAAAAAAACCCCAACCCCTTCCTCTCACTCCTGGATCTTCCCCATCAGCTTGCCAAAGAAAGGTGTCTGCAATTCTATGATTAGAAAGTCATTCATTTAGGTTGAGGTATGTTTAGTGCTAGGTACCATCTTTAAAATGCAATTAGCCTTGTAATTTTTACTTCGATGTGATTTTTGTTTATTATTATTATTATTATGTCATAGAATTAGAGAATCTTGGAGCTAGAATGAGTCTTAGAGATCATCTTAATCTAACCACCTCAATTTACAAAACATCAAGCCCTGGAGAGATTATATGATTTTCTTAAATATCAAAATCTATGTCTCCTAATGTCCTTTTCCCTCCCCATCCTCAATCCTTTGAAATAGCTAGCTAAGAGCTAAGACCCCATGGGAATCATAATTTTCATGTGAGAGGAGTATAAGGCACCCCTTATGGGAATAGGGATCTACCTGGTTGGGGAATGAAGTGGGGGATCCAGGATAATTGGGAAACAGCATGAGAGTACTCAGCATCTTGAGTAATGACAGAGGGTGTAGAAAGAGAAAGTTGGAAGACTTGGAAGAAAAATTTTACACAGGGCACAGTTATTTGTAGGGCCTAACACACTGGTGATTGCTCTAGACTGAAAGGAGAGAATCAGAAATTTCAACAATACTTATTCACCCTAAGTACATACAATGCCAAATTAAGAGAAATGTTAACAACTGTTAAGAGATACCAATATAGCTAATTAGTAAGTCCATGATGCATCATAAAGCAAAAATCTGAATTAACAAGTTAGTCTTTAAATAGCTTGGTCCTGCTACACTGGGAATAAAAAAAAAATTTCTTATCACCTTGCTAAAATTCATAAAAATCAAGGCAATTTTTATTACCCTGAACTGTACCCATGCAGTCTAATTGTTTATCTTTTCAATGCAACAGAACCCAGAAATGTTATTTTAGTATATAAAGAAGATTTTCAATGAATAGGAAGAATTTAAATATTCCTTCCTTTTTAGAGAGCACAGAGATGATTTTTACATCTAGCTGGATATTTTGTCATAGCCATAAAATCATAGGTTTTTTGGGGAAATCCCAACAAATCATCTTGCTCATTCCCCAAACTTCCATATACAACTATAACTAAAAGAGGAAGTTGGTTCATTCTTTTCTTAACCAAAATTAAAATAAATTCCTCAAGTCTCATTTCCCTAATGCTAATCTAATACAACAGTGATACTGTAAATAACAAGAGTAACAATAAATTAGCCTGAAGATTTTTTAAAATTACCTATGAGAAATAATATCTACAGGTGATTTCAGGAGATAAGTTCAACTCTGGCTTTTATGTTACTTATATTGGAGCAACTGCTAACATGGTACCAGACTCCAAAAGGAACAATCAGAAAAATGTCAAGATTCCAAGCAATTCTAGATTGAATAACAGAACGAAACAAACTAAACAATACTGCCCAGAGCCCACAGTGTATTTTTATAAATGCTTTCAGCTTCAATGGTTAGGGCTTTGTGAGAAATAAAACAAAAAAAAACACCTGTATTCAAAGGTGGGAATTTTCTTATCTGAATCTCACTTTCTGCACTTAGCATTTTTTACTTCCCCTAACTGCCCTGTAATCCACTCCCTCCACATACCCCTAAGTACATTCTTTTTTTTTTTTGCAGGGCAATGAGGGTTAAATGACTTGCCCAGGATCACACAGCTAGCAAGTATGAAGTGTCTGAGGCCAGATTTGAACTCAGGTCCTCCTGAATCCAGGGTTGGTGCTTTATCCACTGTGCTACCTTAGTTGCCCCCCTAAGTACATTTTTTATATACTTTACCATGTGTTTGAAAGAACTTCAGTATGAAATATGTACTTTCCTCTCTCTTCTCCCTACCAATTCTTCAAGGCCCAGGGCCTCTAGGTATTAAAGGACCATATCTTTAGAGCTGGAAAGGACTTTTAAGTTTATCTGGTCCAAAGCCCTCTCTGGAGCCTGCCCTGATAACTTAAGTGTTCTTCCTTTCTTAAACTTCTTTGGCAATCTTCATTGGTACTTCCTAGTTGAAAACTTTATTATATTTGGTCCTGTTTTCAAATCATTTCACATATGGAAATCATATCACTCCACAGGATGTGATGGTATGTTCCCTGAGGGCAAAGATAGTATCATAGTATCTAATATTTCTTCCTTTTTTTTTTTTTTGTTTCTGATACTTTTTTTTTTAACATTTTCTTTTACAGGGCAATGAGGGTTAAGTGACTTGCCCAGGGTCACACAGCTAGTAAGTGTCAAGTGTCTGAGGCTGGATTTGAACTCAGGTCCTCCTGAATCCGGGGATGGTGCTTTATCGACTGCACAACCTAGCAGCCCCATATCTGATACTTCTAATGGACATCTAATAGCACTTAGCCTGGTACTGGGAAGATAGTAAGTGCCCAAACAATGATGGATTGATTATAACATGATATTATCTGAGTCCTAGACTAACTGATCTCTCTTCCTCCTTTCCCCATTGCCTATCCCTATGAAGGTATCAACATGATGCCAAAATGAACATTTAATTCTGTGGAAGATAAAAAAAACATATTGGAATAACAGGGAATTCAGGCAAAAAAAATTGTGAAATATAAGAATTTTTCACTTCTCTGTGGGTTTTGTTATCATTACGTAGTTATGGATTTTGATTCCTTGAAGCTACTGCTGCTAACTAAAAATAAGAAAGAAAAAAAAAGAGAGAACTCTAACAAAGTCAGAACCAAAGGAAAAGCAGGATTTCCCAACTTTTGCTGCAGTCCTTAGGAAAAAAAGAACTTTCCTGAGTGAAAATTAAGAGGATTGTGTTTCTAGTTTGCTAAAAGACATTTTGTGTGCCTGCTTCTTTCCCAAGAAAGCAAATTCAGAAAGTGTAATTAGAAAAGGAAACCCTTCTATTGAGCTCAATAAGCTATGGGATGACAGTTAACAAGTAGAAGAAAAAAACACATGAAAGCTAAGCATCAAGGAGAAATATAAATCAGAAATATGATTTTGCTTTTTTAAAAACTATATAGTACCATCTGGATGTTGTTATCTTTTAGTAACTGTTGCAGGCAAAAGGGAAATGGTTCTACTCCATTTCTCAAAGTTGAAATGCAAATCAATTCTAGCCAAGTTATTTTTGAAGGAACATGAAAAAAAATCAGCCCACTAGAAATGTTTTTGAAATCAGCATTGAATAGATGGTTATTTATTACCTTTGCTACTTTTCTCTACAGAGCACATTTACATCAGTGTACTGAAGGATTCAGAGAAGCTGAGATAAAGCCTTCAGGGTGGCATTTAGGTTTCTTTTTTTCTAATTTTCTATCCACTGGAGAATGGCCATGCCTTAAAAAGACAATACCGCCCTCCCCTTGCTCTAGAAGAGAAATTCCTGAGAGGTGAGATGTAAAGATGTGTGCCGGCACAGAAATCAACTTGACTACTTTCCATTGAGTGTTTTGGGGATAGTATGGAGTAGATATGAAGTCATAGAGGGTAATGGGTGCTTTGGTAACCACTGGAGCTCACCATCCATTGCACTACTGCTGCTGCTAACTGCCCAGCACAGCCTGAAGAGCAGCCTGAGACCAGAGGGGAGCCACCTCTGGATGTTATTGTCAAATTCAATCATTGATGAACTTGCTTTGCATTTAGAAGAACTGATACCGAGAATGATTTACCAGTGGTTGTTCTCCCCCCTTTTCTACAATATCTAGGAGAGCTTATATTAAACTCAAAGCCTACCTGTTCTTTAGAGTTTGGTTAAATTTCTGTTCAATTAATATTGAAAGCAAGTATAAGATAAAGGAATGGGCAACCATAACAATTTCCAGTTTGTATGTATTTCATTAGTGGGCCTGAGATGTAAGGAAGAGGGCCAGTGACAGAGAGAAAGAGAGACAGAGACAGAAAAACAGACAGAGAGACAGAGACAGAGAGAGAGGAGAGAAATGCATTTCATGTTGGAGATTTGGGGGATCTTCCCACCTGGGGCTCAAAGAAATGCCCCCACTTAAGAATGTAGTTGAGGGTACTGAATAAAACATCACCTCTAGTTGGAGGAGAAGGGTAATGGTTAGAATCAATTGAAGATGCCCACATCCCAAAGGGAGAATTCTAGAGGGAGAGGGAGTGAAAATCTTAGCCCAGAAAAATCTTTTCTCCTTATACAAATAACCCTTAATAGAGATACGAATACATATGTTTATATAAATATATGTAGATATATGTGCTTTTGAGTATATCTATATTATACAAGGCAGATAAACTAATGTAAGAGATTTTAAAACAAGCATAACAAAACATATATAATAAAATGAGTGGTGTCTCCTTCAAAATAACTGCTTCAAACTATTACAAAGATGTTGCCATTACCCAAAACATTTTTTAACTTCTCTTTGGGATTGATTATCTCAAAAGACTGTAGCACATTATACTGAGAGGTAGAAATCTTTGTTCTTTTTGAGTGGATTTGGTCTTTGGAAATAGCTAAAGAATCATTCAAAATGAAATTTAAGGAATAAACTGGACAATTGAACAAGGCAATGTCATTTGTTGTACAAAAAAGGAGGTGTGGCTATAATATAATGAGACTCTGTGTGTGCTTGTGTGTGTGTGTGTGAGAGAGAGACAGAGAGACAGAGACAGAGAGAGACAGATGGACAGAGAGTCAGAAAGAGAAACAGAGAGATAGACAGACAAACAGACAGTCTTAAAGCAATTTCAAAAGTGTTTTGCACAATGACAACACTTTTGGAATAAACATATATCTTTCCATTGTGAATATTTTGAAGAACAGCATTTATTGAAATCATGGCTCTGACACTACCTATATTTCCATGGTTAAGTTATTCAATCTTTCTGAGCCTCAGCCTTTTCATTTTTAAAGTTGGTATAATAGCCATGTAGTTCCTATTTCATAAGGTTGTTCTAAGTATCAAATGAGGTTGTATATCTACATCTATACAAAATTTGTAATCTTTTAACCACTATAATCAACTATTATCATCATCATTATCATTATTATTGTGTTGTGGTTGTTCAGATAAGTGTCATATTTTGTGTGATGCCAAAGTAAGAAGGATAAAAACCAAAGTTAATAAGTTCTAGGTTTTATATGTAACTATTATGCAAGGAGCTATCTTAAGGGAAAACGTACCTGATTTTTTGTCCCATAAGGAATTGCAAATTTTTTTCCTTTAAAAGAATGAATCATTCTTGCTCTCATAGGAATGCCCTTGGACACAACCTACAAAATCAGAAATGGCTAAGTTAGTTTTCAAATCATAAAATTTATCAAGTAAACAGATTTCAAGTCAGTTTTCAAGTCTCTTTTATAAAACTAACTTAAAGAATTGACTGATTTATAGCATAGTAGTAGTAGTAGTAGTAGTGACTCTAATGAATAGGTGGGAAACTCCGTCTCTCCATAAGGCACTTGGAAAAAAGCAGGAATTGTTTCAAAAGGAAGAAGAGATTTTGAGGGTCTGGTAGCAAAGAGGAAGGAGTGAGGAAATCAAGAAGTGAGTCAGAAAGAATGGGAAATACAGGGGTAACCAGTGAAAGGAGGAAGAGGAAGCAGGACTGGGAAAAACAAGGAAGAGATCCAGGAGGGCCAATGGCCCTCCAAGTGGCTAGAAACAGAAGAAGGGCTGAGGCTCCCAGTTGTACATATCTTCTTGCAGATCAAGGGAAGTTTCAAGAAAGCTCTGTTCTTTCCTGAACTTCTCTTCCTACTGTTCTGATGCTTATTTACCCAATCATTTCTGGTAACCTGAATTTTGTCTCAATCACAAAGAAGCCAGGAGTTAGAAATAAACATAAATTTAAATTAAGTCATAGTCAAATATTGGCCTTAATGTTATTTTTCTAACTAGGGGTTCACAGTGGTCATGATTGCGGTTGGAGGGAACTATGTGAATCTGAGGCATAATTACGCTGTCCCCAACCATAAAATTATCTTCTTTTGGTAACAGGGTGTTATAATGGTAGGAGAGTTAGTAAAAGTGAAAGCTCCTCTACTTGGGGATAACCTAGAGGAGATTTCTGTTCAGGTAAAAGTTGGATTAAATGGTTTCTGAGACCTCTTCTACCTCTGAGATTGCGTTACTCTTTGGTATTGTCTTTATACTACTTCCAGATACTTGGTTTTGCCTCACACTGAGAACTCCCTGTGGTTGAAAGGCTAGGTCAATGAATGTGAGCTCAGTTAAGGCCTAAAAAGCTAGAGAGGCTTCTAAATATGGGTACAGCAATTGACTGTATGTTTGATCACCAATCAACTTTGTTTGAAAAAGCATGTTGGAGGCAGCTTGGTGGTGCAGTGGATAAAGCACCATCCCTGGATTCAGGAGGACCTGAGTTCAAATCCGGCCCAGACACTTGACACTTACTAGCTGTATGACCCTGGGCAAGTCACTTAACCCTCATTGCCCCACCAAAAAAAAAAAAAAAAGAAAGAAACAAAAAAAAAGAAAAAGAAAAAGAAAAAGATTGTCACCAAAAAGTTGTTTATTGACTCACTGATCACTGATCAAATGGTAACTATTTGTAAGACTCAGTGCTGGGTGCTAGGGATACTCTACCCTCAAGAAGTTCACCTTCTACTGGAGATATACAACACACAGATAATGACAAGATAATTTGAAGCAGGAAAGATCACGAACAACTAGGGGAATTAAGAAAAGCTCGCCATTGGAAGTGGTACCTCAGCTGAGCCTGGCAGCAAGCTAAGGGTCCTAAGAGATGAGAAGGCAAAGCACTCCATGGATGGAGGACAACTTAAACAAAGGCATAAATATAGGAAAGAGGCTAGTTTAGTTGGAATCCAGAGTGCAGAAAATGGAGTAATGTCAAATATAGTTGTTCAAGTAGGCTAGTGCCAGATTATTATTATTATTATTATTATTTTTGGTGACAACTACTCATGAAGAATACTCATGAGGCTGTGAGCTCCATCAGAAAAAATATATATATAAACTTATATCAATCAAATCACAGTTCCTTAAGGTACTGAAGTGAGCAGTAGTTGGCATCTTAGGGTAAAACACAGTTTTCTAAACCATTATGCAGTTGGGATCCAGTGATATTGAAAGATAACCAATTGTAATATTCTATTTTTTATTTACTCCAAGGACCTATGATTGTTCCTTTCTCCATCAATATGAATGGCAACCTCTATGGGACTCAGATGACACGTATCAAGAATTGTGGCTGAAAATCAATCATGCAGCGGCCTACCTGGTGATGAGCCAATTTAGCTAGGCTCCCCCTTGGGCAATAGACATGATGTTCATCACTGGTCCTATATTCAGAGCCTTTTGCCAAGACATAACACATGTAAAGCATTTTCAGTCCTCACAGTGCTGTATGCTTAATGTTTGTTATTATTATCATTAACTATTAATAATAATAATTAGCAGAAGCTGGCAAATCTTTTATCCTGTTGGCATAGGGTAGGTAGAAGAATGAATCCAGGGTCACTGCCACTCCATGAGGAGGCAACAGAGGACTTCAGTAGAGGATTATATTCTACAAGCCATACAGAAAAAACAGAAAACAACCAACCTGCTCTTCTAGTCCGACGGCTTTAAGAGCCTGACGTCCTCTATGAGAAAGGGCCAAATTAATACTTCTTCCACGGGCAAATTCTGCAACACGAATATCTAAGACACAGTAAACAAATTCCAGGATATGTAAATGTAGGTGGTGGCACAAGATACACCATACAGCAAACTAAAAATGTTATTGGGGAAGCTGGCAAACTCATAACCAAAGTCTTGAAATCAATAATTTCTCTAAATAACATATTAGTATTATTAATTTTATATAGAATTTTGTATTTTAAAAGCCCACTACTAATTCCTTTTTTCTTTTCATTCAGGAAATCTAGAAAAATAGGCACAGCCAAGAATCAAAACCATAGTGCTTATTTTTTGCTTACCTTCCCTGGCTTCATAGACATCAACTTGGAAACCTCTCTTTGCAAGGAAGCAAGCATTTAATGCACCCACCTAAAATCAAAGAGATTTTTTTTTTCATGTTTCTACAGTCTTTTGACGAGAAAAGGATTTAAAATCATCAAAATTAAATATATCACACCAATTGACCCTAATTTTTTAATTTTTATTTTTTGCAGGGCAATGAGGGTTAAGTGACTTGCCCAGGGTCACATAGCTAGTAAGTGTCAAGTGTCTGATGCCAGGTTTGAACTCAGGTCCTCCTGAATCAAGGGCTGGTCCTTTATTCACTGCACCATCTAGCTGCACCCCTGGCTTTTAAAACCCTATACAATCTGGACCCTTCCTTCTTTCCCAGTTATCTTACACTTTACTTCCCTTCATATAATGTGACACTGGTGGTCTTGTTCCTTGCACATGGCATTCGATTGCCTGACTTGGTGCCTCTTCATTCACTATCCCCTGTATGTGAGATGCTCTCCCCTCTCAACTCTTCCTGACATTCTTCAAGATTCAGCCCAAAAGCACCTCCTGAGGGAGGCCTTTCCCAGACTCCTCCTCTGCTAGTGTTCTGAGATTGCCTTCCACTTACCCTGTATATATCACAGCTGTTTACATATTGTCTCCCCCATTAAGAAATAAGCTTTTTGAGAGCTAGCACTGTGTTTTTCCCTTTCTTTGACTCCCTAGCACTTAGCACAGTGTCTGACACATAGTGAACGTCTAATACATACTTGTTGGCTATCTGTTGGATCCATTTTGCCAGTTTTGTGGCCTGTATTTATCATTGATGTACCTTATGCATCATCCATGAGACACAGAAATCTACATATTGATAAGAATCCAATGGAACTCTTCCGTCTCAGAGTCCTCTCACTTAATTCTCTCTACTGGCAACCTCAGTTTAACAAAAGTCCATCAGAAGAGTTTTCAGATTTAATGTAACATTTGTAAATCAGTATTTCCAATATAGTGTATGAGCCCCTCAGATCCATCTGGGAGTTTAAAAATATTCATGAGACACAGAAAAATTATCATTTAATAAATATTAATTGAATTCCATATGTGAGGCACAGTGTTAGGCATCAAAGGCACACTCTTTTTCCTAAAGCTTCTGACTTTGTAGTAGGGACTTCACCAGAACCAGTTTCTAAATACTGGTATGTAGTGATTTAAGCCAATGATGTCAAATTCAAATAGAGATGGGGGCACTAAACTGTACATAAGGATTCCTATGGGCCACATATGGAATTGGTACTGTATTTTTATTTATTTTGTTAAATATTTTCCAATTACATTATATATTTTAATAATATTTTATTTTCCCCCAATTCAATGTAAAAACAATTTTTAGCATTTTTTTTAAAGTTTTGAATTCTGGATTCTATCCCTACCCTCCTCCATAGGCTATACATGTGCAATCATTTAAAACACTTCCATATTAGTTATTTTGTGCAAGAAGACTAAAAAGAATAAAAGAAGGTAAAAAACAGTATGCTTCAGTTTGTATTCAGACATCAGTTCTTTCTCTGAAGGTGGATATCGTTTTTCATCATGACTGCCTTGGGACTGTCTTGGATCATTGTATTGCTAAGAATAACTAAGTCATTCACAATTCTTCATCAAACAATATTACTGTTACTGTGTACAATGTTCTCCTGGTTCTGCTCACTTCATTTTGCATCAGTTCATCTATGTCTTTCCAGGCTTTTAAAAAATCATCCTGCGGGCGGCTAGGTGGCGCAGTGGATTAAGCACCGGCCCTGGATTCAGGAGTACCTGAGTTCAAATCCGGCCTCAGACACTTGACACTTACTAGCTGTGTGACCCTGGGCAAGTCACTTAAACCCCCATTGCCCGCAAAAAATAAATAAATAAATAAATAATCATCCTATTTGTCATTTCTTATATCACAATAATATTCCATGACAATTGTATACCACAAATTGTTTAGCCATTCCCCAACTGAGGCATCCCCTCAGTTTTCAATTCTTAGCCACCACAAAAGAAGCTGCTATAAATATTTTTGTACAAATAGGTTCTTTTCCCTTTTAAAAAAAATTTCTTTGGGATACAGATCTAGCAATGGTATTGCTGGCTTAAAAGGTATGTACAATTTTATAGTCCTTTGGGCATAGTTCCAAATTGCTCTCCAGAATGGCTAGATCAAGTCACAACTCCACCAACAATGCATTAGTGTCTCAGTTTTCCTACATTCCCTCCAACTCCATCATCTTCCTTTTTTGTCATATTAGCCAATTTGATAGCTGTGAGGTGGTACCTAAGAGTTGTTTAATCTGCATTACTCTAATCAATAGTGATTTAGAGCATTTTTATATAACTATATATAACTCTGATTTCTTTGTCTGAAAACTTTTTGTTCATCCCCTTTATTTTTTTAATAACAAACATTTTTATTTAAAGTTTTGAGTTCCAAATTCTATCCCTCCTTCCCTTCCTCCCCTCTCCCTCCCTTAGGCAGTAAGAAATAAGATATAGGTTATACATCTGCAGTTATGTAAAACATTACGACATTAGTCATTTTGTATAAGAAAACTTACATAAAAGAAAAATGAAAGAAAGTGAAAAATAGCATGCTTCAGTCTGTGTTCAATCAATATCATTTCTCTCTTTGGAGATGGATAGTATGCTTCATCATTAGGCCTTTGGGATTGTCTTGGATCACTGTATTGCTGAGAATAGTTAAGTCATTCACAGTTCTTCATCAAACAATATTGCTGTCTCTGTGCACAAGGTTCTCCTGGTTCTGCTCACTTCACTATACATCAGTTCATATGTCTTTCTAGGCCTTTCTAAAATTGTCCTATTTGTCATTTCTTATGGCACAATAATATTCTATCACAATAATATACCACAGTTTATTTAGCCATTCCCCAATTGATTGACATTCCTTTGATTTCCAATTTTTAGCCACCACAAAAAGAGATGCTAAAATATTTTTGTACAAAGAGGTCATTTTCTCTTTTTGGGGATGTCTTTGGAATATAAACCTAGCAGTGGTATTGTTGGATGAAAGGGTATGCACAATTCTATAGCCCTTTGGGCATAGTTCCAAATTGTTCTCCAGAATGGTTGGATCCATTCACAACTCCACCAAGAGGGGATTAACAACCCAGTTTTCCCACATCCCCTACAACATCCAAGATTTCCCTTTTTTTGTTATATTTGTCACTCTGATAGGTGTGAGGTGATACCTCAGAGTTGTTTCAATTTGCATTTCTCTGATCAGTAGTGATTTAGTGCTGGAGTCACAAATGAGACAAGCAGGGGTCTCAATTCATGCACCAGAGACCAACTTTAATCACAGGATCTTGAGTTAAAATACACTCTCAGATTCAATGAGATGGTCAGTGTGCCTATGCCAGTGGAACAAACTTAAACAATGTAGCATAGAATTTTCACAATGATGAATACAGGAACAAAATATTCTTTACAGGGAATGGCTAGTTTTAACTGAAACACATTGTTCAGTGCATTCTTTTTGATTTATATGTTCAGTAATAAATAACCTGGCTACAGCCTTGGAGTCACATCTCAGGTCTTCCAGCTGGTGACCCTGAGGTTGTTACTCAGGTACAGTAATCATGGTATATTTTGTTAACCCATTCCAATCTATCCCCTACAATTAAGCATTTTTTTCAAATGACTATAGATAGCTTTGATTTCTTTGTCTGAAAACTGCCTGTTCACTTCCTTTGACCATTTATCAATTGGGCAATGACTTGTATTTTTATAAATTTGACTCATTTCTCTATGTATTTGAAAAATGAGGCCTTTATCAGAGATACTTGTTTCAAAAATTCTTTCCCAGTCTTCTGCTTTCTTTATAATCTTGATTACATTAGTTTTGTTTGTACAAAAACTTTTTAATTTTATATAATTGAAATTATCTATTTTACAATCTGTATTGCTTCCTATATCTTCTTTAGTCCCAAATTCTTCCTCTGTCCATAAATCTGATGTCCATATGCTTTGACCATTTATCAATTGGCAAATGATTCGTATTCTTATAAATTTGATTCAATTCTCCATAAATTCTAGAAATGAGTTCTTTATCAGAGATACTTACTATAAAATTTTTCCCCCAAGTTTTTTTTTTGCTTTCCTTCTAATTTTGGTTGCATTGGTTTTGTTTGTGCAAACCCTTTTTATTTTATAAAATAATCAAAATTATCCATTTTACATTTTATAATGTTCTCTATATCTTGTTTGGTCCTAAACTCTCGAAAGGTAGTCTAATCCATGCTCTCCCTGTTTTAATTTACATTTCTCTAATCAATAGTGATTTAGAGCATTTTTTATATGACTTATAGATAGCTTTTTAAGATCCGTTTTTTAAATTTTTTTTATTTTTTGCAGGGCAATGAGGGTCAAGTGACTTGCCCAGGATCACACAGCTAGTAAGTATCAAATGTCTGAGGCCATATTTGAATTCAGGTGCTCCTGAATTCAGGGCTGGTGCTTTATCCACTGTGCCACCTAGCTGCCCCCTTTAAGATCCTTTTTAAGTTCTTCCATTAGTTCTGTTTTGGGCCAGAGACCAATTTATATTTTCTCTGAAGCATGTAGCCATTTTGACACCACTGTCCTCTCCTAAGTTTATGCTGTGAGATATGATTCATTTTGAACCTTTACTTAAATTCTAATCAGTAATCAGTTCAGTGTGATTCCATAAGGGGTAATGATTGCCTACAGTTATTTTATTATTAAGTGATATACTCATCTAGTAACACATATTTAGTCAGTCAATCATCTAATAATAAATATAAGAATAAACAAGTGGTAATCCATATTTTATACAAATCTTATAGAAATAACTCGATAAACAGGTTCTGACAGAAGACCCCCTACCATAGGACTCATTTTTACTACTTGTTTATTAGATATGAAGCTTACTTGTGTAACCATGAGATGCCAACATGGATATCTCCATGACCAAGCCTAGACTGGGCAGCATGGTATGGAAAGTCCCCTAGTTTGTTTTTTATATTTATGTCTGAGTTGTACCATCTCCTCTTGCTTAAAATGAACAGGAACCCATCCATCTTATAAACCAATTACAGTGGAGATATTCTCTGCTTCACCCAACCCATGACCCCCTCTACTAACATACCATTTCTAGCTGATTCATCATTTTTGGCCCTCAAAGCAAGGTCTATCAACCAATGGGATTCTGTATTTTGTGTAGCCCCTCTGGAGTATTCAGGTATCAAACCTTGTATCAAACCTTATAAAAATAAGACCCTGGAGAAAGGGGGCATCTCAGAACATAAAGAAGATCTAAGGTCTACTTCTGTAAGGGAAACTTTTAATAAAGTACCATTGGCTCAGAGCTCTGCCTCAGTTTCTTTTATTGTAGGTTGGATGATTTTAAACTCCACTGTGACTTGATCCTCCCTGTCACCATAGTAACTTTCTTTGGTCATGTTCTTTTTTTCCCCCTCATTTTTTTTCATGTCTATTTTGTGCCTTTGTACTTTTATGTGAGGGGTGGGTTCTGCTTCTGCACTGTCCCAAGCTTCTTGTGCCAGGGCTTAGGGCCTTGGTGCTAGCTTGCACTGGTTAGAGGGTGGTGGCTCCCTGCTGGTTTATACTGGGAATGGCAGGGGGGGGTGTCTCCTTGTTGGCCTGCCCTCGAGGTGGAGCCTCCCTGATGACTTGCTATGGAGGTGGGTCCTCTCTGCTGACCAAACCCACAGATGGAGTCTCAATGCTGGCCGGTACAGGAGGCAGAATTTCCCTGCTGTCTGACTTTGGGGTGGGGCCTTGATGGTGGTCTGCACTGGGGGTGGGGCTTTGCTGTGCTGCTGGTCTGAGTCTGCTGGCTCATATGCGGGGGCAGGGGGGGGGAGGCGGTTGCAGTACACACTTTGCTCATGGATTGCCCCAGGGCCTTCCTCCCTCCATCTTGGCACAGGAAGTTACAGTGTAATCTTATTTGGGCTACCTTTGAGAGTGCTGCCATCCACATTGTGTTTAACACCTCTGATTTAAACCACAACAGATGTACCATACTATCTGTCTGATATAGTGCAACGAGCACAGGACATGAGATGGGGAGACTGGGAACATGGGGTTTAAATTGCAACTCTCATGCTTACTAACTGTGTGATCCTGAGCAACTCATCACTCCTATCTGGGCCTCAGTTTACTCTTCTATTAAATAAGGATAATAATGCTTGTACTACTTATCCCACAAGATTGTTGTGAACAAAGAATTTTATAAACGCTAAAGCATTATAGAAGAAGTAGTAGTAGTAGTAGTTGTAGTAGTAGTTTAGTTGACATAATAAATGTTTTCCAGAAAAATCAGTTGTAATTTTGATTTTTTAAAGAAAAGAATTTTAAATGAATGAAGAAACATTTTAAAGGAATAATGTGAATACTTTTTGAAAGCAAACAATTATCCACTAATTTTGGTCTTTTGTAAACGTTACTTTTCACATGTAAGTACTTCTCTATACATAACCATATGATTTATGATCTTCTTATACAAATAGCTCAGCTGAATGTCAGTGCTTCTCTCTTGGCTCATTCTAAGGCTACTTTGTCTACCCTCACCAAACTATCATAATATTAGATTAGATTTACATAATGCCTTATTATTTACAAATGACTTCTTCTTAACAGCTCTGTGAAGGAGGGGAAGGAGCCTAAGGGAGGTCAGAGCTGGAACTCAAATTAAGTCTGTTTGTTCTGCAGTTTTATTCAGTTGCTTTAAACTGTCTTTCTCTGTGATAAGCAAACACCACTTGGTGCTTTGCCTGTGGACTTTATCTGATTGGGAGGCCCTCTTATTCCACTCCTCTCCAACAATTTCTTCTCCCTTGGGGAGGGGGGTGAGGGTAGGAGTGGGGATCATGCCTCCACAGAAATAAGGAAGACTGGAAGAGGTCAGAATCTGTGGAGTAGTGGAGGGGAAAACATAATGAGTTCAATTTTGGAGAAGTTGAGATACTTAGGACCATCAGTGTGAAATGTCCAACAGGAAACCAGTTATGAGCGGCTGAATTTCAGAGGAAAGGGTGGAGCTGGATACACAGATCCAGAGATTACTTGCATAAAGATGATTGCAAATGGGAGCTGATAAGAGATTTGGGCATGGGAAAAGGAGAATGAAAGAACTTGTAGGGGTGATCACTAAAGCACTGATGTAATATTTGAGGAACAGTGGAGAGTAAGGGATGTGCCACAAAAATGGAAGCAAACTGTCAAAAAGACTAATTTCACAACAATCCTGTGAGATGTCATATAAACATTATTATCTATAAATTCTAGATGAGAAATGTGAGACTCAAATGACTTGATAAGATTCCAATCCATGTCTTCCTTCACTGAAGGTCCAGTATTATCTCCATTAGACAGCTACATAGTACAGGGGATTGAATGCTAGGTCTGAAGTTAGCAAGACCTGAATTCAAATATGGCTGCAGACACTTATGAACTATGTCACCCTGGGCAAGTCACAATCTCTGCCTCAATTTCTTCAACTGTAAAATGAGTATCATAATAGCACATACCTCCTAGGATTGTTTTAAGAATAAAATGAGATAATATTTATAAAGCTGTTAGCACAGTGTTTGGCAAATAGTAAGTGTTTAATAAATACATGTTTCCCTCCTTCCAATAAACCACACCACCTCTCTGTAGGTTCTTTAGGAGCAATTTATTCCAGGCTAAACCATTTTCCTTTTTTATTAGGTTACTGGCCTTCAAGATAAGGAAATTCTATAGCAAAGATATAGAATTAATACAATCACATAATTTGAGAGTTGGAATGGGTATCATTGTCCATTTAGTCCAACAAATATTTGAAAAGAATCACCACTTGGGGCAGCTAGGTGGCGCAGTGGATAAAACACCAGCCCTGGATTCAGGAGGACCTGAGTTCAAATCCTGCCTCAGACAATTGACGCTTACTAGCTGTGTGACCCTGGGCAAGTCACTTAACCCTTATTACCCTGAAAAAAAATAAGTATATAATATATTGAGGGTCAGCATAAGAAATTGAATGGGAATTTTGGGTTTTGCTGAAATCATATGTGACACACATATGTGGATGACATAGAGCCTATGACCAAATACTCAACCCAAATTTTATAATTAGGAAAAAGAAAAGATTCTGACTTCTCTGGTATGAGAGAGGGTCAAGAAATTTTACATGGATTTTCCAGATTGAGGGGCTGCTACATCCTTAACCCGACTATGTGGAAGGGATAACTATATTAATATAAAGAAGTGGTTTGAAGAGGAAAATAGCATTAATAACATGGGGCATAGGTGGAAGAAGAGTGGAACAAAGGAGGCTTCACAGAAAAGGTATCTCCTTAACTGAACCTTAAAGGAAGATGAGGATTCTGAGAGCCAGACATTAGGAAAGAGTCATTGCAGGATGAGAGATTTGCCTTTGTGAACACATGGAAACAGGGAATGAAGGGATGGATTCAGAGACCAATTAGTAGTTTGATCGAAATAGAAAAGTTCCTGAAGTAATAATAGCTAGCATTTACATGGTGCTTGAAAGTTTGTATAGTACTTTACACATATTCTTATTTGATTTTCACAATCCTATGAACTAATATTATTACCTCCATTTTACAGACACAGAAAACTGAGGAAGAGGTTAAGTGACTTGCCCAAGGTCACACAGCTAGTAAGTACCTAAGGCAGTATTTGAACTCAGGTTTTCTAGACTTGAGGGCCTGCATTCTATCTATCTACTGTGCCACCAAGGTATAGTAATAAATTAAGTTGTAAAATAGGTAGGAAGCACAGTTGATAGACAACACATAGCCAGGGCAGGGCAATAACACATAGACCAAGCACTCTATCCACTGTACCACCTAGCTACCCCATGCAATATTGTACTTATCCTAGGGTTTCCCAAGATAGGTTAACAATTCAGAAGGGCTTGTGAAGAAGTAGTACAATGAAGGTTTTCAATTGTTATTTTACATACTGCACTAGCTTACTCATTTAATGAATTCAAAGACCGTTCAGGATATAGAGAGAGCAGATGAAGGCCATGGCAAAGTCTGAAGCACAGCATTGAGCAAATACTGTCAAATCTATGGTATAAACTCTCTGCTCCTCTCCTAAGCCACGTTGGAAAATTTCTTGTGTCCCTGACCTTGGGCCCATTTATTGACCTGAGATCAGCATACTCACTTCATGACCTTTCTGTAATGACCCTTGTTTGTTTATGACATCTTTAAATCATAGAGTTGAAAGGAACCTTAAAGGTCATCTGGTCACTGCACCTGAGAGTGTGTGTAAACTCCAGTTTATCTTGTTGTCCTTCTCTTGCTAATGATAGCACCCATTCTAACCAGTGACTTAATTTCTACGGACTTTGGTGTTTATCCAGGAGTTCTGCAGGCTCTGATAATTAAAGAGATCCTAAGCCATAGAAAAATGTGTCGCTTTTTAAAAAGTGTTTGACATCATGATTTTAGGGGAACCAGCCATTATTAAATGACAGATGAATGGGCCCAGATTTGTTATGACTTTGCTGCCTAGTGCAGTAGTTAATTTATAGTAAATTTGCTTTTCCTTTTCCCTTTCTTTCCTGTTGTCTTTTTTCTTCTCTCTTTTGCTATATTGTTATAGTTTTATGTATGAGAACACTAATTTTATCTGGAAAAAATATACTATTTGGACAAGATTTTTTATTTCATCAAATGGCTATCTACTCTTTCCAAGATCCTTTTATTTGATTTTATTGCATCTTCTTTTCTTTGGCACAGGGCTCATTAGGTCTTGAAAGGTCAGAAGTCCATACCAGAGTTTACTCAGGAGGCTTATATGCCCACCATTTTCATGGTGGCTCTTAGTAAGCAAGAGTCCAAGGCCCCTTTCCCAACTAAAGGTCAACAGTAGTTCAAACTCCTGTCCAGTAGTTCAAACTCAAATGTAGTCAGGAAGGAAAACAAAACTAAACTTCAAGCCTTTTGAATCCATACTCAGTTCTGGCTCAGCAGCCAATCGAAAGGCCCCTCTTTGCCAAATAGTATGCAGGCAAGAGACAATCATAGAATACTTGTACATGCTCTAAAGGGGAAAGCATGGCCCTCTATTACATGTGCTTGGAAGTAGATTCATGGAACGTCATTGGGGAGGGTTGTATCACTGTGCTTTCTTCTTAGAAAAGTTACCTAGAACACTGAGGTAGAACAGCGAGATAGGTGCTACAGTGGATAGAGTATTGGGCCTGGAGTCAGAAAAACCTGAGTTCACATCTAGCCTCAGATAGTTATTAAGTGTGTGATCCTGGGCAAGTCACTTCATTTGTCTGCCTCAGTTTCCCCAATTGTAAATTAGGGATAATAGTATCTACTTCACAGGGTTTCTGTGAGGATCAAATGAGATAATATATATTATAAGGTGCTTAGCTTAGTGTCTAGCATATAGTGAGTGATTAATAAACACTTGTTTCACTACCTTCACCCCTTCTAAGTGACCTTTCCAGTCCCTCATTATATAAATGTTATATATTTTGTTAAATTTCTAATCAATATTAATTTACTGTGTCAAAAGCAGTATAGCCTAGTGGAAAGACAGCTAATCTCAAAGCTAAGACCAGGGTTCAACTTTTATCTCTAATACATACTGGATGTGTGACTCTGCTCATATCATTTAACCTCTCAATGCTATAGGTAACTTTCTATGATTATAATTTGCAATGCAGGTGATAGCTTACTTTAGTGAAAGTTTCCTGGGGCAGCTAGGTGGAGCAGTGGATAAAGCACTGGCCCTGTATTCAGGAGGACCTGAGTTCAAATCAGGTCTCAGACACTTGACACTTACTAGCTGTGTGACCCTGGGCAAGTCACTTAACCCTCATTGCCCCGCAAAAAAAAAGAAAGAAAGAAAGAAAGAAATTGAGAAAGAAAGTTTCCCTCCCACCCCTAGGGAATTCCCTATATTAATAAAAATCAGATATCTAGTCCATATCCCTATAACTTTGAAATTTTTATCCAATTTTGAATTTATAAATTTACATGTTCTTTTTATGTTAAAAATAGAATAGCACTAACAGTTTTTTTTTTTTAATGGCAAATCATGTGCCCCAAGATGCTTAATTTATCACTGAGAACAAGGGAGGTGACAGTCCCTCTGTAGTCTACTCTGGCCTAATTATTTTGTTCAGTTCTTGCTTTCACATAGTAGGGAAGACACTTAGACACTAGAATTAATTGGGAGGAGGATGACCAGGATCATAAGGAGATTTGAAACAACATTCTACGGGGGAAAATGAGAAGAAATCTAGATGTCTAGCCTAGAGAGGAAAAGACTAAGAGATAACATGATTGCCATTTGCAAACTTTTGGAGAGGACTCACATAGAAGAAGGATCAAAATGACACTTCTTGGCCTCAGAGGGCAGAGCTAGCCATAGCTAGAAGTTGTAAGAAGGCAATAGAAGCAAGAATTTTAAAATAAAAATGGAGTGGGCAGCCTCAGGAGGGAATGGGTTCCCCATGACTTGAGGTATTTGAACAGAGGCTATAATGGTGGGTATTGTTGAAAATGGATGGGGATTGGCTTGATTAATGTCAAGGATCTCTTCCAACTCTAAGGTCCTTATGATTCTATGTATGGGGAGGCCGGTCTGTAGAGTAAAGGATTATTGATCACCAAGATCAAAAAAGATTATAAGTTCCAAGTAGGGGCAAGGAACAGGATGACAAGAAGCCTAAGTAGCCAGCAACTGGTGGAGCTTCAGCATGGGGGAAGTTTGGCAGCATATATCAGAATGTCAGTTATAGAGTCATAGTCACATGAGTCACAAGGGCTCAGAGAGAGGAAATCCAGTTTTGGGAAGACTTGTATACAATGGGTCATTGGATTTTGTTTGTTTTTTTGTTTGTTTTTGGCGGGGCAATGGGGGTTAAGTGACTTGCCCAGGGTCACACAGCTAGTAAGTATCAAGTGTCTGAGGCCGGATTTGAACTCAGGTACTCCTGAATCCAGGGCCAGTGTTTTATCCACTGCGCCACCTAGCCACCCCCGGTAATTGGGTTTTTAACTAAGCTTGGGGTATTTTTCATGCAACTGCATATGCAGGAGAAATTACTTTGGACTGGCAGAAAGAATGCCAAGTGTATATGGAATTGGTGTTAAACCTTTGAGGAGATATAGTGGTTCCAAAGCCTCTTCAGGATAGATACATTTGGACAGAGGAAAGGAGAAGGAAAGACTCTGGAAGTCAAAGATACAAAGGGGAAACTGGCTCCTCAGTATATCCCTTATATCCAACTTGCCTTTCTTGAGTCTATGGAGAGAAAGCTTTCCCTTGGGTAAGAATAGGCCCTATCTCTTTGTTGGAGGTAGAATCTTATATTACTCCCATAAAAAGAACTGTCCACTCTGGTCTGTTTTCTCATATATTTTTTTCTGGATAACTTCTTCAATTTCTATTTGCTTCTTGTTTGAGTAGATTATTTTACCCACTATTCAACATTTGTGGTGCTGTGGATGCAACTATCATTTGGTGGAAAGAAGTCAAGCTGATTAGTATAAGCTAAAGATCCCCTCCCTTTTAAGAGTAACCATAAAAAAAAGAGTGACCATAGAAGTGACTTTTGTTCTGAACCCATTGTATTCCTAGACCACAAATGTCTGAGGTAGGCAGATAGATATAAATCTAGGCTAGTCCCTCCTCTCAGAGACAGATGAGAAAAGGAACAAGTGTCAGCCACAGCCCTTCTCCTGTTCTCCCTCAAAACAGAAATCAGTTTTCCTCCGGGAGAGATGGGCCACATTCCAGAGATCTATCCATGTCACCTTTGAGACAAATCTGGTCACTCAAACAACCCGAATGGACACAGGTCTCTTACATGGGCATATACATATCTTATAAGTGCCTTGTGCAACTGGGGTTTAAAGCAAGAACCCAATTACTGGGAAACCAAAGTCAGAGATGAGTAAGCAGCAAATCTAATAGCACGAAGCCAGAAAGCTGCTTCCATGTTGTTCCTAATATTTTTTCATCCTAGGACCAGGACTCTTCCCAGAATTTAGGGTAAAGTATGATTGAACCCATGGGTTGGTTCAGCTGTCAATGTTGGGGGATGATGAGTGGGAAGAAAGAGCAGGTGTAACAGTACAAAAAGTCTAAAAATTTTCTAATTATTTCCTCTTTTCAGTTTCTATAAAAAACATTTGAGACTCACCACTAATGTTTAATTTAGTTTATGAAATGGCTGTTATGGAAAAAGACATGCTATGTCATTAACCCACAAGACTTTTGTTTAAGGCACAGCTGGCTTCTTAAAAAGGGGGAAAAAGTGAAGTGGGGAAAGTAAACTGAAGGAAAGAAATAGTTAGGTTAATATTGTCCCCATTTCAGGGGGCAGTTAGGTGGTGCAGTGGATAGAGCACTGGCCCTGGATTCAGGAGGACCTGAGTTCAAATCCGGCCTCAGACACTTAATACTTACTAGCTGTGTGACCCTGGGCAAGTCACTTAACCCCAGTTGCCAAAAGAAGAAAAAAGAAAAAAAAATATTGTCCCCATTTCAAAAACTTACTATGTGACCATCAGCAAATCACTTAACCCCTCTGAGCCTCCATTTCCTCATCTGTAAATGGGGATAATAAAATCTGTGTCACCTTTCCTCTACGGGATTGTTCTGAGGATCAAAAGAGAATATATGCAAAGCGCTTTACAAACCTTAAAGAACTACTGCATACAAATACATTACTACCACCCGCATCACCAGCCACCACCATTAACCACCTCCTGAAAAAAGAAGTAAAATCCACCTAACTCACTCAAGACTGAGAACCACAAATGATGAATAGCCCTGCTGCAGTAGCAGCTGCTTCTCCTTCCAAATGAGAACCCCAGGGGCCATCGATGCCTTTGGAGCAGCTAAGCCATTCAGTTCTGAACTCCTTGGGACTGAATGTCCTCATTTTACCCCATCCATTTTCTGAACGGCCACTGCTGCTGCTAAAACGTCCAAACTAGACCTCCAGAGACCAAGTCCCTCGGGGCTAGAAGCTCATCTTTGAAATACCTGGAGCCACGAATTCTCATCTTCACCTCAGTCATTTTCCACCCTGTCCTTTCACTCCTATCACAAACATAAGGGTGGCCCCTCATTTCCCCTGACTCCTAACCCTTTCTACATCTGGCCCCAAGAATTATATTCAAATCAACACTGTCCCATTGTTCCACACACCTTGATAAATGCTCTATTCATTCATTCACTTACTCATTCATTCATTCATTCAACATCCTAGTGTCCCCGACAAAAAAACCCTTCCTAAGCTACTATTCCCATACTATTAGCTTTTTGAGGACAAAGACTATCTCAGTTTTGCATTCTAATGCCCAGTGTTCAGCACATAGTAAGAACTTAATAATTGTTTTTTCATTCATTCATAGGTTCATTAAATATGTCCCATTACCTACAAAATTGCATGCATACTGATTTGTATCATTTATATCAATAGATGTACACATAGATTATATGCTAGATGTGTAGAAGAAATAGTATAAGCATCAGGTAGTGATTATTAATACCCAGTATATTTCTAATTATAAAGTTCATTAATAGCATAATGTTAGTGGGAACTAATTACTGTGAACCATGCAAAGTCTAGGCAGTTTTTCTGATTTGGGAGACATAAACCAGGGTGGGAGTGTAGGTGAATTTTGTCAAACCATATGTTACACTCTCAGTTGTAGGTTCATACATTTCTGAAATAGCCATCATTCCCTGTGGAATTCTAAAAACTTTTTTCTATGGAGGTGGGATTTAGGGTAAAGAATTTATATTTTCCTTTAGCCTTCTTCTTAGAGAAGTCAGTGACAACTTTAAGTTTACACTTTATCAAGTCTCTTTCAATGAACATTGACTCCACCATTGAATGATAATGTAATGATCCTAGTTACTAGATTTATGTTGGGGGATCTTGGAAATGCCATCTGCAGAGGTTTTATGTGGAATGAAGTAATGGATTATACAAATAGGGTGGGATGAGGGAGTGGTAAAGGTATTCGAGGGCCTATCACATGAAGGAGAAATTAGATTTGTTCTGCTTGTTGCCCCAGAGGTAAACTGAAAGCCATTGGTAGAAGTTGTATCTGGGCAACTTGGACTTGATGTTGGGGACATACTGCCAAGCATTTATAGCTGTCTAGGGGTGGAAGGGACTGTCTTGAGAGAGCTTATACTTTAGGTGAGCCCTTTCAATATTATTTGAAAGGCATTCTGCTAGGTGCTATGGATACAAACACGAAATAAAACCAAAACAAGTAATACCTACCCTCAAGGAATTTCTATTCTGTTGAATGGCATGAAGATTCACACCAGACTAATAGCAGGCCTGCAAACCAATGGCAAAATCTAACTTCCATTTGTGTGATACCTTGGTCCACCACAGTCCGTAGCAAATTAGTACTTGGGTATTTTCATCAAAAGCATCTAGAAGCTATATTGAACCTCAAGTGATTAAACAAGAGTGCCAATTCAATGCAATAAGCATTTGTTTATTAAGGGGTTAACAGTATGTGTCAGGCACTGTGGCAGATGATAGCAATACAAAGACAAAGTTCAAAATAGTTGTATCCCTCAAGAAGCCTACATTTTACTCTAAGAAGCAATGTGTACAATACAAAATATGTTCAAGTAAATACAAAATCATTTTAGGGAAAAGAGCACTGAGAACTCAGGGAAAGAAAGAGAAGTTGAGGACATGCCTTATGTAGGAGGTGGTACTTGGTGTAGCCAGCTTCCCAGAACTCCTTCTGAAACACTTCTGCTGAATTAAATGAGTTTGGAGAAATGGAAGACATTTATGCAGCTGCAGGATGATAAAGTAAAGTGGGAGTAATGTCTAAACAGCAAAGAGACAAAAAAAATGCCTTGAAAATTCAAAAAATATGACTTTTTACTAATAGGAAATTCAACTGCAAAGTCTCAAAAGACGAAACTAGTAGTGGATCTGTCAATCTGATAAGGGATGGCTAAGGTCTTTTTTTTTTTTTTTTTTTTTTAGTGAGGCAATTGGGGTCAAGTGACTTGCCCAGGGTCACACAGCTAGTAAGTGTTAAGTGTCTGAGACCGGATTTGAACCCAGGTACTCCTGAATCCAGGGCCAGTGCTCCATCCACTGCGCCATCTAGCTGCCCCAGGCTAAGGTCTTTTTAAGCAAAGCGTTTGGGTTTCCTACAGATATCCCAGAGACAGAGTCATCAAAGATAGGGTTTATAAAGAACAGCTTCAATTGTGATTCAAAGGTCAACCTCTGGACTCTTGATCATGCATCCATCTTTTCATCAGATCCTCACACTGACTAGTCATTTGTAGTAGCAGCACCTTCTGTTACAATGGAAAACGTGTACAGGTACACATGCATGCATGCACACACACTCACATGCACACAGAGACACAAAATTTGAGTATACCTGAAACATATGATTTTGTCAATTCTCCTGTTCTTTCAATCTTGTAACTATGAAGTTTTCTTAAAAACAAGCAATCAGGAATAATTCCTAAGGTATCAAAGCCCTAGGCTGAAATTCTAGACTGGCATTCTCAACCATTTTTATGTCATAGACCCTTTTGGTAGTCTAGTGGTGGGGGTAGCTAGGTAGTATAGTGGATAAAGCACCGGCCCTGGATTCAGGAGGACCTGAGTTCAAATTTGACCTCAGACACTTGACATTTACTAGCTGTGTGACCTTGGGCAAGTCACTTAACCCTCAGTGCCCCACAGGGAAAAACAAAAAGAAAAAAAAAAGTAGTCTAGTGGTGCCAAATACTACTGTGGTTTCTTGCCTACACTCATCATTGAAGGAAAATACTAAGGTTTAGTTAGATATTAATGAAAATAAAAATGTAATTTTTCTTCTTATCCTAATTTATGTACTCCCTGAAATTTGTCCTCAATTAAGATCCCAAGTTGGACTCCTGGGGTTAGACCCCAGGTTAAGAATTGTAGACATAGTCAACTACTTTCTTCCTCTTAATTAACCTGGAAAAAACAAAATACAGGATACTGTCCAGGCCACTAGAGAACTGGATCAACAAAGTACTAGCTTCATGGGATGCCACTGATGATTTCATCCTGTCCAGAAGAGTATTATTTGGTCTTAAAAGATCATCTTCCAAATCGAAATCAAAAGAGGTTCAATTCTGTCCTGATAAATTTTGCTTTTCATAAAGCAATGTTAATTTCTTTTCAATTCTTTTTGATTATCAGAGTTAATGATACCAACCATTCCTCTAGATTCATCCAACATACCACCACTTCCATGAAGCCTTCCTCATTTTCTTTGTGCCAGGAGTGATCTTTCCCTCTCCCAAGTCAGGCAACTATCATTTGTTAAGTACCTACTATGTGCCAGGTGCTGTAATAAGCATTGAGAATACAAAGTAAGGCAAAACACAGTCCCTGCTTTCAAGGCACTTACAGACTAATGAAGGTCTAATAGATTCTAATGCACAACATGCAAACAACCATATAGAAATGAGATAGATACAGAATAAACTGGAGATAATCAGGGAAGGCACCAGCATTAAGCACCATGTAGAAGGTGGAACTTCAGCTGAGACTTACAGAAAGCAGGGAAGCTAGGAGTTGGAGATGAGAAGGAAGATAGTTCCAGGGATGGGACACAGTCAGGGAAAATTCCCAGGGTCAAGAGATGAAGGGTGGAAGGACACCAAGGGGGGCAATACCACTGGATTGCTGAGCACAGGTGAGAGCAGGAGGGTAAGGAATAATTACATTGGAAAGGTAGAAAGGGCACAGGTTATGGAGGGTTTTAAAAGCCGATCATGGAGGCTATAGGAAACCACTTGAATGGACTGAATGGGGTAGGAATGGTGGCAGGTGACTTGGGCCAACTTGTGCTTTAGGAAGGCAGCTTTTACAGCCCAGTGGAGGTTGGTCTGAAGTGGGAAAAGACTTGAGGCAGAGAATCAACCCATATTGTAGCAACCAAGTGAGACAGAGATTCATGAGTGATTGATTCATAAACTTTGAAAGGGTAGAGATGTGTTCAATCTTTACTATGTATTCCCAAGGGCCTCCCCATAAACAGTGCTATGAACCCTGTTAGCTGTTATAACTTCGATAGTTTATAATGATAACACTATAATATTTCTTTTACCTATAAGTCATTCATTCACTCATTCAATAAAGATTTAGGTGGCTCAGTGGATAGAGTGTTGGACCTGGAGACAGGAAGAAAAATTAAAATCTGGCCTCAGACACTTATTAGCTGTGTGACCCTGGGCAAGTTACTTAACCACTATTTGCCTTAATCCACTGGAGAAGGAAACAGCAAATCACTCCAGGATCTTTTCTAAGAAAACCCCATAATGGGGTCACACAGACTTGGACACATGACTGAACAACTATAGAATACAAAGGCCTGTGTCTGGAGATGGGGTAGGAGTTGGGAGCAGCAAATACAAAAATTAAATAAAACACAATTATCATAGGCTAGAAAGAGTACAAGACATAAACCCTCATAACTATAATCCTAAAAACTTCATAAGTGCACTAGACAAATGAAAAATAAGGTGCTCTGGGAAGTCCCAATAGGAGAGGTCATTGTTTAGAGACTGAGTTTTCCTATAATCTGATTAAAAAAAAAATTAGTAAGTGCCTACTATGAGCAAGGTGAAGTGATAGGAACTCAGGCTAATATTAGAAAGGGAAGTTCCAGTGTACTTATTAATTGAATGAACTAATTTCATAAGAGCTTATTTCAAAAGGAAAAAAAAATGTAAAAGTTTTCCCCCCTTGTTTGCCTCCCACTGAGCATTTTGAGTTGAATGAGTCAATTTATTCATTTTGAAGATACAGGCTATGTCCCTACACATAAGAAGTTCAAGTGTTTTGAATGAATATGCCAAAGAGTTTTGCCTAACGATCATCTAATTTTTAAAATATAAAGTTGTTGTGGTACAGACACAGTTATGGTATTGATTTATTTTTAGTTTTAAATGTAATAGTTTGTATACCACACACACATACATAGACCCTAAATCTATGTGGAAAATAAAATTTAAGGCAAAAATTAGATGTTCTGTACTTGCCAAAAACAAAAGGAAATAGCCTAAAGTCTTAAAGGAATTCTAAACGAAAATATCAAAGGAGAGAGAGAGAGAGAGAGAGAGAGAGAGAGAGAGAGAGAGAGAGAGGGAATCTTTAAATTAAAATATTATACAATAATGCATTATTTCCTAGTAGGTCAAAATTAAAACTAGTACCATTTAGACCTATACAATAAAATCACCTCAACAGAAAAATGTTAGTTTTTATAAGTGTGTAATAATAATGGTGATGATAATAAAAAGGCATAAAAATAACACATATAAATAGATCTAAAATCTTACCAATCCTCCACCAACAACAACTACTTTTTTCTTTTTGCTGTTAGTTGAATCCATAATCACAGAAGTATGTTTCACAACAGAGGCTCTTCTTGAATCTCTCTTTCATTCACCGGGGAGACTTTTTCACTACTCACTTGTTTCCTTGGCCTTTATATCACTGAAAGCCTTGAAGCATTTACCAGCAGTTCTAAACTCAGGTCAAGTTGGCTTCTTGTCAGGTACTAATGTCCCTTGAACTAAGCCAATAGTGTTTAACTCTATAGTTTCCCCAGCCAGTATCACTTTAGTTCTGGAAACTAGGAAATGCCTTACTTACTCAACTAAACAAAACCCCCAAATTTTAGGCTTATATAAAAGTTGACTTCCTATCCAGATCTGTAATGGACATACTTTCAACACAGAACAATATGACAGTGGTTTTTCTAAAGGGAATTTTTTCTTAGTTTCAGTTTTATTCATGATTAGTCATTCTAACTTACTGAGGAACTTTCAAATGAGGTTTAGCCTACAAAAGTTTGAAAAGTGAATCAATTTTCTTCTATTAGGGCCCCAGCATATTAGTTCTCTATCTTCATTGAGTTTTCATGTGCTATCCTCCTTAAATAAGTGTTTAGGCAATTACAATTTATGATGACAATAATTTTTCACCCCCCCCCCCCCCGCGTATGGATGTAGGTGCTATTAACCTGTTGGCTTCAATTTTTTCATCTATATAAACCTCACAGGTTTATATTGTCAACCTGAAAATTAATGAAACAATCAATATAGGAGAAATAAGGTCTTTAATCGGGGCAGTATCACAAAGCAGATTGCTGGGGCAGTTAGGTGGTACAGTGGACAGAGCACCGGCCCTGGAATCAAGAGGACCTGAGTTCAAATCCAGCCACAGACACTTGACACTTACAAGCTGTGTGACCCTGGGCAAGTCACTTAACCCCAATTGCCTCACCAAAAACAAACAAACAAAAACAAAAAACAAAAGCAAAAAAACCCCAAGCAGATTGCTAGGCATACCCAAAGATGGGGACCAAGGACTGGGTTTATATAGGGTAACAGAACAGAGGGAGCTAAGAGACTGCCCTAGGAAAAAGTAAGTTTCTCACAGACAGAAACTACTTAATGTAAATGAACCTTCCTAAAGCACAGGAAGTAAGTCTGGGAATCTTTGGTAGGGGATAATTTGTTTGGGGGAGATCCATAAAATAAATCAAGAGTCTGGAATTGACAAAGATTGGTCAGTTCTAGGTGATTCATTGGCCTGGGAATGGGGAATAGGTGAAGACCAATTAGTTCTCAGTAAATTGCTTCTCAAATATTAAAATTTTACATAAATATTAGCTATTATAATCATCTCAAATGTTTTAGAACTACAAACATAGGCACAATATAAATTACAAAGTTAAATGCATCAGTGAGTCTGAAGGCAAATGCTTCTAAAAACTTTTGATACCTCAACACACACAGTATAAAAAATTTATCACTATTTCTTAAAATCAGAAAATTATTGAAATGGATCGCACTGATTTTTAAAAGAAATTTACATTATGAAATTATGGTTAAGTGGGAAAGAAACAGTAAAGTGAGAGGCCAAAAATTCTAGCTCTGTTGGTAACTATTTAAATGACCTTTGGCAAATCACCTAACTTCTCAGTACCTCAGTTTCCTTATTTGCAAACTGAAGAGCATTAGACTATATCTTCTCTATGGTCTCTCCTAGTTCAAACTTCTATAACTCTAGGTAGTATATCTAGGAGTCATAGGTACTTAAATACATACACACATAATTTATTCCATTAAATATTTCCAATTATATGTAAAAACAATTTTTAGCATTCAGTTTTTACAATTTTGAGTTCCCTCCCACCCCTGACCTACCTTTGAGAAAACAAGCAATCATCAATTATACATATGAACTCATGCAAAACATATTTCCATATTAGCTATGTTGCAAAAGAAAACACACACACCAAAACAAACAAAAACCCAAGAAAAATAAAGAAAGTTTTTTTAAAGGTATGCTTCAATTTGTACTCAGAGTTCATCAGCTCTCTCTCTCAAGAGGTGGATAGAATTTGCATCATAAGTCCTTCAGAATTGTCTTGGATTTTTGTATTGGTGAAAATAGCTGTCTTTCACAGTTGAGCATTGTTGCAATATTGCTGTTACTGTGTACAATGTTCTCCTCACTTGACTTTGCATCAGTTCATATAAATCTTATAATTTTTTTCTGAAACCATTCTGTTCATCTGTTCATTTCATATAGCACAATAATACTCCATCACAACCATATACCACAGTTTGTCCAGCCATTCCCAATTGATGGGCGTCCCCTCAATTTCCAATTCTTTGCCACCAAAAAGAGTTGCTATAAAAATTTTTGTGCATATCCAGGATACACCAAAAGTTATGAAGGGGTTTCAATATTTAATAACTCCTTTATTTTTTGTTTTTAATTTATACCATAGCATCATAGACAGTATATAGTACATACAATATATAGAAAATAAAGAAAAAAATTTTCAAAAAGTTATTAAAACATCAGACCCCTTTGTGACTTTTGGTCAACCATTTTCCCTTTCTTTGATCTCTCTGGGACATAGCTTTTAGTAGTAGTATTGCTGGGTATGCATGGTTTTATAGCCCTCTGGAAGTAGTTCAAAATTGTTCTCCAGAATGGTTGGATCAATTCACAATTCCACCACCAGTATATTAATGTCCCAATTTTTCCACATCCCTTCCAGCATCTGCCAATCTGATCAGTATGGAGTGGTGTGTCAGAGTTTTTTAATTTACATTTTCCTAATCAGTTGTCATTTAGCAAATTTTTTACCACAGAGTCATATGTACTTTCAGTCAACCATCAATTAAGTAAGCATTTCTTAAACATGTATTTTTTTTACCCAGAAGCCCTAGATCTATTTTTATGATGTGTGCTAGATGCTCTTAAACAGTTGGAATCAGATCTGAGGTAGAGCCCAGACTGAAACCTTTGCTACCTATATGACCTTGATAAATTCTAGGTACCTCTCTGAGCCTCACTTTTCTCACCTGTAAAATAGGGATCTTCACTACCTGGCTCACAGAATCATAATAGAAATTCAGTTGTTATTATAATTATTAATAATAGTGATGCTACTGTCATGGGGTGCAGAGCACCCCAGAATTTCTCTGGGGCACACCGAGGAATCTTCTCCTTGAGAAACTAAACCAGAGGACAGATAATGCCTAGAGGAACCAAATCGGACTGAGCTAGCTTGGGATTCCTACCCTTCATTCTGGTCTCCCTTACCCTGGGGAGATAAGTTTGGGTGTGGCTGCGGCCTTTGTGTCCTGAAGAGGGATCTGTAGCCACCCCTCACCCAATTCCTCTAGTCACTACCAGTGGGGGATGGTCCTCCAATCCTCACCCAATTCCCCCAGCTACCACCAGTGGGGGATGGTCCTCTCTCACTAAAGGAACTTTTCACGGGCAGATGGGCCACCCCCATCAGTCCCCTATAAAAGTACCTTCCGGTCTCCTGTTCGAGGAGATTTGGTACCTCTGAGCCATGTGCTTTATGCCAAATCTCCCCATGAAAAGTCCAAGGATCTCTTTCATGGTTTCCCTCCCCCCACCCTTCCCTTCCCTTGCTCCTAAATAAACTATCACCTTATTCCAACTAAGTTTTGTGTGCAAGAGGGTGTAATTCTTTAAAGAGGAATTCCCAAGAACCCCAACCCCAACCTGTACCCCATTTTCCCACTATATCACTACTAACAACAAAAAAAAACTAAATAAATAATAATCACCAAAAGATTTTCCCCTTAGGGATTTCAGTTAGGGAGACAAGATACACTTACAAACATAAGATCAATTCAATGAGATATGAGTCAAAAGAGAATTACAGAGACAAAAAAAAAAGAGATTCTGAATCTTATTTCAATGGATCAATACTTAAAGAAACTGTACTTTTATTCCAGTTTGCCCTCAATCCCTCTACAACTAAGCAGATAGTTTTAGAAAGTTGCTATAGCTAAAAAAAAAAATCATTAGCTTCTGCCATGCCACAATGAGACATTAAAGTGAGACTTCAGTGATGGGTTCTGCAGTTTAATTTAAGAAATTATTCTTTCCTTTATTGAATACTTAATGAGGACGCAAAAAAATTAGAAAGTACAGTATGTTTTCCCTTCCAGGATTGAGCCAAAAGTCATTCAATAGTGACCCCCTGTGGTCACTTGGTGGAACAGCTCCCTAGGTATTCTATTTAAATTACCTGCACAGATGTTATGATTTTAAGTCAACAAATTTTTATTAAGCAAAGAATTGTGCTTGGTCCTGGAGAATACGAAGATCAAATGAGACAAACCCTGCTCTCAAGGAATTTATAATCTAGTTGGGGAGAGAGAGTTGCCCACAAATAACTATAATAAATGGTTTTTGTTGTTCAGTTGTGGTCTGACTCTTCATGACTCCATTTGGGGTTTTCTTGGCAGAGATACTGAAGTGAGTTGCCATTTTCTTCTCCAGCTCATTTTACAGGTGAAGAAACTGAGGCAAATAGAGTTAAGTGACTTGCCCAAGGTCACATAGGTAGTAAGTATCTGAGGTCATATTTGAACTCAGATATTCCTGATTCCAGACCCAATACTCTATCTACTGTACAACCTAGCTGCTCTGCATAATATATGGCAGCATGTAATATAAGGGCTTAAGAAATGAAGAAGGAGAAGCAATTTTCAGCGGGGAAGCTCAGGGAAACCTTTAAGAAGGAAATGGCATCTGAGTTGGGCCTTACAAAAAAGAGAGACTTAGAAAGGTGTCAGGCTAAGGGTATTGTACTTTACTCAGGCAGTAGGACGCCACTTTTTTTTTTTTTTTTGGTGAGGCAATTGAGGTTAAGTAAGTGTCAAGTGTCTGAGTCCGGATTTGAGCTCAGGTTCTCCTGAATCCAGGGCCAGTGCTCTATCCACTGCGCCACCTAGCTGCCCCTGGGCACCACTTTTTAATCATGAGTATTTTATTATTTTCTAGTTACATGTAGAGATAGTTTTCAACATTTGTTTTTTATAAGATTTCTAGTTTCAAATTTTTCTCCCTCCCTCTCCCCTGCCCAAGCCAGCAACCAATCTGATATAGGTTATATATGTATAACTACATTAAATATACCTCTGCATTAGTTATGCTGTGAAAGAAGAATCAGAGCAAAAATGAAAAACCTCAAAAAAAGAAAAACAACAAAAAAGTAGAAATAATATAGCTCAATCTGCCTGTAGATTCCACAGTTCTTTTTTTTCCCTGGATTTGGAGAGCATTTTCTATCATGAGTCCTTTGGAACTATCTTGGACCATTCTATTGCTGAGAAGAATCAAGCCTATCACAGTTGATCAACATACAGTGTTGTCGATAATGTGTACAATGTTCTCCTGGTTCTGCTCATTTCACTCAGCATCAGTTCATGTAAGTCCTTCCAGGTTTCTCTGAAATCTGCCTGCTCATCATTTAGTACAGCAAAATAGTATTCCATTATATTCATATACCACAACTTGTTCAGACATTCCCCAATTGATGGGCATCTCCTCAATTTCCAATTCCTTGTCACCACCACAAGAGCAGGTATAAATATTTTTGTACATGTGGGTCCTTTTCCGTTTTTTATGATCTCTTTGGGAAAAAGACCTAATAGTATGCACAGCTTTATAGCCTTTTGAGCATAGTTCCAAATTGGTCTCTAGAATGGTTGGATCAGTTCACAGCTCCACCAACAATACATTAGTGTTGCGATTTTTTCCATAGCTTCTCCAATATTTATTATTTTCCTTTCTTGTCATTTTAGCCAATCTGATAGATGTGAGGTGATACCTCAGAGTTGTTTTAATTTGCATTCCTCTAATCAATAATGCATACTATTAGGTCTTTTTCCCAAAGAGATCATAAAAGGGAAATTCCTTTTTCTTCTCTGATTGCTAAAGCTAACATTTCTAGTACAATATTAAATAATAGAGGTGATAATGGACAACCCACAATGAATTTGACCCCAAATTCCATTCCACATCAGAGTCATAGGCCATTCCATACCTGAATGAGAATCCCCTCTACAACATTCCCCCAAAGTCACCTACCAGTTTTCTCCATTTGAAAACTTCTACTAAAGAAGGGAAAACCATTTTCCCCCAAGCATCTCATTCTACTTTAGAATGTCCTTAATAATAGCTGACAATTATAAAGAGCTTTCAGGTTTGCAAAGCACTTTACATACATTATCACATTTGATCTCAATAATATAGTAATGGAAATACTCATATTTTTATATCCCCACTTTACAGGTGGGAAAACTGGGACTCAGAAAAGTGTTTATCTGGCCTTGGGCACTTACTAGCTGCGTGACCCTAGGCACACTCTCTTTATCTCAGTTTCTTCACCTGGAAAATTAGAGTAATAATGGCACCAACATTTGCAGGGTTGTTGTTGTAAAGACAAAATAAGATAATATCTCTGAAGTGCTTAGCACAATGTAGCACTGTGCTGGCACATAGTAGGTGCTGAATAATTGCTTATTTCGTTCCTTCTTTCCTTCTTCTCTTCCCTCCACAGTCACACAAGTAAATATCAGTTTTCAAACCCAGGTCTACTAAGTCCAAGTCCAAGTGGCTTTACATTACACTTAGGCTTCCTTTCTAATTGTTAGAGTGGGCTTAGTCACGATTCTAGTAAAGTACATGGAGATTTGGGGTGGGATTGCTTTTAGGCATTTATGATGGAGGGACCCTCCCTTTTGCTTCACCTCTACTTCGGAAGAGAGGCAGATATCTTGCTTCCTTTCACCCATGATAACTCTGGAGTTCCTATTATTTCACTGGCTCCTGGGCTGGAACCCTGTGGATATACTGAAGGGGTAATTTCTATCCTTCAGGTCTCTCCCTTTCTACGTGTCTCAAAGTGTGTGAGAAAATAATTATTAATAATGTATTTCTTGGATGGATCAGTTTCTCAGTCCTTTCTCTCCACCCCCACCCCCAACTCCAAAGAGTCCAGTTCTCCTTGATCTGGGACAAACCCAAGGGAACAAAGGAAATGGAGATAGACTCTTTTGTCTGGCTCAGGGAAGGGGATCAAACTACACCTAGATAATAGACTTTGCCTTAAGCAACTTGATCAAGAGTTTTTTGCATTCTTTTCCTTTGTCATCTGTAGAGTTCATTTTAATGTGGACCACCTTCAAGTCATGTCAACCAATGGAATTGAATGATGCTAATCAATTAGCTTTGATAAATGCATAATGAAGGGCCTCAGTCAAAAGAAGATAAAAACCCTGGGGAAGAGTCCAGGGGCTCTCTTGGCTCTCTCTTTTAAAACAGCCTAGGTCTTGTAGGCCTTCCAAATTCTCTTGGATCTCCTTGGGACAGCATTGGTCTTTTGGGGCTTTTCTCCTGTTTGTACTAACTGGCATGCTGAAGCTCTCTTCCTGCTTTCTCTACCACAAAGCCTGAGACCATGAGAAGTTAGGGAGACTCATGGTCAATCCTTTACTAGTATAATATTAATAAAATAATATTCTCACCACCAAAAGTAATAGCAATAGAAATTAATTTTTAAAAACACAAGTGTAGGGGCGGCTAGGTGGCGCAGTGGATAAAGCACTGGCCCTGGATTCGGGAGTACCTGAGTTCAAATCTGGTCTTGGATACTTGACACTTACTAGCTGTGTGACCCTGGGCAAGTCACTTAACCCCCATTTCCCCACAAAAAAAAAATAACAACAAAAAAAACACAAGTGTAAGACTAACTCTCTGAGCTGTCTAGGGGGTCAGATGGGATGGATGCATATTTCTCATACTCCATCTGCAAGCTGTGAGCTTATGGCCTCCCAGGCAAGCCTGTGCCTGTTTGTCTTCTTTCCTTCGATACAAAGACTCCTGAGATCTCAAAAGTACCTGATATCTTCTTCCTGGGCACCCAAGCAGCAGGCTAGTAAATTCTGGAACAACAGCAGCAGAAGCAGACTGGCCAAAATGAAAATGTTACCCAGAGAGGAAGAGAAACAGAGAGAGTGGAAAATACCTAATTGGCATTGATTGGTCTATGCTCAGTGTAGATTAAAAAAAGGTTAATTAGCAAATTAGTAGCCCTCAAAAGAAAGTGTTTGCAAATGCCTTAATGCAGCATAAATATTAACTTCTCAACTGATGGTACACATAGGGATAAGTTACTAGCTTATGTTCTAGTCATTCTATGATTCTTGCTCAGCATTCCCTTTTCTGTTCTGGAATAAAATCTGTTCTAGACTTGATTCATGTACCTTCAGTCCCACTTTTAAAATATAACCTTGCTGCAGAGAACCTTCAGACAAATCAAAACCTAGAATTGTTCCTGGGAAACCTGAGGTGGGGTAGTGGTGATGGTTAATAATCCATCTAAAACCTAATTTATATAGTTGTTATAAGGATTAAATGAAATTTTATATACATCTATGTAAATATTAAAACTCTAAACAAATGTAAGTCATTATTAAGTATTCAAGATGGATTGGAGAAGGAGAGATCAGAATTGCAAAAGCTGTTAGGAAGTTGGCATAGCAGTCTTAGAATGATGTGATGATGACATGGAGTAGAGTAGGTAGGGTGGTAATGAACGTTTAGTCAGAAACAAAGTATAGGATCAAATATTGAGAGTTGAGCTTATAGGTCATGTAACCTTCACTTTTCTTTTCTTGGTTATTCATGACCAAGGGCTACTTTCACCCTCAAAGTTCTAGGCAAACATAGGTAGGATTTGACCCAAAAGGCTGACCCAAAAAAGGTAACTTCCTCTTTATGTCTTGCTATTCTTCCACCTGGAATTTACTGTGGGAAAATCTCTCTCTCTCTCTCTCTCTCTCTCTCTCTCTCTCTCTCAGCAGGGCAATGAGGGTTATGTGACTTGCCCAGGGTCACACAGCTAGTATGTGTCAAGTGTCTGAGGCCAGATTTGAACTCAGGTCTTCCTGAATCCAGGGCCGGTGCTTTATCCACTGCATCACCTAGTGTCCCCTGCTCCACCTAGGAAAAATCTCTTGATGTAGCTTAGATATGGCTAACGTTTCCCCCAATGTGAGCAAAAAACAGTTTCTAGCACTTAAGGTAATAAATGCATATTGAGTAGGACAGTATTTTACCCCACAGAAAATGCAAGACACAAAAGCCTCACAGGGGCTCATAAGCAGATACAAAAAAAAAAACAACAAAAAAAACTGCCCATAAAAACATGCCCCAAGGTAATCATATTTAAATACTTGAACAAGAAATGCCCTTCCACAGTGGAGTTATGCTGTCCAAATCTCTTATTATTTAAGGGCAGTGTTGGGAAGGGGATAATAAAGTCCAGGGCCCCTATTTCTTCAAGTCATGGGTACTCTTCACCAGTGCCTCCTGAGTGATCATTTTTTTTCTGCACAAAGCATACTTTACAATAAATCTCCTTTCTCAAGAAGGTCCGGTCTTTAAACTACTGAATTTGGGTTTTTGAACTTTAAGACAACTTCTCTCCCCGCCCTCCCCCCCCAAAAAAAAACCCAACCCAAAAAGAGAGGATAGATTCTGGGATGACACTAACTAGGAGATCAAAATACTCCCTTGAGGGCAGCTAGGTGGCACAGTGGATAAAGCACTGGCCCTGGATTCAGGAGTACCTGAGCTCAAATCCAGCCTCAGACACTTGACACTAGCTGTGTGACCCTGGGTAAGTCACTTAACCCTCATTTCCCAGCAAAAAAAAACAAACCCAAAATGCTCCCTCCTCCATCTCTACATGGGAAGGTAGGGATCAGGGACTGTCTATTAAGCTCCCTTTGTAGGTTGAGTGAACACACTTGACTCCTTCTGTCATTTGCTTCTTTGGGAAATATATTAGTGCTGCAGTTGGTGCCATCACTTGAGCTGGGAAAATCACATGTAAGACTATTTCTACCTCTGCCATATACTTCTGTCATAAGTTGGCATTAGTTCATTTTGGAGGATGAGGCAAGAGAAGAATCTAGAGCAGGATAATGCTCTTCTTTATAACCCAGCGCAAAAGGGAAGTTCCTATAAAAAGAGTCTATGCTCCTGGGTCTCAGTCAGACCTTGGGGGAAGCCCCAGTCACTGGAAACCAACCAGGAGCCATCAATTACTTTCTTGAGATACGGAAGCACATTTTAAAAATCTCTAAGAAAAGAGTCATGCTCATATTGATCAGGGGAACTTCCTACAGACTGCAGACGAAGAAATTGAGTGCCAGAGGAGATAAGCATCTGCCTATGGTCACACTAGGAAAGTCAGGCTTTGAACCAAGGTCCTTTGACTTTAAATCTAGTGTTCTTACTTCACCATATTACTGGACTTCATGAATGATTTGATTAGAGAGATGAACTGATATCCATAACTGTAGGATCTCCCTCCATTATTTTTCATATGTTATTATAGTCTATTTACAAATTTAAGGCTATGCCAGTGGTGTTTCCATATTAGAACTTAGCTCACCATGGGATTTATCATGTCCTGTAAGGCCCCTCATATCATTTGACAACCTAAATTTCCAATTTAGCTTCCAAAATTCCTTCATTTGAGCTCTTATCATACTGGTGTTTCTATTGTTCTCTGAAGATAACTTGCTTGTTCATGTCTTCATATCACATATGAAGCCTGGAATACTTTTTTTTTGAAGGCAGGAACTACATCTTATACTTCTTTCTCTTCCCAGCATTACCTGCAAGCTGTACTCTTCCCAACTACCTTCTAACATCCTTTCTTTTCTCCACTAAAAAATAAATACCAAAGCTTCTTCTTCAATACTTCAGGATTGGAGGGAGGGGGGAAGGGGGAGAAAAGAAAGAAAGAAGGAAGAAAAGAAAAAAAGGAAAGAAGGAAGAAGGGAAGGAAGGAGGGAGGGAGAAAGAAATCATTTGTTAAACACTTACTAGGTACCAGATATTGTAATAAGGGCTGGGGATACAAAGACAAACAAAAAGAAAGACTGTCCCTGCCCTCAAAGAGTTTATATTCTAATGGGGGAAGACAACTGCTTCCAAAAGGGAGCTGGATGGAGGGTATTCAATAATGATTGATTAACTAATTCCAACAATCCTCAAATTCCTGCAAGAAGCACTCTTCAAAACCACCTCTCAACATCCTTTCGATTCCCTAACAAAAAATAAATACCGGGGCAGCTAGGTGGTATAGTGGATAAAGCACTGACCCTGGATTCAGGAGGACCTGAGTTCAAATCCAGCCTCAGACACTTGACACTTACTAGCTGTGTGACCCTGGGCAAGTCACTTAACCCCCATTGCCCCACAAAAACAAACAAAAATAAATAAACAAACAAATAAATAAATGAGTGAATGAATGAATGAATAAATAAATGAATAAATAAATAAATACCAAAGTTTCTTCTTCAGTATTTCAGGATGGGAGGAAGTGGGGAAGGGTGAAAATACCTGGCTGGTATGGGTGCATGGTGTGAAGCCCAGAAGTGAGGAGCAGAGCTAAGATGAGGAATGAAAGATTACTGACCTGGGTCCCTCCAAAAAAAGAGTATACAAGAGAAACTCACTAGTAGAAGAAGGGGACCACCTTGGTAGAGGAATATTCTAAGGTGAGAAGGTACTCCATTCAACAATGTTTGTTTATTTTTGTTTTTGTTTTTGTTTTTTTGTGGGGCAATGAGGGTTAAGTGACTTGCCCAGGGTCACACAGCTAGTAAGTGTCAAGTGTCTGAGGCTGGATTTGAACTCAGGTCCTCCTGAATCCAGGGCCAGTGCTTTATCCACTGTGCCCCCTAACTGCTCCCTCCATCCTCCAATGTTGACCACACCCTTCTAAAATTCACTATTCAAGAGTTCCTGTTGCTAAAAAAATAATCTCTGTAGCCAACCTGCTGATCAGTCTCTCTAAACTCAGATAGGAGGGTCATCAGATGACAAGTATGCAGTCTGTTGCGGAATCACAGAATTTCAGAGTTGGAAGAAAACTATACCTCAACAAGAATTGTTATTTAGAGGCACCTAGGTGGCTCAGCAGGGTCTCACAGATAGTAAGTATTTGAATTCGGTTCTTCTGACTCTAGGCTAGGCACTCTATGCACTGCACCATCTAGTTACCCCAGTTAATGTCTTAGGAAGAGGATAAGGACCCCGTGAAGTTGAAAAGGAAGAACACTTAAAGAGATAGAACCAGGAGAGTATGGTTTCTCTGAAACTATAAAAGAAAATACCTAATAGGAACAGGTGGTAAAATATTGTCACAATATATAGAGAAATCAGGGAAAATGAGGACCGAAGAAAAGATCACTTGACTATATTTAGACTCTTCTCAGAGCCATAAAGACAAAGAGTAAGTTTAGTTTCACATCCCTGACCTAAGTTTCATTCCTTGAAAGTTATGTAAGTTGGGGCAGCTGGGTGTTGTAGTGGATAAAGCACAGGCCCCAGATTCAGGAGGACCTGAGTTCAAATCTGGCCTCAGACACTTGACACTTACTAGCTATGTGACCCTGGGCAAGTCACTTAACTCTTGTTGTCTCACAAAAGAAAGAAAGAAAGAAAGAAAGAAAGAAAGAAAGAAAGAAAGAAAGAAAGAAAGAAAGAAAGAAAGAAAGAAAGAAAAATCATCATGACCTCTCCAAGGTCACTGATACCAAGAAAGTTATATAAGGTACAGAGCACTGGAATACTGAAACCTGACTGGTCAATAATGGATGTAATCTGATTGGTCAATTTTGGTGTAATCTGATTGGTAGATATTGCATGCAAATAGGGAATACTGAAATTCGATTGGTTAAAATTAGGTAGTGACATATCAGGAAGACTTTAAACTCTGTGTATTCGACCAATGAGGAAAAGAGGGAGGGTTAGAAGTAGGTATAAATAGCTGTGTGAAACCACTCTAGTGTACTCTCAGCCACATTCAGGAGACTGCCCACCTTCACAAAGATGTATTAAAGAAGATTTCAACCACATTCTGCTGAACACTTTTATTATTTGAGCTGTAACCCTTATTTGTTAGCTGCATTTCTAACATAATGTAATAATGTATTATATGGAATAATATAATATAATATAATATAATACAATATAATATAATATAATATAAAAGTTTATTTATTTATTTGTTTGTTTGTTTACTTGTTTATTTATTTTTTAGTGAGGCAATTGGGGTTAAGTGACTTGCCCAGGGTCACACAGCTAGTAAGTGTCAAGTGTCTGAGGCCGGATTTGAACTCACATTTGCTTTTTAAACTTATATATTGGGGCAGCTAGGTGGCGCAGTGGATAAAGCACCGGCCCTGGAGTCAGGAGTTCCTGACTCTGGGCAAGTCACTTAACCCCCACTGCCCTGCAAAAAAAAAAAAAAAAAAGCAAATGTGATCATGGGCTGCAATGAGAGACATAGATAGTTTCCAGGAATGAGGAAGTGATAGTCTGATTGTACTTGATTGAGTGATTATGATCTTGAGCTTTAAAGAATGGAGGAAGGGAACCTAAGGAAGACTATGTCAGACGACCTTATTATTTTCAGGGCAGGTAATCTACTGTTAGCAAAAGATCACAGGGTCAAAGATAGAAAGTTGAAGTCGAAAGTCATCTGGTCCCACTCATCTTACAGAAGAGGACAAGAAAACTGAAGTTAGAAAACGTGCCCAAATTCAGTTAAGTAAGGAACAGAGATGGATTCTAACCCAGATTCTCTGATGGCAAATCCAGCGCTCCTTCACCATGATATGTAAGAGGAGGAAGTTCATATGTGAGCAAAAGAAGAAAAGAAAAGTTTGGGAACAGTCATTTTGGGGACTGGGACAGGAAGTCAATAAGGCATAAACAATTGTTACACGGTCATCTTGGAGAAAGATAGATGAGGTAGCACAATGTATAGTGTGCTGGACCTGGCGTCAGGAAGGCCTGAGTTCAATGTAACCTAAGAGAATTATTATGTGGCCCAGAGCAAATAATTTAAATTTGCCTCAATTTCCCCATCTATAAAATGGAGATAATAATAGCACCTACCTTGCTGGTTGTGAGTATCAAATGAGATAATATTAATAAAGCACTTATGACAGTACATGGCACATAGTAGGTGCCATATAAATAACTATTATGATAGCTCAAATGAGGTAAGGTACTACAAATTTATAGTAGATGAATTCAATTTGATTTGTAACTTTCCCCAGCACTATTCAATACCTTTGTGTTAAGAACAGAGAGTATAATGTAGTAAGGTGGAGAGTTGGAGTTTCTCAGGGATGAGAATTCTCCAAGTTCTAGGGTAGTCACTACTAAAACATTAAAGTGGATGATCATGAGGTCAAGTATGAGCATGGAGCAAAATGAAATCAGAATGGGGCAGCTAGGTGGCGCAGTGGATAGAGCACCAGCCCTGGAGTCAGGAGGACGTGAGTTCAGACCTGGCCTCAGATACTTAACACTTACCAGCTGTGTGACCCTGGGCAAGTCACTTAACCCCAACTGCCTCACCGAAAAAAAAAAAAATGAAATCAGAATAGGAGAGAGACTGGGAGAACAGGGATATATACACCAGAAGTTTAAATACTGACAGAGTAAGTTTAATGTAAGTGAGATAGTGAAAGAGGTAGAAAGATAAGTTTCTAGTTAGGTAATAGAATCTCAAAGTTGTTGTTCATCCTTTGTTTTCCAAGTGGAACAGGGGTTTAATAAGTAACCCAATTCCAAGAGAGGGTGAAGCATGAAGTGTGACCATGCTAGTGTGTGGATAAAATGGGTAAAAGAAGGATATAATTCAACTTGAAATGTAGGAATTTCAAGAGAGTTATCATCAATATGAATACTAGAGTCCAGAGGATTACTGCAGGGAATAGCTGGAGATGTAAATAGTGAGCTAGATATACAAATTCCATATCTACATTGTAATTAAAATGAATAGGATAAAATTCAGCATTTATTCATAAAAATCTTTCATACAACTAATCATTTCAGTTTTTTATCTAAAAATGTCTTGCTTCTTTAAAAAAGGGGGGAGTAACTAAGAGTCAATCAAATCAATACCACATGTCAATAAAAGATAGCTGTGTTTGACAGGGTTCACTACACTCCAAGAGAACTGTTAAACATTAAAGAATGACGTCAACTGATGAAGTCAAAAGACTCAATATTGCATAGTAGAAAGCTAATTCCTAACTACCTAGAAGGCCATAGTACTAACTATTTCAACCAAGATTTATGGAGCTCTCTGGAGTTTGTCTACTCCTGCGGGTAAAAGAGAAAGATCCAGAAGCAATCTGGCCATCAAAGTAACGACAAGTTTATTGTTACACTTACTACATTAATCTGAAATGTTTCAAATAGGTAGTTATCCCAGACATGGACAGTAATAGGGGGATATCTGTGGTCTCTAAAGTTCCCAACTTTACATACATCCATTTTAAATCACCACATTCCAAAGTAATACACCTCCTGACTACATTTTTTTTTTTTTAGTGAGGCAATTGGGGTTAAGTGACCTGCCCGGGGTCACACAGCTAGTAAGTGTTAAGTGTCTGAGGCCAGATTTGAACTCAGGTACTCCTGACTCCAGGGCCGGTGCTCTATCCACTGCGCCACCTAGCTGCCCCTCCTGACTACATTTTAACTCTTCAAGTCACTTGGCCAGTCCAATGACCAGGATCATTTGTTTGGCTCCAAAGCATCAGCCATAGTGTCTTATCTCCAGGGCTAAGATTTTGGTGTTCTTCCTTTCTGTCTGAGCTAGGCTAAATGATTTGGTAGTACTTTCTTTGAACATGGAAAAATATAATCATGGAAGCAATCTTCGTCCCTCACCCCACAACAAGCACTACAATAAGAAACTACAAACTACTTCTTGATTATCATTTCTATTCAACACTTGCTGATTCTCTATCCCATTTCTGATAATGATCACCATAAACTTTTTCTTCTCTTCTCATGCTCCCAATCATGCCCTTGCCCTAATCTTTTTATATTACTCTTCATCCTCCTTCTTCCTCAAGGATCTTGCTCCATTAAGTATTCTCTCTGTGTCATGCATTTCCAATCCCTCCAGTTTATTGATTCTTTCCCCTCAGACTATGAACATATTTAGATGTAACCAGTCAGTCTTTAAGTTAACAGTGACTTCTTAATTGCCCAATCTCAAGGCCTTTTCTCACTTCTAATCCTCTCCATGGCATCTGACAATTCACTACCTTCTCCTCCTGGATTATTAATCTCTACTCTCTGGGTTGATGAAAACAATGTTAAGTTTGTCACATATAATAACTCATATTTTCACACTTATAGAACTTATAAACATATATTTAAATCTATTTAATAATTTTCCAAATAAAGAGTTTTGGTGGAGTTTTAATTTATGTGTTTAAAATATAAAAATGCAACACCTGTTTAGTTTATAAGAATGATTGACATCAGGAAAGAAGGAAATTTACAACAAAACCTTTACACAATGGGATGGAAAAATGAACATCATGACTTAGTAAGTGCACTTATTCCAAAGATCTATGTATCTTTTCAAGGTATATTTTTCAGTTATTATTAACCAATAAGATAAAAAATCAAGATAAACAACTTCGAATCAGACCTTTGGATTGTTATACTGCAAAGTATTAAACTAAGATTTTTAAATGTAATGAATGAATAAAAAAAAAATATATTAAGTGCTTACTATGTGCCAAGCACTATGCTAAGCATTAGGAATACAAACATAAAAAGTCAGTTCACGCTTTCAAGAAACTCATACTCTAATTAGGGAAGACAACCCACGTAGAACAAGTTCAGCTGCAGGGTGATTGGAAAGGATACAAGTCTATACATGCAGCCACTGGACCATTGACAAGGCACAGGAGCTTAGGTATCAAGATGTCTGCTCCCGAAGAGTGGTCCAGCACCACTGGAAGTGGGGGTGGGGAGTAGATCTAAGAGTCAGAATACAAAAGAAAAGCATTTTCTGTCACACTGCATTCACTAAAAATATCGTCATAAACAAGATTTTACTGAGATCAAAAAGGGTTTTGCATCATTAATAAATATTCTTTCAAAATATTATTTTTTATGCTTTAAAATTTCTATTTTGTATGCTTCATAATGTACATAATTATTAGTAAAGTAGTATATATTGGGGTCATATACTCAAATAATAATGATAAGAAAAGTTTGGAAATCACAACTCTAAGGTTCCTTCTAACTTTAAAATTTTACAATCCTTTGATCTAAAGGTTTGAAGTACAGAAGTCAAAAATGGGGGGAAAAGCTGCTAATGGACTATTAACAGCTGGCCCAGAGCCAAGGTTAGTTTTGGAACCTGATCTTGGTAGATGTGGCTTTTCTTTAGAACTGTCCAGCCTTTTTATTTTTTCAAGCATTTTATGTCAAGAAATAGTTGCTGCTGAGAAAAATTATTAGAGCTGAGACATAAACAAGACTCAACGCACATCAGCAAAAGAGGAATTATACCCTAGAAGCTCACAGGAAAGGCAAACTATTTGGACTGATCAAGATAATCTGGAGACAGCCAAAAGGCAAGACCAGAAAGACAAAAGAGAACTCCAAATTTGATCTGAGTACACTCTACCCTTGTGATTTTATATATATGTGTGTGTGTGTGTATATATATGTATATGTGTGTATGAATATATATGAGTATGTGTGTATATGTGTGTTATGTATGTGTATATGTATATACATACACATATGTCCCTCTACCAGATCTGCAACTTCTCTGCTGAGTTGCCTACAGCAGGACTTTTTAAACTTTTTCCACTCCAGAACCCTTTTCTCCTGAGAAATTTTTACATGACCCTGGGTATATGGATATTTAAAATAGGTATACATAATCTTTTAGTGTTGCCAGATTTTTTGCAACCCCCACATTCAGTTATGTGACCCCATATGGAGTTGGGACCCACAGTTTAAGAAGCTCTGGCCTAGAGCATTGAGAAGTTAACAACATTATGAGAATAAACAAAGGGTATCCTGAACCCAGGTTGGATGGGCATTGGGAAGAGATGAATTTAAGGTTTATGGGGTTGAATGGAAGGTTCTTTCTTTAATATAAAGCCCTGTTCTGGAAGAAGCTGTAATTTTAGCTGTGCTATTTACTGGGAGCTTATTCTTCACACTTGCCTCCTGCAAATTAGCATTAAGAGAAATACAGAGGGGCAGCTAGGTGGTGCAGTGCATAGAGGGCCTGCCCTGGATTCAGGAGAACCTGAGTTTAAATCTGACCTCAGACACTTGACGCTTACTAGCTGTGTGACCCTGGGCAAGTCACTTAATCCCAATTGCCTCACCAAAAATAAAAAATAAATAAAATTTAAAAGGAGAGAAATACAGGTTTCCTCTATTTCCTAACAGATGATGAGGAACCAGGACAAAATGACCTTCTTCAAAAGGGCGATTTTAAGTAGGTTTCTATTTTCCAGCATCCCCAACCACGATCACAGTTTAAAAGTTTCAATACAAGGAATGCATTCTCATTAACTTCCAGTCAATCAATAAACATTTAAGCCTCTAGGAAGAGAAAAAGACCATAGCTAAAATGCAGTAATAAAAGTAGTCAAGTGAACAAACTTCCTGAATGACAGACACCACTTCTAGAGCTCCGCCTCTAGTTACAACATTCCCCTCCCCTCCCCTCCTTTCCCCTTCCGTCCTCCCCCTTCTCCCCTTCCAACCCCCACAATTCCTAGGGTTACTCCAGACGCAAATTAGAGGAGAGGAAAAACCCACTAAGCCCGCCCTCTATCTTGTAATTGATCAATGAGAATTAGACCCGCCTCACGGGTCTGGGACGGGGTTCCTGATTGGGTGAGAAGACGGGCGGCGTGGGCGGGGTAAGATGGTTGGCGGGGAGGCGTGGTCCTGGCTCCCAGAAATCGCCCACTGGCACGCTAGACACCATGTACCGCACTCTCCGAGTCCTCCTCCTGCCTGGCAGGCTGTTGCAGCCTTCTCCTCTGGGCCCCGTTTGCGCTGCCTGCGCCCTGCAGCGGACCCCGGTCGCCGCACGAATGGTGAGGGTCGTCTTTGACTTTAGTGCCCCGCTGTCTTCCCCGGGCTCAGCCCGCTGTGACCTTCACTCTATACCCCGACGACCCATGGACTGAGCCGAGCTGAGCCGGGCCGGGCCGGGGCATGCCAGAGTCCGGGGATGGGGTCTGCGAGCTAGGGAAGAAGGTTAGGTTCCTGTCAGCATGCCCTTCTCACGACCAGGGTTGGGGGTTGTGGGGTCGTTTTTTATCGGACATCTTCCGGTCCGTGGTCCAAGAGGCCTTAGGAAAGTGAGGAGTGTGCGCATGCGCTGAGGTGTAAGGCCCGCTTCAGTCTCAGCCTGTCGGTGTAGAGGGACCCTCACTCTCTTCTGTCCTTCCTAATTTCTTCATCCGTAAAATGGGGGTAGTAATAATAATTACAATAATACCTTCTTCCCAGAGGTGTTGTGAGAATCAAGTGAGATTTGTAAAATGCTTTGCAGTTCTGTGTAAATGCTAGCCACTTATTACTAGGCTCTTGGGGTTTTCCCTCTTTCCTGCCCGGGCTTGTGCACATCCCAATCCTTTTCCTTGCAAAACCTGAACTTCCCTCTCGATGATGATGGTGGTACTTAGGGTTCTGGTTTCTACAGCCCAGGGTTGCTAGGTGACCCACCAGGAAGTGTCTTTCCAAGACCTGGACCTGTAAGCATGAGGACGTTATCAGACTGACAAAGAAGGTCAGCTCCTGGGTTGTATGGTTTTTTAGGGAACAGGTGTGTGAAAAACTTATTACTATTTGGTACGCTCTTTTTTCTGATCTTAGGGAGGGGGTAAAAAAAAAAAACAACAACTGCAACCCTAAGGGCTTTATCACTAACCATGCTGTGACCTGGATTTAAATCCCAGGGTATATAGAATAAAAGTATTTTGTGTTCCAGACCACTGGACTTGGAGTCAGGAAGACTTGAATTCAAATCCAACCTCATATACTCATTAGCTATGTGATGATGGGCAAGTTACTTAGCCTCTGTGCCTCAGTTTCCTCATCCTTTTTTTTTTGGAGGCAATTGGAGTTAAATGACTTGCCTATGGTCACATAGCTAGTAAGTGTCAAGTGTCTGAGGCTGGATTTGAACTCAGGTCTTCCTTAAACTAGGGCAGGTGCTCTATCCACTCATCATCTTTAAAATATGAATAATAATAATAGCCCTTACCTCCCAAGGTTGTAGAGAAGCTTGAGGTAATATTTGTAAAGTGCTTTGTAGACCTTACAATGCTAGAAAAATGCTCCTATTGTTATTATGCCAAATATTACTTATCTTGAGTTTTTTTTTTAAATCAGTTTTCTCAAGTGGACTTTCACAGTATTACTAAATGTAAAGGAACTTGACTATAACAGTTTTGAATATCTGCTTGAAAGAATTAGTTGTAAATTCATAGTGGTCATGTGATGATAGTTTTGTTTTGACAGATGAAATTAATGAAATTATGTAAAGTGTTTTGTAGTTGTAAAGTTTCATAGAAATGTAAAAGAGTTTAAAGTTTCAGATCCAAGCTGTAGCTACTACTGATTTGTTTGAATGAGTCCTTTTCATGCTTAGTTTCTTCATTTATAATTTAATATAGCCTTAAAAATATTTAGGGGGGGCAGCTAGGTGGTGAGGTGGATAAAGCGCTGGCCCTGAATTCAGGAGGGCCTGAATTCAAATTTGCCCTCAGACACTTGACACTTACTAGCTGTGTGACCCTGGGCAAGTCACTTAACCCTCATTGCCCGGCAAAAAGGGGGAAAAAATTATCAAAAGAATGTTGAAATTGTATCAAATCTCAGTTGTATATAAAAAAATTATGTTATTTGCTCCCTGAGAGCAAGGACTGTCTTTTGCTTTTCTTTGTATCCCCAATGCTTAGCACAGTGCCTGGAACTTAGGGGGCTTGATGAGTGGTTGTTGACTGACTGACTCTAAAAACATCTGTCTTCCAGGGCCTAGCTTCTTCAACTGTGGGTCATGACCCTATATGGGTTTGCATAATTGAATTGTGTGTGGGGGGGTCTTGAAAGATTTGGCAACAGTAAAAGGTTAATATATGCCTATTTTGCATATCTATATACCCAGAGTGGTGTAAAAATTTCTCCCGCAAAAAGGGGTCTTGAGTGGGAAAAGTTTAAGAAGCCCCATTCTTGGGTGTTTTCATAAAGAAGTAGGTGTGAGAAACTTTGTTGAAATTACTTTTATCTCTGTAACTTTGTGAAACTGTTTCTAGTTCACTATTCTTAATTTCACTTCTTATTAATTTTCAAGCCCACTGCATTTATGGATCAGACTTAAATAAGCTAGAAGAGACCTTGGAGGTCATTTGGTTTAAAACAATCTCCCTTTTTTTTTAATAGCTAAAGGAAAGCCGAAACCCAGAGAGGTTGTAACTTGCCCAGCCACAGGTAGAACGTTGGTAAAACCCATTCAAACTCAACTTCTCTGACTTAATTTTTTTTTTTTTTTGGTGAGGCACTTGGGGTTAAGTTCTCTGACTTAATATTAAAGTCCATCTTGACCCATTTCCTGCTAGTTTTGAATAGAAACAGGATAGTGATTGCCTGGAAAAGTCCCTGAATTTGCCTTGCTAGTCACAGGCAAGGATTAAGAACTCCACTATTGTATGAGTGTGTTGTTATTAATTGACTTTATTTGTTTTTTTTGTTTTTGTTTTTTTTGTTTGTTTTTGCAGGGCAATGAGGGTTAAGTGACTTGCCCAGGGTCACACAGCTAGTTAAGTGTCAGGTGTCTGAGGCTGGATTTGAACTCAGGTCCTCCTGAATCCAAGGCCAGTGTTTTATCCACTGCGCCACCTCCCTGCCCCATTAATTGACTTTAAATGAAGAAAACTTGTTGCCTTTTCTCCTACTCAGTTATAAAGAGTCTTACCTAGTTGGGAAACAAGTTACTAGTTTAAAATCAATTAATACCCACAAAAGTGTTACTTGTGTTTATTCTTGACTACTACTATCCCCATAAAACCTTTTGACTTCTCAGAACTTTTGTTTCTTCATTTGTAAAATGGGAATAATACCTAAACTTTGTAAACTATAAAGCATTATAAAAATGGTAAAGGTGAATTATTATTACTAGGGTATCCAGATTTTTTTGTATGTGATTTTGTTTTACAGAAAGTTCTTGTCTAATAATTTTGCTTGACAGTGTCATTTGCTAAAATTTAAGAAGCATTGAACTTTTTAGAGCTGGAAAGAACCTTAGAAATTGTCTAGTCGATGTCTTTCTTCATTATACTTTATATACCTATGATTTTTAGGGGTGTTCAAATATTAAGAGAATTCTAAAAAAATTTATTCTTTAAAATAATAAACTCTTTATATGTTAACATAAAATATTTTCATGAAAAATAACTATTCTAAAGCAAAAATTTAATGAGAAGATTGATATTTTACATATTTTTTCAAGTTGTGTAGCTTAATATATAAAACAGCTGGATTCTCTTATCTACTTCTGTGTTCACTCTGTTGTAGCAATATGTTATTTTGTTTGAAGTCTGTGAGAAAAATCAAGCCCTACACAGATAAATAGTTGGGAAAAGGTTGTTGTTCAGTTGTTTTTCAGGCATGTGTGACTCTTAATGACCCCACTTGGGGTTTTCTTGGCAAAGATAGTGGAATGGTTTGCCCTTTCCTTCTCTAACTCATTTTACAGATATGGAAATTGAGGCAAACTGGATTAAGTGATTTGCCTTGGGGCACACAGCTAATAAGTATCTGAGGCTGGATTTGAATTGTCTTCCTGACTACTCCAGGCCCAGGACTTTACTTGCTGCTTCAGTGTATCTCATAAATTTTAAGGTGCTAGGAGTGAAATTATTTTTCTTATTAAAAGTTACTTTTAATATGTCATTGAATCATGTCATCAGATTTATAAACATTAATTATAGACATGTATGATCAAGTCAAACATTTATTGAGTGCTTAGTACATGAAGGCTTTAAAAGCCAAACAGGATTTTATATTTGCTTGTAGGGACAATAGAAAGATTCACATGGTCAGAGCTGAGCTTTAGAAATTTTGGTAGCTGAGTTTCCCATAACTTTTTGAAATCTCCTGCCTAAAAGGGAAACTAGTGTCATCTAGATTCCAGATTTTTATTCGGTAATTGTAGTCTGGGAGATGACATAGTGCTTAGAATGCTGGACTTGGAGTCAGGAAGACCTGAGTTCAAATCCTGCCCCAGTTGCTTAATAGATATGCAACCCTGGGCGAGTTACTTAATTGATCTCAACTTTTTCCGCTTCATTTGTAAAATGGGAATAATAATATTCTTTCTTCCTTTCCTTTTTTTTTTTTTTTGCGTTTTTGCGTTTTTGCGGGGCAATGGGAGTAAGTGACTTGCCCAGGGTCACACAGCTAGTAAGTGTCAAGTGTCTGAGGCCGGATTTGAACTCAGGTCCTCCTGAATCCAGGGCTGGTGCTCTATTGACTTTGTCACCTAACTGCCCCCTTCCTTTCCTTTTATTCCCTTACCTGTTCTACCCTCCCTTTTTATTCCTTCCCTCCTTTCCCTGCTGATTTCCTTGTTGAGTTTATTGTATTTCTATACCTCTGTGTGTGTGTGTTCTACCTCCTTTTTTCCAGTTGAAATGTAAGTTGGGTTCGTGGGATGCCCCCTTATCCAACCCATTCCTCTTCCACATTTAAAAATTCTTTATCTCTGTTCCAACTCTGTTAGATGGTGATTTATCTTCTCTTCTTCCTTTCCTCCAAATGAGGATCATAATAGCATTTCCCTCTCAGGGATAGACTACAACTACACTTTGGATTCTTGGGAATTTTTCTTGTTTGGGTTCCTTTGAAAAACAGTGTAGAATGAAAGGCTCAGTAATTGGTCAAAGCACATTTGATAGGCAGGCTGCTTAAAGAAAGAAGTTGACTTTTTTCTTTCCAATGTGCTTATGCATCTTGTTCTTATTTTACTTTGACAAAAATATTCTGACTGTGAACTTTAAAAATAAAAGAAATATTTCTGAAATTACTCACAAAATGGTGGGCTAGGTGTAAGAATGAAGAAGACAGAATTTAAATACAATTTCAAGCCTTTTCTGACTTTTAAAAGGGATCTTTTTACTCCTAACAGTTGATTTTATTATATGCAATATTAATTGTGTCCTAACCCTTATATCTGATAATCTTGTTCCTCAGGCAAGCCAAGACTCATTCCGGATTGAATATGATACCTTTGGTGAACTCAGAGTCCCAAGTGATAAGTATTATGGTGCCCAGACGGTGAGATCGACATTAAATTTTAAGATTGGAGGTGTATCAGAAAGGATGCCAGTGAGTAACTTTTGTTAGAAGATTATTATCATAATTTGAACTGAAAAGGTATTAGGATTGTTAAACTTGAGATTATTAAGATTTGTTTCTCTTCATTCAAATAAAAGAAGTTAGAACTTTCTAAAGTTTAATATGGTGCTCTGTGTGTGTGTGTTTGTGTATATATATATATATATATATATGTCTCTCTCTCTCTCTATATATATATATATATATGTATCTATGAAATGATGTTAAGAATTATAGCATCTCAGAATTGAAAAGGACCTCAGAGCCTTATAGATGGGAATGCATCACAGCAATGAGCCATTTGGTTAGGAGATGGAATGTTGTATACAGGTTGATACACAAATAAAGTGGAAAGTGAGTGATTGAAGGAGATTAAGGTAAAATAAGATAAATGGGGTCCCAATTAAGTAAGTGAAGTTTGTATGTTATACTAGAAACAAAGAATTACCATAAAGACTCGTATAAAGGAGTGATGGGAGTCAAATCTGTGCTTTGGACATTTCAGTGTATTAGCTCTGTGGAAAGTGGATTGGAGGAAAGAAACTAGAAGCCTAGAGACCCATTAGGAAACTACAATAATATTATAAGAGATAATGAATGCTATGAGAGGTTTTTTGAAGTCCTGAATGGGTTTGTGGCTGTGTGAGGGAACGGATGTAAGAGTTGCTTTGGAATGAAGTTGACAAGGCTTTGCAGATGATTTGAGAAGAGAGGCGAAAGAATCAAAATGACTAAAGTTTCAGACCTCACCAGAAGGATGGTGGCATCCTTAATTGAGAGGAGGGATAGATTTAGGGAAAGGTATCAGTTCTTTCTTTGACATATTGAGTTTAAGATGCACATGGGACATCAAAGTGCTATGAAAGGAGCACTGGGTCTGGAGTTAGAGGAGTTGGATTTAAATCCCAAGTTTGCCACTTGGCATATAGGTGACCTTGGAAAGATAACTTCTGTGGTTTCCTCATCTGCCAAATAAGGAGTTTGACTAGATGATCTCCACAGTTTCTTCCAACTCTAAATCTATAGCCCTAGGAAAAATACACCCAAGTGAAGATGTTAAGCAGGTACTTGATAATGGGAGAACACTGGAGAATATAAAATGTAAATGCTGAAATACATCATAAATGAAACAGGAAGACAAAGAAGTTGCAGCTAAATGGAAGAATGACTTAGAAGACACTCCTTGCAGAGGCATAGAAGAGATTTGGAAGATTTGGTTTCATCATGTGCCCTCGGACAACAAGAAGTATTTCCTGAGATACTTGGAATCTTCATGAAAAGCATAAGTGACAAGATCTCCACAAAGCTTACATGAATGTTACTGGCAGAGGATGAGAGTTTGAGAAATTCCATATAGAACTTGTCAGTATCTTGCAAAGGCATGTCAATACATACAGCAGTATTCAGTGTGTGCTTTGGCGGTTTTAGGAGAGGTTAGTGAAAAATATGTTGGAAGATAATGTTCATTAAGTAAAAAAGAGAAACTAAATGCTAGTAGATTATGTTACAGTAATCTTGAGTCTACATATGATGAATACCCTCTTAGAATCGAAATGGAAAGTATTGGACAAGAGTGAGCACCAAACAACCACAGAAAGTGAAATTGACTCATGAAATGGCTGGTTCCTAATATCTTGTAAAATGAATCCAAACTATTGACTAAAGTAAATGTCAAAATCACTTCTGCACAAGGAAAAAGGCTAAAACATGAGGAGATACCACTGTGCAATTACAGTTGCACCAGTCCTTTGTAGCCATCCAACCAGGCCATCTTGCTATCTGCCCTGCTCCTCTTCTCCCCGTCTTTATACCTCTTACTTTGAGCATAGTAATCAAATCAATTGTAGCACTGCTTCATATAAGAGTCTGCTAATTGACCACCTGTTGATTACCTCATTACTACTCTAACCCTAAAGACCAAAACTCTTTCCCCTGGCCACTGATCCCCTGGATATTCTGTCTCTTTCATTAGAATCTAAGTTCCTTGAAGGCAGAGACTATCTTTGTCTTTCTATATTTTATCCCCAGCAGTTAGTATGGTGCTGGGCAAATAATGAGCTCTCTCTCCCTCTCTTTTTTAGTGAGGCATTGAGGGTTAAGTGATTTGCCCAGGGTCACACAGCTAATAAGTGTCAAGTAATAAGTGACACAGCTAATAAGTGTCAAGTGTCTAATACCAGATTTGAACTCAGGTCCTCCTGAATCCAGGGCCGGTGCTTTGTCCACTGTACCACCTAGCTGCCTCCATAATGAGGTCTTAATAAATGCTTTTAAATGTATTCATCCAACATATTTTAAAAACCTATTGACACAGAAAAATGAGAAAGAAATAAAGGAAAAGACATTGCTGCTGCTTATTACTTTCCTACAGAACTTTAATTGAAAGTAATCACTACAACAGGGAGCACAAAATAGCTAACAAACCAGCTCAGTTAGACTGAATTTGTAAAACATGAAAGATTACAATTAATGCTGTTTCAATAAACAATACTCAAAGAACAACGAAGGAAAAAAATGAGTCTGCAAAGAACTTAGTTTGAGGATGAATTAAATACAACAAAAAATAGAAAATAATAATAAATAAAAAATTTGAAAACAAATCTATTATTGTCTTTACAGTGGTCTGTTTTCATCATGACAACAGAACTGCCCAAAACTTTTGAATAGTCCATAAATATTCGGCCTAATATCAGTGTCCTAAGTAATGCTATATTATATAATGAGGATAACACTTATATAGTGCTTTAAAGTTTGCAAACTGCTTTACAAATACTTCATTTGATTCTTACAAAAATTCTGGGAAGTAGGAGCTATTATTAGCTACATGTCACAGTTGAGGAAACTAAGGCAGATATGAGGAAATAGAAAAAACATTTAGGAAAAAAAAATAGAGAGATCACCTGGACTGGACAAGGTAGATCCACAGTTAGCTAGAAGAGATACTTTGTGGCAACAACAGATTTTTGAAAACATTTTGAGGTCTTGATTTTCAACATTCTTGAAAAGTGAACAAGTGGAAAAAATCAGTTTTATTACCAGCCCACCCCACTTAAAAAAACAAAAACCAGAGATCAAGAAGATAACTTCTGTCACATAGATCTACTTTCTTATTTTGATAAAATCTCATGAGAAATGACATTGGCCATGCCAAGGGTATCCTTGATGAACATATGAAAGAACAATAGTCAGGCTTTCACAAACAAGTTTATGTAGCAGGCTACATCTTGTGTCACACAATTTATTGAATGTTACAGGAGTTAAAAGATCCTACTGTGTGATATTTTTAATAACAAATAACAACAGCAGAAAATAATTTTATTTGGTAGAATAAAATGTATATCTCAACAAAGTATTGTCTTGGTCACGTTATGGTAATTGAAGAGTCCTTAATAGGTATGACAATAGAGGAAATGGTTCAAAGACCTTTTGACTATCATTATCAAATGAGGTATAAAATACAAATGTATTTTTTGAGATGTTTGCTTTATTTGCCTATTTTTTGAGATGTTGGCTTAAATGGAAGCCAAATGGAAAAAGAATCTTCCTATAAATGGTGAAGTCATTCATTCAGATGTTCTTATGGCTGATACATTAATTGTACCAAGAACCAGAATAACAAAAGACCTCAAAAAAAAACCCCAAAACAAAAAACCTACTATTCAAACTTGGTGAAGGAATAAAAAAACCTTATTGTCTATACTATGACATGGAATTAAAAATACAGTCTGTTGCATTTGCTGTTGTCAATACCTTTGTCTCAGAGAAGCCTTGCAAATGGACACTGATTTGGACTCTGAACTGAATAAGAGAAAGAGAAGTGGGCTATTGCATTTTGGACATTGTACAATTCTTTCCATTGTAGGATGCTTCCCAAAACAAACTTCATCTTTTAAATACCAAAATTTTCCTGGTAGTGTTATGTGGGAACTAAGAGAGGAGAGAGTATGCAGAATGGTGTTGTGTCTGAAACTATATGTGTGGTCACCTTATTTCTGTCCCGTTTGGGGAAAATTGGCTGGGGTTTCTAATATATTCATTACTTATAAATTAGAAGCTTTAGCACCAGTTTTGGGCATTAAACATTTATTAAAGCATACCAAGTATTAGTAAAATGAGAACACCTGGCTCAGAAAGGTAAGAAAAGGCCTATCTAGCTTGGAGCTGCAGCCTAGCCTGCTTCTTCTTCAAGTCCTCCTCCATGAGCACATCTGAGAGCCAAACTGAGAGTGGAAGCTTCCTCTGCTTCTGGAGGAGAGGCAGTCCTTACACTCTGGGTGTTCCAAAACCCATTATTTTCTCACAATGGGTTAAGGCTAGTAGTATCAGATGTTACCAAGAAGTCAAGAAAGATAAGGATGGAGAAAAGACCATAGAATTTAGAAATTAAGAAATTATTATCTTGCAAAGAGCCATTGCAGTCTAGAGGCGAAATCAAAGGCTAGATTTTAGGCTGTTGAGAAGTGAATAAGAGGTGACAGAGTAGAGACAAGTAAGTGTAGATAGTTTTTTCAAGGACTCTGTGTATGAAAAAGTAGATGAGATATAGGATCATAGCTCAAATGGTAAGTGACCAAATGATGGTAAGAGACACCACTTTCAAAATTAAAACTGTGCATCAATAGAGAGATACTTAGTGGGTATGAAAAGCTATTATAGCATATTTTTAACAGGGACCTGTTCATAAGAAGTAGCATAGTAAATGTCATCTGGGAAATGTGTGATCAGGAAATGAAGTGGGTCATGTCATGGGAGAGGGATAACAGATGGATAGCCAAAGTGTTCACAAAATATTAAAAGATGTCATAGAAGGCCGATAGTATATCGAATATGCATTTTCTGGAGAATTTATAGGAGGACGTAGACAAGGATGAAAAGGGGTGGATGAGTTGAGTTCTGCACCACTGTGGGGAGTAACTGCATTGATAAAACAGCTATTAAAATGTATGAGCAACTTTTTTCTGGGGTGGGGGCAATCAATTTGCATACTGTACAAATAAGCTCATTATGATGATCTATCATTGGTATAGCCAAGTATACCAACTATAATCTTTATCTTCTAAATATCTTTAATACTATCTTGATACAAATTTTATTACTGTTCTCAGTTTTTAACCCTGCATAACCAGTAAACATAATGCATATTTTGAGCAACACTCTAACTGTAATTACAGATCCCAGTTATAAAAGCCTTTGGCATCTTCAAGAGGGCCGCTGCTGAAGTAAACCAGGATTATGGCCTTGATCCAAAGATCGCTGGTGCAATTATGAAGGCGGCAGATGAGGTAGGAGGTGCTAAATAGGTTTCTTTATATCATCAGATCTATACCACATTCTGAATGATTATTTTAAAAATCTGCATAGATTGGGTGGAGATTAGAGGAAGGCCACTATGAAGCATTATTTTATAAAGATAAAATTTTTTTTAAACAGCATAACTTGTGTTCTTGGGTCAGGACCTGGTTTTGCTGTTTCTTTTTTGCTTTTTTTCCTTTCCCAGTGGCAGTTTTCCTTGATGTTGTGGTTAAACTTATATTTTTTAGCTAACAGATGGTCTTTCTTTGACTTTAAGATCATAGTAACTATGAAAAAACTTACCTGGATATTATGCTTTTAATAACAAATCACATTACATGATATTTTGCAAAAATGCTTTCCTCTCCCCTTTTACAGAGGAGGAAACTGAGGTTCAGAGAGTTTTCTCATAATGAGGCAGAGTGGTTAAGTGATTGTCCCAGTTACATGGCTAGTAAGTGTTTGGGTGGGGATTTGAACCCAGGGTTTTTTGTGACCTAAAATTTTTCTCCAAATAATTTTTTTCCTTGTATTTTCTTATTTAAAGAACTGATTACTTTAAGTAATAAGCTTCTCCTATTTTTGTTTTTAAACTAGGAGTAGTATGTAGTTCATGTTAAAAATGTATGCAAACTCAAATTAATCTAAAGCATTAAATTAAGCTTCTTTGACTAATGGGCTTATAGTCATTTAAAACACACACGCGGGGCGGAGCCAAGATGGCGGAGAGGAAGCAGCAAGCTGCCTGAGCTCTCCTTCTGTTCCCTCAAAACGAACATTAAATCAAGCCTCTGGACGGATTCTGAAACTACAGAACCTGCAAAGAGACAGAGAGACACAGTCCTCCAACCAGAGATAATTTAGAAGACTTCAGGAAAAGGTCGGTCTGACTCAGGCAAAAGGGAGGCCCAGCGCAGGGCAGCAACCCAGCGCCGAGGGGGTCGGGGCAAATCAGCAGGAGCTGCGGGTCACAGCCGAACAACTGAGGCTCCCGGAACCTGGTTCAAAAATCTGGTGGCCAAGAAGGACAGTGGAAAAACTTACCTGTACCGGCCGAGAGGGCCACGAACGGCGGGATCAGACGCCGGGGTCTGGCGCCTGGCTGGCCGAGCACAATCAGACAGGAAGTGCAGGACAGGGGATCTCCACACACCATAAAGGCCTCAGAGTAAAAGCCCGGTCACACAGCACCTATACACCTGCACAAGAAGCCCAAAACAGGGACCCTGGTGCCCCCAGAGCAGACTTCAACTTAAAGAATAAATAAATAAGCTGCAATAATGAGTAAGAAGCAAAAAAGAGCCCTCTCCATTGAGAGCTTCTGTATCAATAGGGAAGAAGCCAACACAAACTCAGATGAGGACAATACCCTCAAATTGTCTACATCTGAAGCCTCACAAGGGAAGGTGAATTGGTCGCAAGAACAAAAAGCCTTCCTGGAAGAGCTCAAAAAGGATTTTAAAAATCAATTGCAAGAGGTAGAAGAAAAAATGGGGAGAGAAATGAAAGCAACACAAAAAAACTATGAAAAAAGAATCAGCAGCTTAGAAAAGGAAGCTGAAGAAAACAAAGCCTTAAAAAATTCATGTGGCCAAATGGAAAAAAAGCTGCATAATCTCACTGAAGAAAACAATACCTTAAAAAATTCACTTAGCCAAACGGAAAAAAAGGTACATAATCTCACTGAAGAAAACAATACCTTAAAAAATTCACTTAGCCAAATGGAAAAAAAGGTGCATAATCTCACTGAAGAAAACAATGCCTTAAAAATTAAAGTGGGACAGTTGGAAGAAAAGGAATCCATGAGACACCAAGAATCGGTCAAGCAGAATAAAAAAAATGAAAAAATAGAAGAAAATGTGAAATACCTCATTGGAAAGACAACTGATCTGGAAAACAGATCGAGGAGAGACAATTTGAGAATCATTGGACTGCCTGAAAGCCATGACCAGAAAAAGAATCTAGATACCATATTCCAGGAAATTATTAAGGAGAACTGCCCTGATATCATAGAATCAGAGGATAAAATCATCATTGAAAGAATCCATCGATCACCTAAGCTCAGGAAATGCAGTAGTAAATGACACTAGTAATGTAGTGTTTGATAAACCCAAAGACTCCAGCTTCTGGATAGAACTCAGTATTTTGACAAAAACTGCTGGGAAAACTGGAAGATAGTATGCAGAAATTAGGCTTAGACCAACATCTTACACCTTATACTAAAATAAGGTCAAAATGGATACATGATTTAGACATAAGAGGTGATACCATAGGTAAATTAGAGAAGAAAGGAATAGTGTACCTATCAGATCTTTGAAAGGAGAACAGTTTTTTGACCAAACATGAGATAGAGTATATTATAAAATGCAAAGTGGATGATTTTGATTATATTAAATTAAAAAATTTTTGTACAAACAGAAGCAATGCATCCAAAATTAGAAGGGAGGCAGAAAGCTGGGAAACAATTTTTGAGGCCAGTGCTTCTGATAAAGGCCTCATCTCTAAAATATATAGGGAATTAAATCAAATTTATAAGAATCCAAGTCATTCCCCAATTGAGAAATGGTCAAGGATATGAACAGGCAGTTTTCTGATGAAGAAACCAAAGCTATCTATTCCCATATGAAAAAATGCTCTAAATCTCTAATGATTAGAGAGATGCAAATTAAAACAACTCTGAGGTACCACCTGACACCTATCAGATTGGCTAAAATGACAAAAAAGGAAGATAATAAATGTTGGAGAGGCTGTGGGAAAATTGGAACACTAATGCATTGTTGGTGGAGCTGTGAGCTGATCCAACCATTCTGGAGAGCAATTTGGAATTATGCCAAAGGGCAATAAAGCTGTGCATACCCTTTGACCCAGCAATTCCACTTTTAGGTCTTTTGCCCAAAGAGATCATGGAAGGGGAAAGGAACCCACATGTACAAAAATATTTATAGCTGCTCTTTACGTGGTAGCAAGGAATTGGAAGTTGAGGGGGTGCCCATCAATTGGGGAATGGCTGGACAAGTTGTGGTATATGAAATACAATGGAATACTATTGTGCTGTAAGAAATGATGAGCAGGAAGAGTTCAGAGAAACCTGGAGGGTCTTACGTGAGCTGATGATGAGTGAGATGAGCAGAACCAGAAGAACATTGTACACAGTATCATCAACATTGAGTGTTGACCTACTGTGATGGACTATATTCTTCTCACCAATGCAATGGTACAGAAGAGTTCCAGGGAACTCATGATAGAAGAGGATCTCCAAATCCAGAAAAAAAAAGAAAGAAAGAACTGTGGAGTATAGATGCTGATTGAACCATATTATTTCTTTTGTTTTGGGTGCTGTTGTTTTTTTTTTCTATTTGAGGTTTTGCATCACTGCTCTGATTCTTTCTCTTGTAACAGGATTAATGCAGAAATAGATTAATGTTATTATGTGTATATATAGTGTGTGTATATATATATCTATATGTATATGTATAGATATATATAGATATAACCTATATCAGATTACCTGCTGTCTAGGGGAGGGGGAGGGAGGGAGGGAGGGAGGGAGAAAAATCTGAAAGTGTAAAGCATGTATAAACAAAAGTTGAGAACTATCTTTACATGTAACGGAAAAAATAAAATATCTCAAAAAAAAAAAAAAACACACGCAAATAGAGCATGAATACTACCAGGTTCTAACATAGGTAGCTGGCAAATGCAGGGCTTCTTTTAGGTGACTAATGAGATGAAGGTAATAAAGTTATTACCATTCAAGTTACTAGTCCACTATTATGCTGACCCTAATTGATCTATTTGTTGGGTTTCAACCTAGCCCTTAAAAGCAAATATACCTGTGCTGAAAAGATGAATCTTAGCCTTAACAGGTAGGGTATCTTTTTCTTAATTGATTAGATCTTATAGATGCAGAAATGGTAGTTTTTTGCATGAATTTACTTGTTTCAAAATTATCAACATTGAAATAGTTATACTATTCAGGAAGATTAGTTTTTATGTTTTAAATATTTGTAGAGTACAATGTTAATGTTTCCTTTGTGGCTCTGATTCACCTGTAAATTCTTGACTTTTTTTTTCAAAATTAATTTATTTTTAGCATTTTTTTTAGTTTTAAGTTCTAAATTCTCTCCCTGCCATCAGCCTCTCCTCCACCCATTGAGAAGGCAAGCAATATGAAATCTATTGTACATGCGAAGTCATGTAAAACATTTCTATATTAGCCATGTTGCCAAAAAAAAAAAGGCAAGAAAAATAAAGTGGAAAAAAAATGTTTCATTCTGTACTCATAGTCCATCAGTTCTCCTCTCTCTGGAGGCAAATAGCATTTTTCATCATGAGTTGTATTGATAAGAGTAACTAAGTCTTTCACTGTTGATCATTGTTATGTTTTTGTTACTTTCACTTACAAATTCTCAAAATTAAATAAGGAAGACCATTTAGTTTGAACTATAGATGAACAAGAATCTCTTCATTGGGTGGTTCTCACCCTTGACGAGAATGAAGATGACTTAAGAAATTTTTGAAAAACTGTGGACCCCTACATGATAGAAGTTAGAATGTATTGGTATCCATTCATTGAGAATATGTATAATGGTAAAAAATCACTATATCTAGTAATACTTTAAAAATGCACCTATATTTTTAAAATCACAATACAGATCACTTTCAAAAAGAGTAATAGGTGTAATAAGTGCCTAGCATTCACTTTATAAAAGGAATGTCTGCTTATTTTTATTTACTTATGGACTACAAGGACCTTTTGTAATAACCTCTCAGGGTCTGCTACCGATAAACTCAGAATCATTGCTCTCTGTGATTCTTGACAGGGGAAAGAAAGCCATTCCCTGCTGAGGAAGCCCATTCTGCTCCTGTTCAGCTCTGATTTTTTTTTTTTTTGTGGGGCAATGAGGGTTAAGTAATTTGCCCAGGGTCACACAGCTAGTAAGTGTCAAGTGTCTGAGGCCAAATTTGAACTCAGGTCCTCCTGAATCTAGGGCTGGTGCTTTATCCACTGCGCCACCTAGCTGCCCCCCTCAGCTCTGATTTTTAATAATCTTTTTTCTTACATTGAGTCAAAATATTCCCATTTGAAACTCCTATCTGTTGCTCTTATACCCTGTGTTCAAGCAGAGCAAGTCTGATACCCCATCCACTACAGCATTTGAGCACTCGAAGACAGTTATGACCCCTCTCAATCTCCTAATCACATCTCTAGGTCATGTAATCATAGGACTTAGATCTGGAAGGGATCTCAAAGGTCTCTCATTTTACAGAGGAGAAAACTGAGACTCAGAGATGTTGAGTGACTTGCTCAAGGGTCCACATAAAAGTAGCAGAACTGGAATTCGAATCCAGTTCCTCTGAATCTAAATCCATTCTCCTTTCTCCTGTGCTATCTCACCTCCATTCTTCACCTCTCTTCCTATTGCATGGTCTCCAGGAACCTCAGCATCCTGATCATCCTTCTTTGGAAACATGTTAATGGGTACCCACTGCTGAAAACAATGTTCCAGATATTGTCTGGCTCAGAAAGAATATAGCAGACTTACGAACTCCCTCCTTTTGGACACTGTGCTTCTCTTCATGCCGCCTAAGAACATGTTAGCTTTTTGGATTGGCATGTTTCACAGTTCACTTATTATAAACTTTCATAAAAGGAAAGTCTCAGGTTATTTTAGTTTATCAGCATTTATCATATATGTTGTATGGCATAGTCCACAAGGCAGTTGCTACACTGTGGAGGGGAAGAGGCAGAGAACATAGATGGCAGTTGAGAAAAAAGATAAGCTTACTTATAGTTAATAAGAAAAAGTATTCCAAATAGTAATTAACTGCTACAGAATGAATAATAGATAAAATATTTGACATTTAATTTTGTTTTTAAAATCAATCATTTTTAAAAAAAACTTTTTACAGGTAATAGATGGCAAATTGAATGACCATTTTCCTCTCGTGGTGTGGCAGACTGGGTCTGGAACACAAACAAATATGAATGTCAATGAAGTTATTAGCAATAGAGCAATTGAATTGTTAGGAGGAAAACTGGGGAGCAAGGATCCTGTGCATCCTAATGATCATGTCAATAAAAGCCAGGTTAGTATATGGTTTCAACTCTTTTCCTTTATTGTAAGACAAAAGGAACAGTACAAATTCCTTGGAAAAGCAAAAGCTAAGCCTTTTTAAAAACAAGGTAGATTCTATTGCTTATTTCTTTTAATGAGACTTGTCATTAGGTATCTTTTTAAAAAAAAAATGATATTGATTGTATTTTTCTGATTTTCTAGAAATCATCTTTAGGAAGGAATGATGCATTTTGTATACAAATTCAACATCTTGAAGATGTTCTCAGCACAATAAAAGTTTAGATTAGTTTTTTTAGTGGAAGGCAGCCAAAGTCAAAAAGTTGGCCTCAGGAAACTGTGAAGATCTGAATTCAGGTGATGCCTTTGACCCTTACTAACTGTGTTAATCTGAATCACTGAGTATCCTTTGCTGTTGCAAGAAAAGGGGCCAATCGCCATTGGAAGAGGGAATTCCCTTTGTTGGTGAAATCACAGAACCAGTCTCGGACCCTTTTCAGTTGTCCTTTAAGTAGTTAGTATTTTCAAACTCCTTATTTTATGGGACTTTACAAAGGAAACTGCTGTGTTTCTTTTGGACCAGGTATAAAATTTAGAAAAGAATGTGGGAGAGAAGGGGGAGGATCCTGTCCCTCTTCTCCCCTTTCCATTTCAGTATTTCTCTCTTCCTCTAGACTCATTTGGTTTGATAGCCTAGGAAACTGCTATTTTAGGTAAATTGAGTTCATTTTAGGGGAAGAACATATTTTCCAAAGCACTGGTATTTTTTAACATTTGTTTAGTATTGTCACTGACTATAAAATCGGTAAAATATTTAATGGGATTTAAAAATGGAATACCATTTAGAATAGAAAATGCTATAAAGTGGCCAAAAGGCAATCCTACACACACACACACACACACACACACACACACACACACGTACGTACTCCTACTTACCCCATACGTGCAAATTAAGCAGAGCAAGTTTGTTTGGATCAAAAGAGGCAGACCTGTTAAAGTTTAAATATATGTACACACATTTCCTTTTCTTGGCTTCTATTGGTAAAGTACCAGTATAAGAGGCTACAGTGTAGGTTGGGAAGATTCTCTAATATCACTTAGAAGAAACCACCACTTGAGTGAGGAACGTATTGAAGTTAGCAGATCCCTTGATGCATGGAGCTGGGCATATCAAGGGTATTAAATAGCAGATCCAGCTTTTCCTTTATCTCAGCTTTGCTTTGGGTGAGTGCAGATGTCTTTTTTTCCTTTAAAAATGACTTCCCCAATGTTGTGATTTTTAATATTCATTGGATACTTATAGGGTATTTAAAAGAAGCCTTTAAATTTAATATCATAGCTCTAATATTTTAAATTTAAGATTTGTATCTAGTACTTTTGAAATAGAATTAATACACAGAGGTATAAACTGTTCTTTGTTTCTTTGGTGTTGTCTATTAAATACTTCAGTGTGAACTTATCTCAGATATTTCCTTTTTAGACCTAATTCTAGAGCAGATAAATCTTAAAAAGTTGAATTAGATAGAGACCTACAAGAAACGAAAAGAATCATGTGAACCAAGAAGTCGATAGCTAGGGAATGGTACAATGGAAAGGGCGACGCAGCAAATTATTCCTTATATGTTGATTTCCCACCATTGGTAGACAGTCAGTTAAATGTGAATAAATTTTGAGATGGGCCTACATTTGTATAGTGATACGTTGCATTTCCTCAAGTAACTCAATACCTGGGATTTTTGTTGTTGTTTTTTTCTCTACCTCTGATTTTGACTTTTTTTTTTTTTTAAACAGAGCTCAAATGACAGTTTTCCCACAGCAATGCATATCGCTGCTGCAACAGAAGTGCATGAAGTATTATTACCTGGACTACAGAAGCTTCATGATGCTTTAGATGCCAAGTCCAAAGAGTTTGCCCAAATAATTAAAATTGGCCGTACTCATACACAGGATGCTGTGCCACTTACTCTTGGGCAGGTAAGAAATCATCAACAACAACAACAAAAATTATTTGAATTAAGAGTGCAATTCCATTGCACTAAGTTATTTTTGTACCAGTTAGTTATCACTGTATTTAAGTTAACACTATTTCAGCAGCTGAGTTTACAGCAATTTAGACAATTCATTAGCAGCATTTGTAGTCAGTAAGAAGTTCTTAGATATTAATCGATTTGTTACCTGAAGCATTTCCATGATTTCTTCCTTCACTGAATAGGTGAAACACACATTTTATTTTGTTTAATCCAGCTAAATCTTAATTTGTGTACTATTCTGGCCACATGTGAAAGGAAAAGCACTTTCCAATTTGCTAGGTTGTTTTCATATATCTACAAATATTTACTGAATTACCTGCTGGTTGGGAGGGATATGGAAGTGGAAAGCATGAATTCTAGAGCTTAAAGATAATTTAGATGTTGGAATCATGGTTTGGATGGGCAAGCTACTTGATCTCTCTGCCCTCCATGTTTCCTCATCTGTAAAATGAAAAGACTTGACAAGATGATCTCTCTAACATGTCTTCCTGCTGTGTTCCATGATTCTATGATTCTGAATCACTGCTCTCAAAAAGCTTATAGTCTAATTTGGATACACACATATTTCACCATATAGTAGCATATGTCAGCTAAGCTACCTATTAAATGTTCAGAGGACAAAAAGAAAAGGGAGGGAAGGAGTAGATGTTAATTGTGAGTTTCTTAAAGTACTTCTTTCTCACCAGCCAGATGGTGCTAAGCAGTAGAGTTTGAGAGTCAGATCTCTCAGTTTTATTCCAGTACCTAATCATGGCATAGTGGTGGCAAACAGTAGTGACTTAATAGATGCATGTTGATTGACTGAAAATACCCTAAATTCTCAGAGGTTGAACCAGCAGAATGGAAGTTCTGGTAGGTCCTACTACGAGAAGGATTTTGAATATACGTGGGTTTGCTGTCTCAGGACTAACTTTGCTAACTGCATAGAGGCTCATTACCTGAAGGTTGGCCCCCAGGCGGTGAATTTTTAACTGCAAGAGTTTATAAAAATTATCTCCTAAGATATATAATGGTTGGAATCTACATTATTAAAGGATGTACCAAGCCAATGAAGTTTTAGATCCCTGAAGTTTTAAAATTGTCTTTAATTTAATTAAGTTGAGATCCAGGCTTTTGAGGAAGGTGCTTTTTTTTTTACCCTCATTGCCATGTGAATTTTGAACTTTATCCTGCAACCTTGTCATATTTTATATGTCAACTATAATACTAATTGAGCATTCATGTTTGTCTATGTTAGTTTGAAGATAGAGACATTTGAAAAGAATATGATGGGGGGCAGCTAGGTGGCGCAGTGGATAGAGCACCGGCCCTGGAATCAGGAGTACCTGAGTTCAAATCCGGCTTCAGACACTTAGCACTTACTAGCTGTATGACCTTGGGCAAGTCACTTAACCCCAAGTACCTCACTAAAAAAAAAAAAAAGAATATGATGGGGTAACTTTTAGTAGGTTGAGGAAAAGATTGCAAATTCAGACTAAGTATTTTTCCTTTAATATCAATTTGTGGGTTGGCCTAGTTATTAAGTCTCTCTTTCACTATAAAAGTGTGCCAAGACTCACCAGTTACTTTTTGTTAGTATTTATAGTAAATTGGCACAGGCTTTGTTGCCTTATCTCCCTTCTCACCTCTACTTCATAGAATTCTGAGTTTCTTTAAAGCTCAATTCAAAGCTATCTCTATTATAAAGCCTTTCCTGATTTCCCTACACTTCCTTTCACCCCAACTGCTAGTGCCACCCTCTGCCCCCAAATTACTTAATATGTATTATGTCTGTTTGTATGTGTTTATGTTTCCCCCCTGAGAAATTATAATCTCCTTGAGGTCAAAGATTTTAATTTATGTCCTGTGCCTAACAGGGTGCCTGATACATTGTGAGTGCTTACATGCTGCTTACTTATTGATTGATATGTTTAACCTAATAGATTTTAATTCAAAATTAAAATGTAATTTTGTAGCTATAAAGAAAAAAGATTATGATTTAGTGGCAAGAACATTGCATTTGCAATTAGTTGACCTCTGTTTTAAGTGCCTCAGTTTCCTAATAAGTAAAATGAAAGGGTCGAAATAGATGATTTCTAAAGTCTCTTTCTGCTCAAAATCATGTAAACGATGAGGTTATTTGTTTTGTTTTTAGTTTCCTAAGTCAAGTTTATTTTTGTTCTCCATACTTTGGACTGTGAGGGTTTTTTTATAGTTTTAGCAGGGAATTTGTTCCACACTATAAAAATTTTTGTACTTCCCTCTTTTCCTCATAAAAAAGGAAAAAAATTCTTTACTCACTGAAGTAACCAGAATAGCCTAAATAAGATTCGGCTAGGTAAATTCTGTACGGTTTGTTTAAAAGCCAAATCTCTCTATATATAATGCTATTAGGGTAGGCAACAAAATGGATTTGGGATTTATCTTACCTTGTTTTCATCTTGTTTTCTCTATCCTCAAAGGAATTTAGTGCTTATGTTCAACAAATGAAATATGGAATGGCAAGAGTCAAAGCAGCCATGCCAAGAGTCTATGAATTAGCTGCTGGAGGCACTGCAGTTGGTACAGGACTGAACACTAGAGTCGGCTTTGCAGAAAAGGTGGCTGCAAAAGTGGCCACCCTGACAGGTGAGGGAATGAATATTGGCTTCTGTTGTGCCGGTCTGGGTGGTCGTTGCATTTGTTTAGTATATCATTAGTACATCAGTGTTTACCATTTTTTTGGACTGCTTCCTAATTTCAAGTTCTAATAAATGTATTAAGGACAAATCTTAGCCACCTTGGAAGATTTTAATGAACATCTTCATTTTTAATCTTCTTTTTATGAGTACTTAGGAAATTTAACACTACTCGTGAAAACTACACTAACTCTATTATAATAGTTATTCAGTTATATTTTCTATAACAATGTTTTTGTCCAAGTTTCAAAGGAGGGCTGGATGATAGGGGAACTTGGAGTTCCATTTGTATTGTAAATGAGGTGTTCTAGATACTAGTTAGTAATTGCTTAGTTTCTTTGCTATTTTCCCATCTCATATCTTAAATATCCTTTAGTGTTATAACCTCCATTGTTAAAGAAAAGAAGGCATTGTGAATTAATTTATGATTTTAAACTATATGTGTTCTCAACATGATTAATGCAGAAATGTTTAATATGATTTTACATATATAACCTATATCAGATTGCTTTGTTTTGGGGAGGGAAGGGATGGAGGGAGGAACTAAAAACCTTATGAAGACAAATGTTGAAAACTATCTTTACGTGGAACTGGAAAATAATAAAATACTTTTATGATTTAAGAGAAATAAACTATATTTGTTCTGTTGTTGTTTGTTACTATACTGTTCTGTGACAGGCAACATTGAAATCAAAACCAGTCTCATAAATAAAAGGAATAAATAGTAGCCGTGTGGTATATTTTTAGGAGCGTAGAAAAATATGCTTTTCAGAAAATATTTTCCCTTGCTGTCCTTCCTATTTTGTCTTTTGATCAATAGCAGTCTCCAGAGAAACTTTTTAAAAATTCACGTAATATTTGGCGGGTTGGGGAAACGTAGGGCATGATAACTCATGAACCCATTATTACTCATAAGAGATTCATTTATTGGATGAGTAAAATAGATAGTAGAGTTCTGATGAAAGGATATTTAGTTCAGTTCAGTTTTGAGGGAGGAAAAGGTTAACTAACAAGATTGATTCCAAGGTGAACCCTGCCTATAATCAATATTGGTTGAAACATATCTATATACCACTTCTTTAGCTGTTTGAAATGAGATAATTCTCTAATATTTTTAAATGTTAGTTCTGGTCAGATTTTGACTTTTTGAAGAGAAATTACATCCTGATTTAGCTTGCCTATACTGATTAAAAAGATATTCCATCTTAAATCATTCTCTTTTTTTTTTTCCCTTAGGTTTGCCTTTTGTTACGGCTCCAAATAAATTTGAAGCATTGGCTGCTCACGATGCTCTAGTTGAACTCAGTGGAGCTATGAACACTGTTGCCTGTAGTCTAATGAAGATAGCAAATGATATTCGCTTTCTGGGTTCTGGTCCTCGCTCAGGCCTAGGAGAACTGCTCTTACCTGAGAATGAACCGGGGAGCAGTATCATGCCAGGTAACAAATTAGTGGCAAAATTTCAGTTCAGCTTTTTAATTTGTCTTTTTAGTGACCCAGATTATTATTAGAAGCAGAAACCATGTAATTCAAAAGGTGGTGAGACAAAAGATGCTTAAAGGTTCTATTATGATGTTGTCTGGGTATGACACTTTGAAGATAGGCTGTTCAAGGAATTTATTCATTTCCTTTGTCATGGAAAGACCTTCCAAAAGTGCTGTAAGTCTCCAATACATCATGATGAAATTTATAAGTTACTGTTGGAGATGTCTATACCACCTATAACTTTAATAATCTTCACAGGGTTGTGGCAGCCAGGAAACACTGGCTTGTATATGTCTAGGCTACTGTGTACCTTAGCCGTAAAGGAACACCGTAGCCTAATTTCTTGTGCCCCTTGTCCCGCTAGGAGGTACCGTTTGAAGCCAGTGGCCACTTTCATTGTGTTACTGGTTCTACGCTAAAATGAGGGTCTCGCCTTTGTTAAATATTTTAGAAGTTTTTAGAATTACATCTACATTTTTCATTTTAAATTATTTGACTTGAAAAAACAATCTGACAACATATCAAATATTTGTCTGATGAAAGGCATTATTATGCTATACATAGTCCCCTGCCCTCAAGGAAGGGGGTACAATCTAATGGGAAAGAAGGGAATATGATAAACAGTATGTTGTAATGGTAACTAGGTGATGCAGTGGATAGAGAGCCAGACATGGAATCTGGAAGACCTGAATTTAAATCTGGCTTCATACACTTACCAGCTGTGTGAGCCCGGGCAAGTCATTTAACTCTGTTTGCCTCCATTTCCTCATCTGTAAAAGAGCAAACCACTCCAAGATCTTTACCAAGAAAACCCCAAATGGGGTCAGGAAGAGTCAGACATCACTGAAATGACAACAACAACAACATGCTATAATGGGGGCAAAGTAGAACTAGTCAAGTTACTATAATAAACTTTAAGGAGGAAAGTTCAGGGTAACATCTGAGTTGGGCCATGAAGGAGGAAGGGGATTTCAACAGACTTTTGGGTCAAGGAACTTCTTTGAAACATAAAGGAGGAATATAACATGAGCAAAGGAATAATGAGCTAGGACACTGCAAGATTAAAATGGGAATAGCAAAGGAGATAACAAATAATATAATTATTGTTGTGTTAGAAATTACTTTCACTGGCAGCATTTTTCTTTTTCTTTTCAAAGGAAAGGTGAACCCTACCCAGTGTGAGGCTGTTACCATGGTTGCAGCACAAGTAATGGGAAATCATGTTGCTGTTACAGTTGGAGGCAGCAATGGACATTTTGAGTTGAATGTTTTCAAACCAATGATGGTAAGCTTTACATTTAATCTTTGATTTATCTTGACTTTGAAGGGCATTGATTTTGGTGTATACTTTTCATAGATTATTCCTGAAATGCCATATATATATATACACATACACTCAAGAAACAAATATGGCTTAGAAACTAAAGCAGTATTAATGTTAAACAATTAGTCTTATGTATTGATGTTGGTGTCTTGTACATAATTTGAGTGATCTGATAATATTTCGTTGTGTTGGAGCAATGCTTCAGAGCACCTAGTTAGCATAATAATATTTAGTATAACTTAAAAATATTTTAAATGAGTCATTCACATTTAAGGTCTTTAAATATTTAGTGCTATATATGTATTAGGTATTCTATAAATAAAACTAATTTTTAAAAGTAGTTGATATAAAGATAATTGGCCATTTACATGGCATTTAAGGGTTGCAAATCAAAAAAGATAACATGATCTTCACAACGATCTGGTATGGTCGGTACTATGAATATTTTCCCCATTTTACAGGGAGGAAACTGAGGCTTAAAGGTACTAACAACTGTTTCCCTCTTCTGCTGTTAACTTGCTTTGTGATCCTGAACAAGACATTTCATTTCCTTACACTACCAGTTTTTCAATTTACAAAGTATAAGGATATTAATGTCAGCTATTACAAGATAATTATGGAGTGTATCAAATAATATCTTATGAACTTCACAGACATAAAATAACCTTTTAAGTTCACATTCTCATTTGCCAGATTACCTGGATTTTCTGGCATAAAGACTTGTATTTGTTTGACAGAAAGAAATTTAAATTGAACTACATTGGGAAGCATATGTTCATGGTCTCATTAGAGAAGGTAAAAATAAATTACTAAGGGTTTTCCATCAACTCTTGGTTATTCTTCTAGTCTCTGAAAGTGCCCATATTCAATTAAAACCACACCTTCTTATAAAGGTTGCTCAGGAAATATACACACGCATGCATATACCTGATCTGGACAAAAAAGAAAATCATTAAGCCTAAGATTACAAGCGCAAATAGGGATCTGATAACAAAATATCAAGTCTTCCTTGACTCCTCAGGACTATAATTGATGTGCTTTGCCCATTCACTTTTTTTTGTTTTTTGTTTTTTTTGGTGAGGCAATGGGGGTTAAGTGACTTGCCCAGGGTCACACAGCTAGTAAGTGTCAAGTGTCTGAGGCCGGATTTCAACTCAGGTACTCCTGAATCCAGGGCCGGTGCTTTATCCACTGCGCCACCTAGCTGCCCATGCCCATTCACTTTTAATCTGTAAAACATTCTAAGATATTTTGTGAAATTCAGTATTTTAAGGATCTATGATTTCATCCATGTGGGTTTTTCTTCTACCATTACAGATTTCAACCCTTCCATGTGTAGTAGACAGTTTTCTTGGATTTCTGTGGTCAAAACTATTTGTCACCTTGGGGCTTAGACAACAGATGTAAATCTGTAACAGGACCTGTAGTAAGACCAAAGTTTAGGAGCACTTGCCAGAGTTTATGTTTCACTGACATAACATTTGAAAACCCAGGTGTGCTTTGACACCAGGAAGTGGAATTTTAATAGGATTGGAGATTCTTAAAGATACCTTTGTGTAAACAGAGTAGCAGTTCTGTTTTCTGTATCTGTCTTGGGCCAATTATAGTATGTGTTTGGCCTGATTTTTTCCAAAAGATTCTATCAGGGTTTATATTATAACACTCCTAACCCCTGAAAAATAATCCAAATTAAGTCTTTTACTTTGATTCCTTTTTCCTGTGTTGTTTTCTTTTTATTTTGTTTGCCTGCAGTTATGAGGAAACAGTAGCCTTTCTGAGTTAGGATTCATTTGTTTCTGGTCCTTTACAACTTAAAACTGTTTAGGTATCTTTTCAGTATGTATGTTCCACTTTAAAGAAAAAGAATAGTTCTTTAGTTGTCTGAAGGCTTTATACTGGGTCTCTCTCACCAAGGCTACTTCTTCTCAGAGTATATTTTATTAGTCATTTCTGAATCAGAAAGCAAAAATTATGAGGATTTAAAAGCAGGATTTAAAAATTCCTATCAGGATTTTATGAAGTTGGGGCTGGGGGGCAGATACAGAAACAGAATCCGTTTTGCTATAATGAATTTGTGATCCCAATTCAGATTGCAACCCATCCCTATCTGCCCATCCAGTGTGACCAGTATTCACATCCTCCTATAAGTTTGTCATGGGTCCACTCAGTATGGAGTTATCTAGGGTGTTTATGTATGTGTATATATACATATATGTATGGATAAAGTACTATATGAGCATATAACTTGGGCACTTAATTTTTCCTTTCTTTCGTAGATTAAAAATGTCTTAAATTCAGCAAGGCTTCTGGGGGATGTATCAGTTTCCTTTGCTGATAACTGTGTGGTTGGAATTCAGGCTAACATGGAAAGGATCAACAAACTAATGAGTGAATCTTTGATGTTGGTGACAGCTCTTAATCCTCATATAGGTAAGTATTGGGGAAAGAAATGTGTGATTATAACACTTAGACCATGGTTTTAAAAACAAAGAAAACAAAACAGCAGATGACTTTTGAGCATTATATACTTCAGTAAACACTCAAAACTTGTGTTTAAATAGTGAATGCTAAGAAACTGTATATAGCGTTTTAAAAATTCCTTATTTATTGTTTGAAATTCTGTTGTCTTAAGATTTATTTATTTATGAAACAGCTTACTGAACTTGGTTAAAAACTCTTTATGATTATATTATCATAGTGGAATTCATATGGCAAACATTTATGGAAGGATGATTCAGAATAATGCCCAGTTGGAAATGTCACTAGGTGGCACTTGTTCTCCATTGATTAACAACTAGATGGTTGGCAATGTATATTGTTTGATAGTCCTGCCCTGCTGTATTATTTTGCTTTTTTCAAAATGTTCTGGGTTTTGTCTAAACTCATTTCCTTAAGAAATTGAATTGTAAAATACTTTCTCCTTTCCTTATCTGGAATAAAATATATAAAATATAGTACATGGACAAGCCATATAATTTGCACCAGATACTTATGTTTTTACTTTTGTTGATCAAGAAAGAATGTTTTACCTGGGCTGCCTCCTGATTGGATTCCCAGTCTCAAGTCTTTTCCTTCATCACTCTATCTTCCATAGGTCTTATCAGAGCAATCTTCTAATGTCTAACCATGGCATCCCCTTGCTGAACATGTTTCAGTGGCTCTCCATTGCCTGTAAGGGTAGGGGCAGGACCTGTGATTTCATTGCTTTAGAAGAACTCCCAGATAAGGAAATTACCTCTGCCAGTTCAAGTCAGCACTTTTTCTGCAGCTTAGTTTTTGTTGAGGGGCTTTAAAGTAATAGTCATTGTGTGTTGACTTGATATATGTTGACAGGACTTGAATCCAGGTCTTTCAGGCTTCAGAGCCGGCTCTCTATGCATTCTACTATGTTGCCTGTAGGATAAAATACAAATTCCTTAGCCTGGGCCTTAATACCCTTCCCTGTATGACTCCCACTTGTCTTTCCAAGCTTTTTTCATACCACTATGCCCATTCATGACCTCAAATTGTAATGAATGGCAAAAGTATTAAGTACCCACTGTGTGCTAAACACTATACAAAGAGCTAGGGGCACAAATACAAAAGTGAGACAGTCCTGGCGCTCAAGTAGCTTATCTTCTAGTTGGCAGAGACAATAAATATATATAGGCATAATGACCATGGGGATTTTTGTCTGGGAAGTCACAAGGATAATGAGTGGAGCCAGAGGACAATGAAACTGGCCTGCTTATTGCTCCCCAGTGTTGATATTTCATCTCCTACCTCTTCTCAGTTTTATAGGCATTGTCTATAACTAGAATCCTTTTCTACTTTAAAGGCTGATATCATGGGCTACTTCTTCCATGAAGCTTTTCCCTTCTTTTGATCCTTCTGCTATGCTTTCTTGTTTACCTTGTGTATTATATATGTCACAAACTGTGAAGCTGGTGCCTGTTTTTGCTGTTCTGCATACTCCCGTGTCCCTTACTCCTTTGTAATAACAATGGCTGGTATATAAATGACCCCTTGAACATTTGTAAATCTCTTTATATCTATTGTATTATCTTATCTGAGCTTTACAACAATCTTGTGAGGCGAATATAATAATATTAATTTTACAGATGAAGAACCTGGGGGGGGGGCGGGTTAAGAAACACTTTCATGGTTACTCAGTCAGCTAATAAATAGTTGAAATCAACTGGGAATCAAGGTCTTTCCTGCTCCAAATTGCACACTGTATGTTGCCTTAAGAAATTGTACAAAAAGATACATGCTGTATTAAGAGATGTATAATGGTAGCATAGAGTATTCAATATACAATATTACCCTTCTATTTCCACTGTATAGCCTATGCTTATATTTGGAAAGACATGAGTAAATGAAATAATCATGTCAAAAAAACATTTATTAAGTGTTTATTACTGTATGCTGGGCACTGCACTAAGAACTAGAAATACACATTCAAGCAGAAAGAAAAGCATCTTCTGCCTTGTAGGAGTTAACATTCTAATAAGGGAAAATAATACTTTTCATGGAAACTTAAAAGAGGGGAGTAAGGTGGGGGGCATAGTAGAGAAAGTTCAGAGTCAGAAGTGATGTCCAGAGAAGAATGAAAACATGGGTGGCCTGGGCATTTTACTTAAAATGGTAATTCTAGAAGGAATCAACTGTAGCCATGAAAATGAAAGTGTTCTGCTTTCCTTTTTTTTATGGTATAAGCTTTAATATATGTATCCATGTGTCCATGTCATTTATCCATTTTGAATTTATTGTAGAGTATCTGGTATGATAATATTAACCTATTTTTTGCCATAACTTTTTCGATTTTCAGAGCAATTCTTGTCAAGTTTTCTTTCCTAGTTAAGTTTTGAAGCTTATCAAACATTCAATTATTGAATTTAATTATTTGTAATTCTCCATTGTCTAATCTGTTCTACTAGTATCAAGTGTTTTTAATAATTACTGCTTTAAATATAGTTAGTATCAGAAGTGTTGTTCCCATCTCTTTCATTGCTACTTCCCCCCCATTGTTTTCTTTGAATATTCCAGAAATTTTGCCCTTCCAAATAATTTTGTTTTGTGCAAAATATCCCTTTGGTATTTTTATTGCTTTAGAACTAACTGTAAACAGTCTAGCCAATTAAATATCCCTCTAGTTCAGCAGTTCTTTATTTCCAGAAAACTAAATTTCTCTTTAGTCATTTTAGTTATCCTTTATTTTTTTAAGGAACATTTTGTAATTTTGTAGAGATGTGTATTGAAGGTTCTTTGGTAGACTGACTTCCTATATTTTATTGATTTTGTAATTACTTTGAATGTGATTTTCCTTATTATTACTTTCTGGGTTTTGTTATTGTTTTATAAGTAGTACCTTTAATTTTTGTGGGTTTATTTTATAGTCACCAACTTTACTAAAGCTATTAATTGCCTTAGCTTCTTTTCTGATTTCCTAGGATATTCTGAATAAACTATTAAGTCTTAAACAGATAGGGATGGTTTTGTCTCCTCTTTGCCTATTTGTGAGTGTAAATTTCTTTGTTTTGTCATATTTCTATTATTAGTATTTCTAGGACTGTCAGGAGTTGGTGGTGGAGTTATCCTTGCTTTACTTCTGTATTTCCTGGGAAGGCTTCTAGTGTTTCCTTATTGCGTATAGTGCTAGATTTTGGGTTTAGATATTTTTTTTATCTTATTAAAAATACTATGCCTAAATTTTAGGGGTTTTAACAATTAAATAAATGTTATAATTTATTAAAGGCTTTTCTACATCTATTCATATAATCATGTGATTTGGTATTATTTTATTTTAAATTAATGATTAACTATACTAATTGTATTTTCTAATGAATTATCCTTTCATCCCTAGTATAAATCTAAGTTGGTCGTAGTGAAGTTGTTGTTGTTTTGGGTTTTGTTTTTATTATAAGGTGCTCTGATACTTTTTTTAAAAAAATTAGCATTTATCTCCCTTGCACTGCTTCCCCCAATTAAACATTTTTTTAAATGAAGAATAAAACCCTCATAACAAATGTACAGCAAAACAATTTCCACATTGCCCATGCCCAAAAATGTGTGTGTGTATGTGTGTGTGTGTGTGTGTGTGTGTGTGTGTGTGTGTGTGTGTCTGTATATATATATATAAATTCTTCGTCTTAAATCCATCAATTCTCTGACAGGAGATGGGTGGCATGCTTCATGTTCAGTGAAGTGCTCTGCACTTATGATTTATCATTACATCAGTCCTATCCTTTCAAAGTTGTTTTTCTCTGGGGGCAGCTAGGTGGCACAGTGGATAAAGCACCAGCCTTGGATTCAGGAAGACCTGAGTTCAAATCTGGCCTCAGACACTTGACACTTACTAGGTGTGTGACCCTGGGCAAGTCACTTAACCCTCATTGCCCTGGGGGAAAACAGAAAAACAAAGTTATTTTTCTCTACAATGTTGTCATTGTATAAATTTTACTTCTATTTTTGCCCACTTTACTCTGCATCAGTTCATAATTTTCTTCCTGCTTTCTTCTGAAATTGTACATTTTGTCATTCTTGGGGCATACAGATATTCTAATATACTCACATTCCAAATTCTGCCTTTCCCTAATACATAGGCACTCCCTTAGTTTCCAGGTTGAGGCTATGAAAAGAACTCCTACAAACATTTTTACATATTTAAGCCCTTTTCCTCTTTCTTTGATTTCTTTGTAGGTATAGTCTTAGTAGTGGTATAGCTGGGTTAAATGGTGTCCACAGTTTAACAGCTTTTGGGATATAGTTCCAAATTGTTTTCTAGAATGGCCAGACCAATTCACCACTCCACCCAGTAGCACACTAGAATAGAATGCCAGTTTTCCTGCATCCCCTCTAACATTTTTTGTTTTATTTTTTCCACTGATGAGTGCTGCTATATATTTTTTGCCAGGATTATCTTTGAAAATTTCTAATTGATATTAATTAGATTAGTCTACTGTTGTTTCTTTTCTTTATCCTTCCTCTGATAAAGGTATGAGGAAAAAAACCAACCAACCAAACAAAAAAAGTTATTGTGTTTATTTTTTAGATTTACTTTGCTGCATTCTTAAATATAAATTTTTATGATGCCTTGTAGCTGCATTTTTTGGGTATATAAACAGCTATTTATTTCCTCTTTTATTTTTTCCTTCAGGATATGACAAGGCTGCAAAGATTGCCAAGACAGCACACAAAAATGGATCAACATTGAAAGAAACAGCCATTGAACTTGGATATCTCACAGCAGAACAGTTTGATGAGTGGGTGAGACCCAAGGACATGTTGGGTCCTAAGTAATATATTTAAATAAGCATTTGTAAAAATAATAATAATAAAATAATAATAATAATAATTAAACTGTGTTGAATTTTAAAAGAAATCTAGCAGCCTCTTTTCCTTGTGACCATTATTTGTCTATATCTAGTTAGAATTGCATGTATCTGTGACTTTAAAAAATACATGCAGCCCTTTAAAAAGTTGTAAATCACCTCCCCCCCAAACAAACAAACAAACTGGATCCCTGGTCACTTCTTCCAGTACTACATGCACCCCTTTCATTCTCTTCCTACACACTGGGCTATAAGATTGAGTAAACATATTACTTGTTTCTCTTTACCACTTTCAGATTCTCCCTCCAATACCATCACTCAACATTTCTCTCTCCCTCTCTCTCTCTCTCTCTCTCTCTCTCTCTCTCTCTCTCTCTCTCTCTCTCTCTCCCCCTCTGCCTTGCAATATCCTGGTAGTGATTATTTACCAATAGAGGTTGTTTTTTCTTCCATAAGATTTATTAAGAGAATTCTTGTAATATGTTGAATTAATGAAATGTGACTGAAGGCTTAAGGATATCAATAGCTTCTTGTATTTTGTATTGAAGATTGCTTTTTTTGTGGATCAGATCTCAGTTCGAAGTGGCCAAATTTCACTACTTTCAAAAGGAGTTTAGTACACCATTGTTTACATACAGTCTTTTCTTCTGCCTAACTGCTACCTTGGAGACTTCAGACTTCCTGCCATGATAGCTGCATGAATGGAGATAGGCAGCCTAGTTCCCACAGAGCTACTCAGCACAAACCTGAAATTCACAGCATGCCAAATGCTTATCAAGAAATCCAGTGAAAAATCAAATGACTTCTGACACAGAAATGCACAAAAAACAGCCAGAAGCCCATGGGCAGCAGGAAAGAGAGAACTTCAGGGGGAATGTAGACCTGAATCCAGAGAGGTGGTAGAATAGCTGCTATATGTTGATCTATTCAACTAGAAACCTAAAATAACATTTAAAAAAAAAAAGAATTTTGCGCCAGAGCAGCAAAGATGAATAACTATAGATGATTTCACAAGATAACAAAACCCCTTGTACAAAGTTTAAAACACCTTAAGTTTATCCTCCATGGTGAATACAGGAAAATATACAGGGTTTTGACTGGAGGCCTAGCTATCGGGCTTTTAGTTGTAATGACTGGATGTTGTTGTTCACCCTTTATTCTTGAAGACGACCAATGACATCACAATGTTGGAATCATGGTACGGTGTGTTCAGCTGTGGCTGATCAAACCAATATGAGTTTGTAAGCCACTACCACAAATTGAGCACAAATAGTGGTTGATCAGAACATTTAGAATGGAAATCACTCTGGATTTGCTCAGCTCATGTTTCCTTTGTGCCTCTATGATTTTGCTTTGCTTATGGAGTACAGAGCTTTCTTTGCCGTGGGCACACCATGGTGGACGATCCTGTACCAGCATTTCCCATGCCTCATAGTCAATACATAGTCAATACAAAGTTAATCAGAAATTGTTTGAGAATGCCCTTATATTGCTTCTTCCTGAGAGAACCTAGGTGGCGCAGTGGATAAAGTACCAGTCCTGGATTCAAGAGGACCTGAAGTTCAAATCCAGCCTCAGACACTTGACAGTTACTACCTGTGTGACCCTGGGCAAATCATTTAACCCTTTATGCCCCCCCCCCCCCCAAAAGACATTGCTTAAGAATGTCTTTATGCTGCTGCTTCTTACCACTAGATGAGCACTCACTTTGTGTGAGTCTCTATAAAATGGTCTTGGGTAAGTGTGTGCATTTGGCATTTGAACTACACGATCAGCCCATTGGAGTCTGTTTTGAATGCTTGGCAATTTTGCTCTAGAGAAGACCTTGGTGTCTGTTTTCCTATCTTCCCAAGTAATCTTCAGGATCTTCCTGAAACAGTTCAAGTAGAAGTGGCTCAGTTTTCTGGCATGGCACTATTAAATTGTCCAGGTTTCACAGGTGTACAACAGTGTACTCAGCATGACAGCCCTGTAGACCTTCAATTCAGTATGCAGCCTGATACGTTTCCTCTCCCACACTTTCTCTCTGAGCCTTCCAAATGCCGAGCTGGCTCTCGCAACATATGCATCAACCTCATTATCTGTGCCTTGAAGAGTGAATGTACTGTGAAAGTAAGTGAACTTATCCACAGCATTCAAAATTTCTCCATTTACTGTGACCAGTGGTTCCACATATGATTTTTGCTTGTTTGTTTTGGTGAGGCAATTGGGGTTAAGTGACTTGCCCAGGGTCACACAGCTAGTATGTGTTAAGTGTCTGAGGTCAGATTTGAACTCAGGTCCTCCTGAATCCAGGGCCAGTGCTCTATCCACTGCGTCACCTAGCTGCCCCTCCACATATGATTTTTCCATGGTTACAGAACTATTAGGTATTAGAAGTAGAATTCGAACTCACTTCTCTCCTGCTACCAAATCCAGTTCCTTCCCTATGGTTTCCTTTAGAAACAAGTTTGGGAATGTGCTTCCTACCCAGCATCAGAACATTTATGGAAAGTAATTGTACAAATTGAGGGTGTGAACCCCATAAGAAACAATGTATTTTGACAAGAAAAATTGGTTGGCAAATGCTGAGGTTATTATGAGTAATCATGATGATTTGTTAAATTATTCTAATTTGTTCTGTGCTCTGCTATAGTACTTTTGATCTAAGGATTTCATCAGTCAGTAGAGTTATTCATTTGTGTGTATTTTTAGAAAGGGATTCTCAGTATTGAAATATTTCAAATACCACTGATGTTAATCTTTGGAATTCTTCCCCTCAATTTCTGAGTCACTAGATTAAGATTCTGTCCTAAGAATATTATAATGACATCAGACTTAGTCATAAAACAATTTCTATAGGGCTTAGGGAAAGGAGAGAAAAAATCAGTTGAATCCTAATTTACAAATCACCAATTGAATTTTAAAAATAAATCATTTCAAATCATCTGCAGATGCTTCCAATGACTTATACCCATCCCCTCTTCCAAGTCAATTAGGACTCAGCATTATACATTTTCTGCGTAGAGGTTATTTTATAATTAATAGCTATTCATCAGCTAAGGTGTTTTTTTGTACTCACTTAAAATATAATTAATGGACTAGCACAAGGAAAATTAAGTAATGATATATGGCATAAACACCTAATTTATTACATTATTATAGAAGTATAAGGGAGGCAGCTTTGCTTCCTACCTCAGTCAATGTGATCCCTGAATATCTAAAATTCATCACAGGATATAAAATAGGCATTAAAGAATTTTCCTATAAGACTGAACAATGCCATGAATAAGTCTGTAATTAATTGTCAAGGGGCTAGGTGGCTCATTCTTTAAAATGTAGCTTAGCACATTGTGGCTTCTTGAAGAATACACTGGAGTCAACTTATGACACTTCTTGTGATTGATGCTGTGATGTATCATGTTATAGGAAAAATACTTAAGAAGGCTAAATCTTTATTCTCATTACTATTAGCAACAATAATAACATAAGCTAGAATTCCTATGGTGCTTTAAAGTTTGCAAAGCAAACTTGTTAACTCATTTAGTCCTCACAATAACCCTGGTAAGGTAAATGCTACTGTTTTACAAATGAGAAAACTCAGGTAGGTAGAGAGTGAGTTATTTGTCATGAGTAACAATGCTAATTAAGTGTCATAATCAGTAGTGCCTGACTCTTCATGACCCCATGTGGAGTTTTTTGGGCAGACACTGGAGTGGTTAACCATTTCCTTCTCCAGCTCATTTTACAGATGAGGAAACTAAGGCAAACAGGGTTAAGTGTTTTGCCCAAGGTCACACAGCCAGTGTGTCTGAGTCCATATTTGAACACATATCTTCCTGACTCGTAGTCTAGATTCCTACTCCTTGTGCCCCCTAGCTGCCTCTTTAAGAAATTCATTGTCTTTCTTAGACCTCCATATACTGGAAATTCTCTAACTTGTACCACCTTGTGAAAACTCTATGCCTCCCTTGACCTTGGTTCTGAATTACTCCTAAACATCTTAAGAATTAAATTGATAAAAGTGCTGACAGGAAGCTTTGAGGGTCTTTGAGAGATTGTCTTAACACCTCCCCCGGTTCAGAATCCCTAATTATACTTATTACTGTAATTTCCATACTGTGAGTTGTTGTCCAAGAGCAAAGGTGTGTTTGGGGAACAGGTAGTCATCCGTTTGGCTGGAAGATTGATTTTTGTGATGGTGTGATGGTGATTAATGTGGAATGAATCCAGAAAGATAGTCTGGAGCCATTTTCCCCCCACTACCTACTCTGCTTTTAGATTTCTTTGGCCATTTCCATCAATGCCTTCTTTCCCCGGGAAACTCATCCCTGAGAAATGTCATAATGCTGCAAGGTGAATCTCCCTGGTCCTCACATTTCATCAGCATCCTCTGCTCCTTTGATTGGATTCTGACTAGAGAGCAGGGCCATGGGTTTTACAGCCTCCACTTGAAGAGGGAACTCAGCCCAGATCTTCTTCCCATTTCCCACTGCTTTTAGACTTCTTAGAACTTGCCATCCTGCCCCTTAGTTAGACACTACTCCCCATTCCCTTCACCTTTTCAGCTTCTTGTTGTATATGGTCTTCCTCCATTAGATGGTAAACTCCTGCAGGGACTGTTTTTGGTTTTATTTGTTTTTGTATCCTTGGCTTTCAGGACAGTGCCTGGCATATAGTTGGTGCTTAATAAATGTTTAGTGACTGACTTTGTAGCAAATCTAAAATGTCAGTCTGAGGGATTTTATTCCTGAGAAAATGGGGAAAGATTTTTGAGTTGGTCAGTAACTGGGTCAGACCTTGTTTGAAGTAGATTGTTTTATCTTTCAGTTGAGCAGCAGATATAGTTTGGGCCTGGAGTCAGAAAGACATGAGTTCAAATGACATCTCAATTCCTTACTAGCTATGAGACCCTGGGCAAGTCACATAACCTCCATTTGCTTCAGTTTCCTTAACTGCAAAATGGGGATAATAACAGCACCTGCCTCCCAGATTTATTGTGAAGATCAAATTAAATAATATTGGTAAAGGGCAGCTAGGTGGCACAGTGGATAAAGCACCAGCCCTGGATTCAGGAGTACCTGAGTTCAAATCTGACCTCAGACACTTGACACCTACTAGCTGTGTGACCCTGGGCAAGTCACTTAACCCCCATTGCCCCGCAAAAAAAACCAAACAATAATAATAATAATATTGGTAGTACTTAGCACAATGACTGGCACATAATGGGCACTATATAAATGCTTATCCCTTCCCCATTCTTTTTTTTTTCTATTAATTTTCACAACAGCTCACTGAAATGTTGAAATCTAAACAACTTCCTAGAGAAAAGAGACCACATTTTCAGATTGATTTATAATTTTTTTTTTCTGTAGGATTGTACAAATATCCACTTGTCTACCTGAGTTTTACTTAAAAAAAAAAGATGACAGATATAAAGGGAAGTGACAGGGGAAAGTACAAAAGTAAACTAGGAATATTTTGAATTATGAAAATATGTTTAAAATTTAAGAACTGGGGGCAGCTAAGTGGTGCAGTAGATAAAGCACCAGCCCTGGATTCTGGAGAACCTGAGTTCAAATCCAGCCTTAGATACTTGACACTTACTAGCTGTGTGACCTTGGGCTAGTCACTTAACTCTTATTGCCCCACAAAAAGAAATTAAGAACTGGGTACAAGAGTGAAAAAAAAATTCCATGTACACAGCAGAACATGAGAGGATTCAATATAAAACAATAATTTCCATTTCAAGAAAACCTATATAATAAATACTACACATTGTTTTCAAAGCTACCCAGGTTTTCTTTTGTTCTCTGCTATGCACTTTTTACTTTTTTTCCTTCCCCCTCCCAAAAAAGGGCTACAGTTAAATGAGCATATGAAAATACATAGATATCTATAAACATACACATATATACTCATACACATATATGTAAGACCATACCATGCATATTTCCACTTGTCATCTATTTCTCTAGAGGTGGATAGCATCTTCCTTCACAGGTCCAAGTCTTAACATGTTTTTCATTGTTGTTAATATACTAAAAATAAAACAAAAATATTGTATTATTTGATGGACAATTTCCATTTTAAGCCACACTTCTGTCCCTTTTTCTCCCCATTCAACTAAATCATATGATTCCCCTTAACAAAAACAATTTCTAAAATAGAAACATTTAATTTGTATAATATTGGTATACATTTTTAACATGTTGATCAGAATTTTTTTTTCTCTTTATTTAGAAAGAAAACTATTTAAGGTTTAGCTTTTTACTTTAGTGTAAGGTGGAAGATTTGCTTCTTCAATCCTCAATTGATGTTATAGGATGTAATTATCGATGTGTTTAGCTGAAGAAAAACCAAAAAAAAAATCCCTCTCAATTGGCCCCCACTCTCCTGTGGGTAGAGCCATTCTTTTCCAGATATTTCCTTTATCCATATACTGGGAGATACTTTCTTTTCTAGTAACTATACTCAGCTTGACGCCAGAGGGGAGTATCCTCTGAGCATATCTGGATGAAGGGAAGTCTTCACATGCTTGGGGTAGACATCCCCCTAATGGTCTTTTGGTTACCTTCAACCTGATTTAGTCCATCTGCCAAGACAGTTTTACCAAGTGTGGCTGCTGTGCATGCTATAGCCTCATAGAACTACAAACCTGTGAAGACTTCCCCAGCAGTATGGGCAGATGAGAACAATCTGTTCCAATGGCCATGAAGTTAAGTTGCCTGAAGCAAGTGCTGTGGAGCTCTTTGAGCTTGGTCAGACATCAAAGACCCTAAAGTCAACCACTTCATCCTGGGCCATCGCCAATCATTTTGACTTTTATCTTGCCATTGGACTTTAATGAACGAGGCTGAAAACTTTGCCCAACTCTGCCTCATTTAAATCCAATTCACTCTGGAGTCAAGACATCACCCCCGTGATGTCATCAATTCTCTTTTAAACAAAAGATGAATGACAACAACAACAACAAAGATAAAAATTTTTTTTCCTGAGGGTGCTACCTGCAAGGGAATTTTCTTCCCCAAACTCCCCAAACCTCCAACCAATAAAAATTGATTACTTATCACTCAAGTTTTGTCTAGGGTCATAGGACCATATTCATTAAGTATTTCCCCTGCATTTGGGAAATCATGGAACATAAATAAATCAATATGTTTCTCTTTCATTTTTTCCCAGAGCCCCCAGTCAAAAAGATCTTAGCACTTTCCAAGTCTATTTTCTTTGTCTCATTCTGGGACTCCATATAACCTGCTGTCCACCACCCACTACTTCCCATTCCATTCCCAATAATGAAACAAATGTAAATTAGAAACTGCCATGGTTAATCACAGTTTTATCTTATGCTAGCTTTTGATATTGAACAGAAATCTAAACAAAATTTAAAAGAGCAAGAAATCTTTGGATGTAACATAAACTCTCCTGAACAGAGGAAGTAGAGAGGAGGGACAGGAAAAAAATCACTGTCCGATATAATTTCTCCTGAATAGAAAAATCAGCCATGCCTGGTCAGGCTGCTCTCCCAGTCACAGTGGGCACAATGACTGCTCAAATGCCTCTATTCCCATTTCAGTCTCTGTTGAGCACAGAGAGTCTCTGCCTTGGGCATCTCTCAACTCTAATGAAGCCTTTCTTCCAGAGCAAGGGGAACACTCCCTCTTCCAAGCACAACCTCTCTTTAGTGAGTCAATGTATTAAAAATAAACTGAAGATTTCCATCCTGACCAGTATCCCTCACGTGTATACTTCTGTGGAAGAGGGAGTAAAAGGCGGGATTCCCTGGCATAACTTAGAAATGGCACAATAATATAAATTAAAGATTTCTTGATTTCAATATTTCACTTGTGGGCTTCCTCTGAATTACACTTAGAGATGAGAGGAAAAGGGCAGAGTCCCTACGACTCCCTCCATCTGCTCTCTCACTCCCATGGCTCCCCAACTCCTTCTACTGTTCGACTCTACATGCTTCTACACTATTAACAAGTCAGAGGTCCTAAAGATTTGAACAAAACCTTAGATAGCACTCCTTTATCTCCTTTTACAGGCTTTCCCTCAGGTCCTTGTTTTTTCTTTTTTTCGGGCTTTTTCCTCCAAAATAAGCTCATGAACCATGATCCAAACCAAAGCTTCTTAAACTGTGGGTCATTACCCAATTTGGGGTTACATAAATTGAAAGTAGGTATTGTGAAAAATTGGCAACAGTAAAAGGTTATATGTACCTGTATACCCCGGGATCACATAAAGAAATTTCTCAGGCAAAAAAAAGGATTTCAAGTGGAAAAAGTTTAAGAAGCTGTGATGTAAACCATTCTTCTAAATAACTCCCAGTATAAATGTAATGAATGCAACCACAATTAAAGTCATCACCAATTTCACAAACCAATGCATTGCATTTTGATACTGTTTTCACATTGTTAATTTCATGATTCTGACACGTGATTGGTTGAAAAAGTTCACTGGCCTAGGGGAACCTGTTAGCTTGCTATGGTTGCTTGATATTAGGTTGTGCATACATAATAATAATAATGATGATATAGTAGCAGTAAAATGTTTCAGCATACTAAGTCATTATTCTTTAAAAGGCAGTTAGGTACTTCACTGTATCACTTAAATAGAGAGACTGACATCTATTAATAATAGCACCTACTCAGAGAAACCTCCCAACTGTTTGAATGAAATAGACCATCTGTTTATTGTTTTTGAGATTCATCTTTGTACAGATGGTACAAATGTAGATTCTGCAAGGAATGAGGATAAGGAATACAGAGATCCAAATAGGAAAATGTAGGCTAACAAATTAAAGCTATTTTTCTCTATGGACTTACTCACCTGTGATGTATTAAGAAAGAAATTTTGTAATTTAAGAATATTTCAGTCAAAAATGCAATAGAAAAGCTTTTCAGGACTTAGAAATAGGTAGCTTTACTTTTCTTCTCAGCTCATTGTATGTGTTTGTGTGTTTGTGTGTGTGTGTGAGTGTGAGAAGATTTCTGTTGGAAAGTTGTTGGGAAAAAAGTAGTGGACCTGAGGGTCAGAGTGGAACATTGATGGAATTAAGCCCCTTTCCTCCAAAAACCTCTTTGTATCATGTGAAAAAAATAAGAGACTTAGCAACTGATGTGATATGGACTTACAGAAACATACAGTAGCACATTTGGAATGTTTGAAGGTATTCAGGTTAAGATACTAATAACTAGACTTGTGTGTGCAAGGTTTTTTATTATTATTATTATTAGCTGGCGTTTACAATAGCACTTTAAAGTTTGCAAAGCGTTTTACATATGGTATTTCATTTTATCCAACAAACCCAGGAAATAGGTGCTATTATCTACCTTATTTTAGAGGTGAAAAAACTGAGGCTGAGAGGTCACACAGTTAGTGTGTGAAGCAGGGTTTGAACTCTGGTCTTCCTTTATTCAGGGTCAATGCTTTGCCACAGGGCCAGCTATCTATCTCAGGAGCACAGGAACAGTCAATGGCAGAATCATAAAGTAGGTAAAACTATCACAATTCAGCACAATTGCATGGAGCAAATGAGAAATAAGGGCTGGGAAAGCCAGAATCCACAAGGTTTGTCAGGCACAGGATAGAAGGTGGCTCAAGAAGGGTTGATGTGACAGCACCAACCAACCAGAACCAACTGTAGCAGAGCCTTGATGTTGGATAGTCTTCCAACATCTAAGAATAAATAGGGGGACTCTTGATTTGGCCTTTCTTCTTAAAGCAGGGCTATTGGGCCTTATCCCTTTAAAAGTCAGCTTTGATTCTTTGTGAGGCAGGGACTTGTCTTCTTCAGTCTGTCCAGGACAGTTATGTATTGCGTATAATATCCCTGTCTGAAGGTGTCTGGGAAAATTTCACAATATCATAGACAGAGCTAAAAACAAAAAGCCAAAAACAGAAAAACAAAACTCAAACTGTTTAACAAAAACCTGTCCCCCACAAAAACATAATCAGGGTGAATCAGTTATAAAGACAAACAGACTTTTTTATTTCTTCTTTTTAAATTTTTTTTTTTTGAGAGGCAATGGGGGTTAAGTGACTTGCCCAGGGTCACACAGCTAGTAAGTGTTAAGTGTCTGAGGCTGGGTCCTCCTGAATCCAGGGCTTTATCCACTGTGCCACCTAGCTGCCCCCATTTTTATTCCTTCTTAAGAACTCAGTCACAAGCAATTGCAGGGGAAATCTCTAGAGATTCTAGTGAGATAAGGAAGAGGAGTTATTTAATCAGTTGGAGGGGGAGGTTATATGGTCCCTGTATCATCCAGGTCAGGATTAACTTCCTGCTTCCTGGGTTTATAACAGAATGCTCTTTAATCTATTTGCACAATACAAATCAGTCTGGTAGCTCACTCCTTTAAAGCAATGTGGATGTGAAGCAGGAAACCTCTGGAGATTTTTGCAGATAAGAGAAATCCATGTAACCCCCCAATTAGCTCAGGGATGCTGGGGAGTGTAGACAGTAGACAGTGATGTATCTGGAAGATTCAAGAGAAACCTACTTGGTTTGTCCTATTGTTCTCAAGAATGGCTGATTATTTGTGTATCAGCCAGGTTCAATCTCTGTTACCATAAGGGACCTTTGATTTGTTAGGCTAGGTTTTTATACAGCTCCTCTGGAAAAACAAGGGAATTTTACCAAAGAATCATCAAAACAAAACAAACAACAATAACAAAACCCACCTGGGATACCATCTAATAATAGGTAGTGCTATTTTTACTAGTAATCCAGAGAACATAATTAGTTCAAAGCAAAGGCTTAGTAAAAATAAATAAACAAAAATAGGAGCAATAAAACACTCCCCCATAGTAAGGCACACTTTCTCACAAGTACACATTTATTAAAGGGAAGAATAGACAGAACTAGGGAGGACAAATGCATGGAGCATGTGTAGCCAGAACACATACATGGAAGGACATATGGAGAAGGGTCAAGACACATGTGCCTAAAGGTACACACTTGGAGAATGTTTGTGGTCAGGGTATTTATGTAGGGAGGACAAACACAGGAAATGCACGTGGAAGGGCAACTTATATCTGTACTATTGGATAGCTGTAGATGTTTTCTGGTGAGTACATTTTTTTCTCTCATTGGGCCTGTCCCCATCATGGCTGCTCCCTGCTAGGTATTATTTCCTTCTGTCCTTACTAGGAATTAATTGCATTTCTGTTCCTTCTCACAGTATTGTCTCTATTTCCTGTTTCCCACTGCTTTATCAACCAGTTTTCTGGGATACTTGCTCATCATCCTGACTCTCACATAGTGACTAAAGAGTCTCTCTCTGAGAAGGCTGGCCTGATATTTTAATAACATCTGAGCAATAAGGTATCATACTCAACCAAAGGAGGCTGAACAAAAGGTAGGCAAAGTTTCTCAGCCTAATGTTATAGCTATTTTAACTGCCTTTGTCTAGGCCTATATCATAGTCCTTTGTCATAGGCAATTATCTGCCTTAGGGTTAGAAATTCTTTTAACTCTCATTTAACTTCTCAGGGAAATTCCATGTTTCCAGATACATTTTAGGCAGCCCAGCCAAATTAAACCCATAGGAACTGTGTGGAAGCTGAGTTATGAAATCCAACTTGCTCCCAAGATCCTCTCTGGATTGGTATACAAATTAATCTGAACAAGGACAAAAACTAAGCTAAAAAGGCAAGATCACTGTTTACCTTCCTGGCCAAAATTCCTTTCTTGGACATGAAAATGCCAATAAAAGACTGGTTTTGTGCCATGGATTTACAGCTAGAAGGGATGTCAGGGATCACAGCTAGGTGGAGCAGTGGTTAGAGCATTGGCCCTGGAGTCAGGAGGACCTAAATTAAAATTCAGCCTCAGACACTTGACACTTGCTAGCTGTGTGATGCTGGGCAAGTCACTTAACCCCAATTGCCTCAGACATATGGGGCCATCTCCACTCATAGAAAGAAGCTAAGTGTGACCTTGTTCAAGGTCACAGACGTGCCTGTGGTTGAAGCTCCAGCCTTGTCTTTATTGGAACTATCCTCCCCTTGGGGTAGGGAGAGGGAGCCTGAACATGTGGATTTATAAGTACAGCCCAAGTCTATACATTCTAGATTCCACATTACTTGATCTACTTTTTACTAGTGAGTAAAGTGACATTACTGAGAGAAGTGGATTCCTGAAATGTGAGTGAGTAATTTGAAGACTGTATTAAAGGTCCCTTCTACAGTGCTGTCCTATATTATGAGAGTAGTCCTGGTCATGGAAAGGAATACTACTGTTAGGTGCTGCCCACTTGTCAGGGATACTGTACATATGGGTTGTACTCTTGGATCTGCTGGAACCACCTTAAGCTGAACACATTGTTAAATTTTCAGTGGGAGCATTTCTATCTCAGAAATCAGCAAACACTACAAATTAGGGCTTGGTTTATTATTTTATTGGTTGTGTAGACTTAAGAATGTTATGGAGAAAATGTTAATGATGCAAATTTGATTTAAAAGTGTGTCATGGGTACTTTTTTTTGGTTGGGGGGAGAGGGGGAGAGGAGCACTAAGTATTTACCAGAACACCTGTGGGTGTATTTGATGATCTCTAAGGTCCTATTCAGTTCTGAGAGTTTATTATTCACTACATTTTTGCTTCGGCGTTATTGTAGTTCCAATGAAAGCACCAGTGGATTAATTCATTTTACTCCACTTCCAGAGAACAACAACATGATACCCTGATGCCAATAAAACAAGGAAACTGCCAAACTACTTCATAGTTCACAGTTTGAAACCTCACTTTGTCATCTCTCTTCCTCCTTTTTTCTCTCTTCCTCTCTCCCTTTCTCTCTCTCTATTTCCCTCCCTCCCTTTCACTCTCCACTCCACCTCACTCTGTCTCCTGGGTGGTGTCCTTTGGCATTTAAAACACTTCACAACCTGGCTTCTTTGTACTTTTCTATTCTTTTCACATTCTACTCCCCTTCATGAACTTGATGGTTCAGTATACTGACTGTTTCTTATTCATAATGTTGTCAAGTCTAGAAATAAATCAAAGGCATGAGTTAAGGAATATAGTGTCTTAATTGAGATAGGAGGTAGCAAAACTACCATGAGCGAAAAACACAATGGATTTCCCAACTCTAAGACCCATTCAAAAGGGGTTTTTTTTGTGTGTTTTTTTTTTTTGTTTGGTTGGTTTTTTTGCAGGACAACAAGGGTTAAGTGACTTGCCCATGGTCCCACAGCTATTAAGTATCAAGTATCTGAGTCTGGATTTGAACTCAGGTCTTCCTGAATTCAGGGTCTGTGCTTTATCCACTGCACCACCTAGCTGCCCCCTCAAAAGTTTCTTATACATTCAGGAGGAGAGGGGAAGGAGGTAGAATGGAAGTAGCAAGGCCTGATCATGAGTTCTCAATGGCACTGGGCAATCTGGCCAAGGAAAACTACTTTATTCTGTCTGTTTTGTCCTTCATGCCATCAGTTTCTGGGGAAGAGGGCAAGGACATTAGAAGCTGAGATTCAGTTTAAGCTAAATTCCTTTAGGAGGTAAAATCTCCAGGGTGGGGTTGGGGGGTGGGAGTAGTGGGGGAGGGGGTTAAGGTGTGGTTCAGCTCAACCTAATCAAGAGTAAATATCTTAAGAATAGGAATCTAAGCATATTACTGAAATTCTGACTTTACAAGGATCATTTAAGGGAGTGGCAGTCCATATTACATTTGGTATTTATTATATTTGCGATTTTTTCTATTGACATGCTGTCAGGGGATGTCCTGACAAATGTTTAACAACACATTCTTTAAAAGAAAAGGGAGGGGTAGCTAGGTGGTGCAGTAGATAGAGTACTGGCCCAAGAGTCAGGAGGACCTGAGTTCAAATCCAACCTCAGACACTTGACACTTCCTAGCTGTGTGACCCTGGGCAAGTCTCTTAACCCTAATTGCCTCACACACACAAAAAAAAGACAGAGAGAAAGAAAAAGAAAGAAAAAAAGGATGCACAGCACATTTCAATCTTTAATCTGTATTAGCATTTTTCCATCACTTTGTTAAGTCTAGACAAACATCAAAACAATAAGTCAAGCCTTGATTTAAAGCATTTACTGGTTTCTGAGATACATTTTAAAAATCTTAATAGTATTTTATTTTTTCCCAGTTACATGTAAAGTTTTCAACATTCGTTGTTTTTGTTGTTGTTGCTGTTTTGTTTTTTGCGGGGCAATGAGGGTTAAGTGACTTTCTGAATGTCACACAGCTAGTAAGTATCAAATGGATGAGGCCGAATTTGAACTCACTCAGGTCCTCCTGAATCCAGGGCTGGTGCTTTATCGGCTGTGCCACCTAGCTGCCCCCTCAAAATTCGTTTTTATAAGATTTTGAGTTCCAAAATTTTCTCCCTCCCTCCCTTCCCAAGACGGCAAGTAATCTGATATAGGTTATATATGTACAGTCTCATTAAACATATTTCCACATTAGTCATGTTGTGAAAGAAGAATCAGAACAAAAGTGAAAAACCTCAAAAAAGAAAAAAAACAAAAACAAATGTAAAAATATTATGGTTCAATCTGCATTCAGATTCCACAATTTTTTTTCTGGATGTGGAGAACATTTTCCACCATGAGTTCTTTGGAATTGTCTTGAATCATTGTACTGCAGAGAGGAGCCAAGTCTATCATAGCTGATCATCACACAATGTTGCTGTTACTGAGTACAGTGTTTTCTGGTTCTACTCACTTCACTCAGTATCTGAGGTGCATTTTTAAGGGGTAAATGCTCACACTGAAATTTTTATCACTGGACTCTGGTTTGAACTAGCTCCAGCATCATCTTCCTGCTTATCTCCTATTACTGAGCTTCTATACCAGCTGTTCTCAATACATGAAATGCTCTCCCGACCTTGGCTCTAGAGTTGCTTCCTCCAAAAGGCCTTTCCTTATTCCTTCAGCTGTCATCCCCTCCAAAGGTCAGTTTCTCATTACTCTGCACTCATCTCATAGGCTCTTATATATGTTGTCTCTTCCAACCGAATGGAAACTCCTTTTGGGCATAGACTAACTTTTGGTTTTGCTTTTTCCTTGTATATCCAACACTTAGTGCAGTTCCTGGCACAGAGTAAGTGATTAATATATGCTTGTTATTTGTTTCTCTGCATCCTGGGAAGTAAAGGAGTTTAGAGGTTACTTAAGTGGGAAAATCAGGAAACTGTAAGAAAACATTCATATTGTTTTTGTTGGGCACTGTCAAACAGTATGATCTAATGATACTAGTGGGGCAAAAGAAAAAATTGATTTAACTTATAAATCATTTAGTGTCCCCCAAGAAAACTGGGAGCTCTTGGAAGAATTAAGTTTTGATATTTTCTCCCTTTTAAATAGCTTGCTTTGGGAGCTGGCCCTGTTTTCTAAAACCCAGTTTGGCACTAAATCCTGGGTTTCAGAAGGTCTTATTAAAGCCATAAATCTTTTGTTTCCTAAAGTGTGGTTTTGTTTATTCCTATGAACCACCTTGTGCTGCTTTCATAATTCCAAGTGGTGGAAGTCCAAATATTCTTCAATAGCTATCTTAGTTTTTCAGAGGAGAGAGTGAAGTTTAGAGGAAGGGAGTATTTTAATAAATTACTTTGATTATCGGCTTAAACAAATAAAATTGACATTTAAATATATATATATATATATATATATATATACATATATATAAACAAAAATATTGTACATGAAACTGCACATCTTCAATATGTATGATTTGCTTGTATCTTTTTTAATTACCTGTAAAAACAATTTTTAACATTCATTTTTTAAACTTTTGAGTTCCAAATTCTTTCCCTCCCTTGCTCCCCTTACCCTTTCCTGAGATGGTAAGCAATTTGACATAGATTATACATGTGCAATTAAGCAAAACATTTCCACATCAGTCATGTTGAGAAAGAAAACATACACCCCCCCCCCAAAAAAAAAGACCCATGAGAAAAATAGAGTGAAAAATAGTATGCTTTGATCTGCATTTTGATTCTATCAGTTCTTTCTCTGGAGGTAGATAACATTTTTCATCATGAATCCTTTGGAATTGTCTTGGATCATTGTATTGCTGAGAATAGCTAAGTCATTCACATACAATATTGCTTTTACTATCTACAATGTTCTCCTGGTTCTGTTCACTTCACTTTGCATCAGTTCCTGTAAGTCTTTTCAGGATTTTTCTCAAATCATACTGCTTATCATTTTGTCATGGGGTGCAGAGTCCCCCAGAAGTTCTCTGGGGCACATTGAGGAATCTTCTCCTTGAGAAACTAAACTAGAGGACAGATGCGCCTAGAGAGATAAGTGGAACCAAATTGGACTGAGCTAGCTTTAGAATCTCCACCCTTCAAGCTGATCTCCTTTACCCCGGGGAGATAAATTTGGGTGTGGCTGTCGCCTTTGTGTCCTGAAGAGAGATCCATAGCCACCTCTCACCCAATTCCTCTAGTCACCACCAGTGGGGGATGGTCCTCCCTCACTACAGGAACTTTCCACAGGCAGATGGTCCACCCCCATCAGCCCCCTATAAAAGTACCTGCCAGTCTCCCTCGAGGAGATTAGTACCTCAGAGCCACATGCTTTGTTCCATATACCTATCTCCCCATGAGAAATCCAAGGATTTCTTTCATGGTTTCCCTTCCCACCCCCCTTCCCTTCCCTTGCCCCTAAATAAACTACCATCTTATTCTAACTGCTTTTGTGTGCAAGAGGGTGTAATTCTTTACAGAGAAATTCCTAAGAACCCCAACCCCTAACCCAAACCCCGTACCCCATTTTCCCCCATAACAATTTCTTATAGCACAATAGTATTTTGTTACAATTATATACCACAACTTGTTCAGACATTCCCTAGTTGATAGACAGGAAATAAGTACTTTGGCAAAGAGCTCATACATAGTCTACTGATGCCAAATAGTTTGGGGATTTTACCTGATCAAAAAAAAAAAATTCCCACTTAGGTTTCTAGTGTTTTTCTTGATCAATAGGGAAAGGTCTATGTCAAAAAGATAGAGGTTTGTCCTTTCATCATATTGATCTACCATCCTTTAATGTTACATCTGTTATCAGATGTTGAGAACAGTGAAGTTGAGAAGGTAACTGAACTAAAATCTAAAATAGTCTCAACTTTTAGCATTTAATATAAAGGCTTTCTACCAATCAAGAAATACTTTGTTGTTGCGCAGTCATGATTGACTCTTTCTTTCTTTCTGCAGGACAATGAGGGTTAAATGACTTGCCCAGGGTCACACAGCTAGTGTCAAGTGTCTGAGGCCAGATTTTAACTCAGGTCCTTCTGATTCCAGGGCCGGTGCTTTATCGACTGTGCCACCTAGTTCTCCCCATGTCTGACTCTTTCTGTCCCCATTGACAGTTTTCTGGGCAAAGATACTGGAGTGATTTACCATTTCTTTCTGCAATTCATTTTACAAATGAGGGAACTGAGACAAATGGGGTTAAGTGACTTTTCCAGTGTTGAACAGCTAGTAAGTATTTTAGGCCAGAAAATGGATCTTCCTCACTCCAGGCCTAGCACTCTATCACTGTACCACCTAGCTGCCCCAACAAATACATATTGAGTAACTAATGTGCATAAGGCACTCTGCTAGACCCTGTAGAGACAGAATCAAGAGTAAGGATGTGGTTTCTACCCTGGGGTAGATAGAGATGCAAAAAGGTGAAATGTTAACATAAGGTGAGTTCCAGTGGCAATTCCCCTAACTCCCCCTCCCCCAGCCCAATATTTTACTGCCACCACATTAACCTGGACATGAAATGTTGATCTGAAATTGTCAAAACATTTTACAAGAGTCTTTCCTGGATGGGAGTAAACCTTCATGAGCTGCCTTTCTTTTGCCTCAGTTTTACTGGATTGAAGAATTTCTGCTTTTTAAGAGGTTCATTATATTTACCATTGTCCTCATGTTTATACTTAAAGCTCTAAGAATTTCAAGTTGGATATAGAGAAGACCAGTTTCTTTATGTTGCTTCTATATTCAAAATTTTAAATCCTGTAATAACCATATTGAGGATTTAAAAAAAAAAAAAGAATTGACATGATTTAAATGAACTGCTCAGCTCCTGTAGAAGTTATCTACAAGAACATGAGTTTTTCCTTATTCCATACAATCCAACCAGTCTAACCTTAAATAAATTTTTAGAGGAAAAAAGTATAAAGTTATGTGAAGCTACTTAGGATGAGCCCCTGTGGAGAAAGAAGACCTCCGGGTTCTGGAGTTACCTTTTGATGACAGAGCACCACAATCCAACCAGACTCTTCATTACTTGTCAAACTTAGTGAAAATTAAATGTTGTAAAGGAGCTAGTTGTTTCATTTCTGTTCACAATATTTCAGGTCCTGGGGAAGCTCAGTGGTCATTGAGCCTTGTGTGAAGGAAGTGTGAAGTATAAAGATGCAGAGTAGATCCAACAATTCTGGAGATCAATTTGGAACTATCTATGCCCAAAGAGCTTTAAAACTGCATATGGGGGTGGGGTGGGGCAGCTAGGTGGTGCAGTGGATAGAGCACCCGCCCTGGATTCAGGAGGACATGAGTTCAAATCCAGCCTCAGATACTTAACACTAGCTGTGTGACTCTGGGCAAGTTACTTAACCCCAACTGCCTCACCCAAAAAAAAAAAAAGTTTTGGGGCAGCTAGGTGGCACAGTGGATAAAGCACAGGCCCTGGATTCAGTTGTACCTGAGTTCAAATCCAGCCTCAGACATTTGACACTTACTAGCTTTATGACCCTGGGCAAGTCACTTAACCCCCATTGCCCTGCCCCCCCTAAAAAGAATCACTATTTGGGGCAGCTAGGTGGTGCAGTGGATAAAGCACCAGCCCTGAATTCAGGAGTACCTGAGTTCAAATCCGGCCTCAGACACTTGACACTTACTAGCTGTGTGACCCTGGGCAAGTCACTTAACCCCTCATTACCTTGCAAACCCCCCCCCAAAAAAAACAAAAAAACAAAACAAAACAAAAAACTGCATACAGGGGGCAGCTAGATGGCATAGCAGATAGAGCACTGGCCCTGGAGTCAGGAGGACCTGAGTTCAAATCCAGCCTCAGACACTTGACACTTACTAGCTGTGTGACCCCGGGCAAGTCACTTAATCCCAATTACCTCACCCTCCAAAAAATTATAAAAACAAAACAAAAAAAACCAAAACGTGCATACCCTTTGACGCAATAATACCCACTGCTAGGTCTATATCCCAAAAAGATCATAAAAATCGGGAAAGGACCCATATGTACAAAAATATTTATAGCAGCTCTTTTTGTGGTGGCAAAGAATTGGAATTTGAGGAAATGCTCATCAATTGGGGAATGGCTGAACAAGTTGTATATGAATGTAATAGAATGCTATCATGCTATAAGAAATGATAAGCAGGAAGATTTCAGAAAAACCTGGAAAGACTTAAGTGGACTGATGCTGAGTGAAGTGAGCAGAACCAGGAGAACATTGTTCATAGTAGTAGCAACATTGTATGATGATTAACTGTGACTGACTTAGCAATACAATGAATGATCCAAGACAATTCCAAAAGACTCATGATGGAAAATGCTCTCCACATTCAGAAAAAGAATTATGGAATCTGAATGCAGATCAAGCATACTAGTTTCATGTTTTTGTTTTTCTTTCTTATGGTTTTCCTTTTTTGTTCTGATTCTTTTTTTGCAACATGACTAATGCAGAAATATATTTATCATAATTGTACATATATGACCTATATCAGATTGCTAGCTGTGTCAGGGAGTAGGGAGGAAAGGAAGGGAGGGAGAAAAATTTGGAACTCAAAATCTTACAAAAATAAATGTTGAATATATATATATATATATAAAATTGGAAAAATAAAATTCTATCAAGTAAAAAATATGCAGTATATAAGATATAGGACAAAAATATCTGGGAGCCTTTAACAGCAAGGAACTTCTTTATTTGGAAAAGTATCCCCCTAAAATATTGTTATACTTCAAAGACTCATAAGGGCACAGAAAGACATGTTGCATTCAGTAAATCTGTACTGCCTGTATTATTGCCTTGGAAATAGAAATTAGAGAAAGAATCTAGGACAAAATTGTTCATACTAACCAATGTGTGGGATTGATGAACAAATCTAATGAAGCTTTCATAGTATAAAGGTACTCTGTCTTTTTTAAATAAATGGAGCAGAGTAATTATGAAAGGGACAGAATTTTTTATTTTATTTTATTTTTGTATTCTTTTGGTAAAGGAGGAGATTTATATCATCAAAGGATGTGAGATATTGCCGCTGTTATGAAGGAACATTTTGATGCCCAGTAAGATTAGAAAAAGAATGTCTTCTTTTGTTTTTGTGAGGCAATTGGGGTTAAGTGACTTGCCCAGGGTCACACAACCAGTAAGTGTTAAGTGTCTGAGGCCGGATTTGAACTCAGGTACTGCTGACTCCAGGGCCGGTGCTCTATCCACTGCGCCATCTAGCTTCCCCAAGAATGTCTTCTTAATATGCACTGCTAATATATAGGTTTGAAGAAGCACAGTTTTCAAATGGGTTTTAGACAGTTTTGGAAAGGAAAAGACCTGTGGTGTAAAACATAAAGACTGAGAATTATGGTTCTAGAGACCCTCTGGAGGGGCAGGGGGAAAGAAGGGTGTATCTTTTTTTAGTGCTATTGATTCAAGCCCATATTTGATGTATTTTCCACAACATAAACCACCAATGATTAGTTCCCCAATTTCATTTAACCAGTTAAAATCAATGAGCTTTTACAAAGTAATATTTACTGTGAAGATACAGCAAGAACAGAGGTACAAATGTTTCTCCCCAACACCTGGTGGGCATGCTCTTCTCCTATATCACCTGTGTCTTAAACTGAACTCAGCTGAAACATTGATCCCACTGAGTTCACTTCCAAATTAAGCCTAGCTGATGGATGAATCACAATCCTCTTGGCTGCCTTCAGTCTATGCTGACTCAAACAGGTTGCTTGGCACTTCTATTTTCAGGGATGGCCATAAAATCTGTGATGGATTCTGGTTCCCCAACCTCTGGTGACTCATCATTTCAACCTTTGGAAGCTCACAAGGTCATAGCCATTTTCAGTACTTAAAGTGAGGGTGGAGGCAGGGAGACAAAGCAGGGAGAAACAAAGACAGAAACAGTTACACAACTATGTGCTCACAGGCCACAAGACAGCAGCCCCTGCAGGAAAATAAACGTCTGAGACTCCTGCTCCTTTGAGGACTTTAGATAGTCCTTGCCTCCTCATTTGAACACAGCTACTCTGAAAAAATAAGATAAAGAAAAGAAAAGATTAAAACAAGAAAGAAAAGAAAATTGCCTTGTATGGTTAGCACCTTTTTGAATGCAACCCAGTTCCAGGTTGCTGGCTAATCAATACAACAGTTCGTCTCTTCATCGCATGATTAGTAATAATAACAACAACATTTGCATAGTGCTAACTATGTGCCAGGTGCTTTACAGTTATTATCTCATTTGATCTTCAGAACAACTCTGGGAGGTAAGTGCTATTATTAGCCCCATTTTACAAACGAGGAAATGGAGAGAGACAGAATGTAAGTGACTTGCCCAGGGACACATAGCTAGGAAGGGCCTGAGACTTAATTTGAACTCTGATCTTTGTGACTGAGCCACTATACTAACTGACCGTACTAGGGTTCTGTAAGTGGAATTGTTTTTTTTTAAATATCTACAAATGCTCTAAATAGGGAATCAGGAGAGCTAAATGGTGCAGAAGATAGACTCTGGGGGGCAGCTAGGTGGCGAAGTGGATAAAACACTGACTCTGGATTCAGGAGGACCTGAGTTCAAATCTGACCTCAGACACTCAACACTTACTAGTTGTGTGACCCTGGGCAAGTCACTTAACCCTCATTGCCCTACAGAAATACCCCAAAAAACAAAAAAAAGAAGATAGACTCTGGTTCAGGAGTCAGGAAGACCTGAGTTCAAATTCAGCCTCAGACACTTCCTAGCTGTGTGGCCCTGGAATTACATTCTGTCTGTTTCAGTTTCCTCAGCTCTTAAAATAGGGATTATAATAGTGCTCCCTCCCAGTGTTGTGAGTATCAAATAATATGTATTTACCACAGTGCCTGGCATAGAGTAGATGCTTAATAAATGAGTGTTTCCTTCCCTTTCCATTATACATCTTCAGGCCTTTCCAGAAGCAAGTCTTCTGGCCTCTTCTAGCCATAGATAAAGCACACAGTGCATACTATGAGGATGGGATTGGCCAGGCTGCCAATACATCATATCATAGACTACCAACTTGGCAGAAATGTAACTCTTGTCTTTTGGCTACTAACAACTTTTTTGGACAAGGTAAAAATTTTTTCCTATCAAGCCATTGGGAAGTTCTTGTTGATCACTTCCATTAATTGAACTTTCCTTCAATCATGTAGTACTGAGTTACAAATCCTTTTCAAATCTTTTGCCCAATACCACTGTTTTCTCAGCAAATGTCAAATTTAGAGAGAGTGATGTGAGGGTGGATTTAATTGATCAGATTGATTAATAAGGCGTCCCAAAGAATTACAAGACTCAGTGACTCAGTTTCCTAAGTTTTATTAGAATACTGTGAGGCCACAGGGAGAATCACCCAAGGAGAGAGGTGTCTCAAATAGGGAAAAGAAAAATGGTTACATTTATAATGAGAAAAAGTAGATAATCTCCTCATTATCTTAATCTCCTCCTTAAGGAGGTACCTGGGAGGTCTTATCCTAATTTGGACTTCCTGGGGTCCTAAGACAACCCGCCAGGTGGGTACCTTTTTCCCTGCAGGTGTGTTTTGGGGCTTACATGTCATAACTTGAACTTAAGGACACATTTGGCCTTTTCTGGGCATGTTCCTAAAGACATACTTAAACTTGTCAGACCCAGAGGGTCTCTGTGTTGATGGTATCTCTTTACTTAAGATCTGGTTTCTAGGTGTCCTGTCATCTAGGAATATCAATGGCTATTAATGGTTAGTGGTCCCTAGTTAAAGTCTAAGCTTCTCTTGATAGTATTGGTTGGTAGGAACTGAATCCTCTTGGTTGCTGTAAGAACACAAACCTTAGTTTCTCTGTTAACCCTTTTAGGTACTATTGATCTTAGGTTATCTGTTATCCCCATTTAGCTACTATTGATAGATTATCTGTTAACCCTTTTAGCTTCTTCCATCAAAAGTAGGTATCAAGGGAGCAGCTAGGTGGTGAAGTGGATAAAGCACTGGCCCTGGATTTAGGAGCACCTGAGTTCAAATCCAGCCTCAGACACTTGACACTAGCTGTGTGACCCTGGGCAAGTCACTTAACTCTCATTGCCCTGCAAAAAAAGAGTAGGTATCAAAATATCCAGCACATCCTGGGAACTACAAAGAATAATCTGAACCTTTTGTGGTTTCTTTTTATTTAAGTATTTAAGAAAATGCCTATGTAGCAATCGCCTTCTAGCATATATAGAATATGATTTTTACTTTAGTAAATATTTTTTTAAAGTTAGAGATATTTTGTTATTGTAGCTTAAAGCAATTCTTAATCAGATTTCTGAAAATCTTGTAATTTGTTTTAATGTACCTTTTGGAAGTTAAGTACCAATGATTGCTTTTGTCAAAAGTGATTTGAATTTTTTTTTAACTCCCTTTATCTATTCTTACCCTCTTCAGGGGAAAATTAAAAATGAGTTGCTGATATAAACTGAGCAGACCTCCAGTATTTTGTACTTTGAGCTATGTAATTTGCAATATTTGGATATGTGATAATTTGTTTTTATTATATAATTGATAAAATGGTGGTGTATTATTGAGTTCCATCATATTATTTATACTCTCTTGGTAATACGTGATTATAGCTTTGTGAGAGAAATAATTTCTTGCTGATCACCAGCTCATAAAATCTAATGTGAGTTTAAACATTAAAATAAATAAGTATAGAAATTTTTAAAAAGAAACAGAAAAGTTGCATAACAATAATAGGAATGTTGAATGCCTAATGCAGCTGTTGAACTAAATTGTTGAAGACAGTCTATTATTAATTATGATATGAATACTGTGAATTTCCCTCATACATTATTGTTGTTGTTCATTCATTTCAGTCATGCCTGACTCTTCGTGACCCCATTGGGGTTTTCTTGGCAAAGATACTGGAGTGCTTTGCTATTTTCTTCTCCAGCTCATTTTACAAATGAGGAAACTGAAGCAAACAGGGTTAAGTGACTTGCCCAGGGTCACATAGCTAGTTAATGTCTGAGGCCAGATTTGAAATTAGGAAGATGAGTCTTCCCAATTCCAAGCCCAATGGCATATCCACAGTACCATACTCAACACCATCCCCACCTTTTCACCTTTGCTCCAATTAATGAGGAAGAGGTGGTCTTTTCCCTTGCCAGCACCAAATCTTCTGCCTGATTCCCTGATCCCAACTCTATCTCCTCAGAATTTTGCTTATTATCATCCCCTTTCTTCCCAACCTTCAGTTTTCTCTTTAACCACTAATTCTTTCTTAGTTGTCTCTCAGAGACCTGATTTGAATTTAGGTCCTACTGACTCCAGGCCCTAATACATTAACATTATTGCCATATTTATTCCAGTTATGTGCGGATTCATTTTGTTTCCCTGACTTGAAATCCCTCCTTCTTCCTCAAGCCTTTTTATCTAAATCCTACTTATTTTTGAGATAGACAGAAAGTAACAATGGATGGAAATAATGGATATGCAAATTGGTGCTCTAAGTAAAGAACACTTCCCTAACAATTCAAATTATCCACAAGGGAACTAGACTGACTCTAAAGGGGGTGGCTTCCTATCTTCTCATCCATTCCAGATCTTCAAGCAAAAGCCAGTTAATGACTCCTGGTTACATTGTAGAGGAATGCCTGTTTATGTGCATTAGAATGTGAGCTTCTAGAGGGCAAGGACTGCCTTCTGCCTCTTTCTGTATTTCCAGTACTTAGCACAGGGCTTGGCACATAGTAGACTTAATAAATGCTTATTGATTGATTCAGTAAACCAACAGTAAAGGGTCCCTGAGAAGAAGGTACATGAGGCAAATGAGTATAAAAAGAATATATTTTTCTCCAAGGAAATACGGCTAATGGTTCTTGAAGTAAGGAAGAACTGAGTTCAAATTCTGCCTCAGCTACTTACTGTGTGTTCTTGTCTATGTCACTTAGTCTCTTTGTTTTTTTTTTTAGTGAGGCAATTGGGGTTAAGTGACTTGCCCAGGGTCACACAGCTAGTAAGTGTTAAGTGTCTGAGGCCGGATTTGAACTCAGGATCTCCTGAATCCAGGGCCGGTGCTCTATCCACTGCGCCACCTAGCTGCCCCTCACTTAGTCTCTTTTACCCTTAGTTTTCTGATCTGTAAAATAGGAATAAAAATAGTTCCTACCTTACAGAATCATTGTGAAATTAAATGATATATGTAATGTACTTTGCAAACCTTAAAGTGGATCCTAAGTTATATCTGTGTATGCATGTGTTTGTGTATACATTACATAGCTCAAATTACAGAATACTGGAGGTCTGTTCAGTTTATATCAGCAACCTATTTTTAATTTTCCCCTGAAGAGGGTAAGAGTAGAGAAAGGGAGTTAAAAATGTATACGAAAGGGGGCAGCTAGGTGGCGCAGTGGATAAAGCACTGGCCCTGGATTCATCAGTACCTGAATTCAAATCTGACCTCAGATACTTGACACTTACTAGCTGTGTGACCCTGGGCAAGTCACTTAACCCTCATTGCCCTGCAAAAACAAAACAAAACAAACAAAAAAGCTACAAGGTTTGGCTTGCAGTTCTAGAGCAATAGAAAAAAAGTTAAACAAAAATGTATTAGTTAACATTTATATAGTGCTTTAAGGTTTGCAAAGCACTTTACATATATCATTTAATTTCACAATGACTCTGTAAGGTAGGAACTACTATTACTGTGTGCAGTATGGAAACTTGGTATAGGACAGTTTGAGACACTTGGTCCCAGACTGTCCCAATTTGTGGCCATACCAACAGAAAATAAGAGCCATCAGCACCATCATATTCAGACTAGGAAGTCAATCACACACTCATTTATTCATTCAATAAACTTTTCTTAAGTTGTGTACAGTGTTCAAAATATCAGGCTAGGTCCATCCAGAATGAGATACAAAGTTTAGACAAGCCTCAGTTCTTATCTAGCTTATAGTTACACATAGAAATAAGACATAAACAGTCAATAAACACTTATTAAATACCTACTGTGTGCCAAACACCTTGATAAGTGCACATTTACTGTCATCATCATCATTATTTTTGTAAAGAACTGTGAATTCTTCTGTAGAGGAAACTCCTGGTGTGGAAACTCCTTATATTAATGCAGCTCATTACCTTTCTAATTTTTAGTCTCGAGAGAGTTGTCTGGGACATTGGGACGTTAAGTGGCTTACCATGGTCACACTGCTAGTATATATACAAGCCAGGACTTCCCAACTCCAAGGCCAGCCCTCACACAGGATCTCATTCTGCTTCTCTTGGAAGGTTGTAAAACAAATTGCCAACTGAGGTCCTAGAGAAAATGTCACAGAATTTAATAATGCTTAATAGTATTTAGAAGTACTTAATAGGACTACTATATTCAGCACTTCTTAGGTAATTAAAAAAAAAAAACTTCTTCATGCCTGAATTACTTATTTTAATTGCTTATATCACCTGCAGTTTCTTGGAAATTGCCAACCCTTCTCTTCAATCAGTGACTGACTGCCTATGGACCTCTTTAATCTGCATGGTGAAGTTGTTTTATTAACAGATGTTGTGTTTGATTCTACCCTATTTTTTTAAGTCACATCCATCTTTAAATTGAATAATTTAATCATCTCTATGCCAGAGTGATTCTTGTTAACTTCCAGTGATCCTGTGAGCTTGTGGGAATGTATGAAATACATTTCTTAAATAGGTCTTTAATCATTTGAGAATTTACAGATTTAATTTAAATAGAGGAAGCAAGGTGAAACAGAGCAAATCCTGGAACTGGAATTAGAAAACTTGGCTTCAACATTAGCCAGCCACGCGGCTGTGGGTGAGTCATTATTATCCCTGAACCCTGTTTCTTCATCTGTAAAATGGGGACAATAATATTTGCAGTTCTTAACTCTGCAGTATTGTTGCAAGGATCAAACAAGCCTTAAAGTGCTAAGCTACATACAAGTTTAATCATTATTATTGTCAATTGTGTTATCACTAGGGTAGTTTTTTTTTCTTTTTGTATCTGTTATTTAATACATCTAGTTCAATAATAAACTACCAGTATGTGGCGAATGTCAATAGAGGTTTTCTTGGCTAGAGTAGATTGTATAATCTAAGGAAAACTAGTAGTCTGATCAAGTTTTAGACCTCGGTCAAGAGTACTTGATTATGGGGATTATGGGATTATGACTACTTCTGTCTCTGCTGTTACAGATAGACACCAAAGGGAATGACCTATTTACCTTTTAGGAGCTCAAAATAGTTACCCATAAAGTCAAAAGCTTTTCTAGTTTGAATTTAATTTAACAAGCATTTGTATGTACCAGTAATTTTTTACATTTCTACCCCCAAGAGATGGTGCAAATAGACAATAAAAGGAATGACATCAGCTTTCATCTACTAGCTGTTCAACTGGCTTAAAAAGTTACCTATAGGGGGCAGCTAGGTGGCGCAGTGGATAGAGCACCGGCCCTGGAGTCAGGAGTACCTGAGTTCAAATCCGGCCTCCGACACTTGACACTCACTAGCTGTGTGACCCAGGGCAAGTCACTTAACCCTAATTGCCTCACTAAAAAAAAAAAAAAGTTACCTATAGTAAAACAAATGAATAATGGCTATCAGGAATGCTTCCTCCATTCCTCCCTCCCCTCATTTCCTTCTTAGTTTCTATTGGGAAAAGGCAATGTAATGGCTAAATGGATAATGAAGATAGTCTCTGTCCTCAAAGAGTGTATTATTTAATAGGGCAAGTAGAAATTGATACAGAAGATATTGGTTTTTAAAAATTAATTATTTATTTTTAAATCATAAAGGTATTTTATTATCTTCCAGTCACATGTAAAGATAGTTTTCAACATTTGTTTTCATAAGATTTTTAGTTCCAAATTCTTCTCCCTCCCTCGCTTTCCTCCCCCCTCCCCAAGACAGAAAGCAATCTGATATAGGTTATATGTACAATCACATCAAACATATGTCTTCATTAGCCATCTGAAAGAAGAATCAAAACAAAAGAGAAAAACCTCAAAAAACAAACAACAAACAACAACAACAACAACAAAATAGAAACAGCATGGTTCAATCTGCATTCAGAATCCACAGTTCCTTTTTCTGGAAGTGGAGAGCATTTTCCATCATGAGTTCTTTGGAACTGGTTTGAATCATTGCACTGCTGAGAAGAGCTAAGTCTATCACAGTTGATCATCACACAATGTTGCTGTTACTATGAACAATGTTCTCCTGGTTCTGCTCCTCTCATTTAGCATCAATTCATGTAAGTCCTTCCAGGTTTCTCTGAACTCCTCCTGCTCATCGTTTCTTACATCACAAGAGTATTCCATTACATTCATATACCACAACTTGTTTAGCCATTCCCCAATTGATGGGCATTTTCTTGATTCCCAATTCTTTGCCACCACAAAGAGAGCTGCTATAAATATTTTTGTTCACGTGGGTCCTTTTCCCTTTTTTATGGTCTCTTTGGGATACAGACCTAGTAGTGTTATTACTGGGTCAAAGGGTATGCACAGAATTCTATTTGTTTTGTATGGTCTCTGAAGGCAGACCTAGGAGATGGGAAATGAAGTTGGGAAATGCAAACTTTATGTTTCCTTCTGGCCTTCTTTCTGTTCTTTTTTGTGCATTTAAAAATACTTCAATGACCCCCTTTTCCTTTTTTTTTTTTTCCTATTGGACATCTTGTTCTACCCCCTAATTCCCCATGCCCCAGATTGAAAAAAAAAACAAAAAGAAAACCCTTGTAATAAAAATATATAATCAAGCAAAACCAATTCCTATATTGGCTGACTTTGAAAAATATATCTCATTATGTATCTTTAATTCATTACTTTTATGCGAGGGAGGAAGAAAACATACTTTATTATACAACCTCTGGAATAGTAGTTGTACATTGATTAGCATTCTTAAATCTTTCAAAGTTTTTACCGTGTTGTTATTATGCATTTTTATCCTACTTCTGCTCATTTCAGTCTGCATTATTTCATGAATCTTATCAGCTTTCTCAGAAATTATTCCTTTCATCATTTCTTATACTATAGTAATATTAAATTGCATTCATATACCTTATGTTTAACCATTTCCCAATTGATAGGCATCTCCTTAATTTCTAGTTCTTTACTGTAATAAAAAGATCTTCTGTGAATATTTGTATAGAAAATGGGTCCTTTTTCTCTTTCTTTGATTTCTTTGAGGGTATACCCTAGTAGTGATATCTCTGGGTCAAAAGGTACATACATACTTCAGTGACTTTGGAGGGCATTGTTCCAAATTTATTTCTTGAATAGCTGGACCAATTCTCAGTTCTATCAACAGTCCATGTATGCATCTGTTTTCCTTTGACCCTTTTATCAACTGTTATTTTCCTTTTTGACATATTTGACAATCTAATGGGGTGTGAGTTAGAACTTCCTAATTGTTTTAATTTTCATTTCTCTAATTAGTAGTGATTTGGAGAATTTTCTTTCATATGACAACTGATAGTTCAGACTTCTTCCTTTGGGAACTACTATCTGTTTATATCCTTTGAACATTTATCTACTTGTGAATGGCTCACTAGTAGCATTTTAGAAGAGTGGGAAAGTGAAAAAAGCAGAATGAAAAAAGCAGAAGTAGATGAACAACATGCCAATAAGTATAATAATGTAAATCAAAACAAATCTAAAAGAGATCAGATTTCAGATTCAATGTCTTGATCTGTTGATGAAATACCTTTTCTTATCAAATACCCCAAGATGGCAGATTTCTCAAATAACCCAGCAAGGATGGAAAAGGATCACTAGACCAATTAAAGATCAAAGAAATCTATGGAAAAACCATCGCAAGTATATTTTTCTAGCTTAGGTTCATGCTAAGAGATAGGCAAAAGTCTGTGGGCAGTAGGAAAGAGGTCCAGCTAGATGGTGGAACACAGAAGCCTTAGAGTGAAAGAACCATAGATAAGTTGGGAAACCTGGTGTCTGAAACTGGGTACTGTAGAGGTAGGAAGATAGAAGCTGGGAGGCCTAGAGCCTTTAGCCATGTCAACCTGACCTAGGACTGGGAGGTCAGAAATTTTCAGGGATCATACTAGGATTATAATAAACAGGGAGCTTCTGTGATCAGATGATAACAGTTTAGCTTTACTGATCTGAGCCACTTCTGAGGTCCTTGAAGAACACTGCTCTCAGGAAATAGAGGAAACAATGAAAGAATCCCATGCAATACTGACTGGGACCAAACAAAGCCTTGGAATTCCAGCTCCACAGAGTTTGGTCCTGATAAAAAGATCCTATACATGAAGTAGGCCTAGGAAAATAAACAGTAAGAAAAACCATGATAAAGAAATATTATGGATCCAGAGACACCCAAGACAAAAGCCCAGAAGAATAAGTCCACAATGTCTATACACAAAGACTCAAATAATAATGTAGGTTTATTTGAATTTCTGGAAGTAATCGAATTTTAAAATGGTATAACTAAAATGAAAATTGTAGAATTGGAAGAAAAATAAATACCTTACTACAAAAGATATAAAATGTTACCCAAGTAACAGGCTACCTGAGAATTAGGCTGAACAAGCAGAAATCAGGGACTCCTTAAGACAATAAGGAAAATTTGAACAAAATTGAAAGACTGAAAAAAAATAGAAGAATAGAAGAAAATATGAGGTATCTAACCAATGAAAAATAACTTACCTGGAAAATGGGTTTAGGAGAAATAATACAGGGTATTCTAAAATGAGTTTAAGATTTTACTAAGATTTTTGAGATACCCTATATTAGAATGATTAAGTTGACTAGAAACTATGACTTCAAGCTTTCTCCTCCTCCTCCTCTGTCCTTCTCAAAAGCCTTGATGTTCTGTTTCAAGAAGTCATAAATGAAAACTTATCAGACATTTTGGAACCAGAGGACAGAGGGAAAATTGAATGAACCCAGTAGTCACATCCTGGTAGAAACTACTAAATGAAAATTTAGAAATGCCATGTCCAAATTCAGAGCTTCCAGATTAAAAAAAAATACTGTAAGTAGTTAGAAAGCATTCAGATATGGAGGAACCTTGAACCTACCATGATAAAAGAGAAGAGAGCTGTGAATGTGCTATTCCAGACATTAAAAGTAAAGGCTCAACAATAATGAATAGCTTCTTCAGCAAAACTGAATGCAAACCTAATGGGGAGTGAAGAATGGCAAGAGAATAGAATTTGAGACTAGATTTGAATTCAAGTCTTCCTGATTTCAGGCCCAGCAGTCTATCTATCCACTGTGCCACCTAGCTACCTCTTACCTAACACTTATATAGCTCCATTATGTTTCAGGCACTGTGCTAAGTATTTTATAAATATCTCATTTTTTCCTCACAATAATCCTAAAAGGCAGGTGCTATTATTACCCACATTTTACAGTTGAGGAAACAGAGGCAGAGAGCCCAAGTGAGCAAGGGAATGACTTATCTGTTGGCTATGATACTCCCAGAAGTGAACTTGGCAGGGACTCTAAGAAGGGAAAAATGGATTTCCCAGGCCAATTAGTATACTCTGGGGAAACTTAAGGAGGTTTGTAGCAACCACTTTAAATTTGAGTCCATTTTCTTTAGGAATAAAGTGGGTGCATAGAGGGAAGCCTGTGTCTCTTAGATTGTATGGATGTACTTTTCATAACTTCTTGGTAATGTGAGATTTAAAATTGGATATTAGATCATAAATCTACCCTACTTAACCGTTCCCTTAATTTATCTCCCAGACTAGTAAATGGAAGAAGCTTCTGGTTTTCTAGATAGACCATTTATTGTATGGTAGTCACAAGGTGATGTTGATTAGAAGGATAGGAAAGTAGAAACACAATACAAATCGTCTTAAGTCTAAGCTTAGTCTATATTCTGTATAAAACTCACCAAAAGAGAAGGCCACCTTTGGGGAGAGAGAGACCGTCTGTGCAGTGCAGTCAGGAGACCAGCAGAGCAGGAAAAAAACTCCCACTTCTGTTCTCTCCTTGCCTTTTAAGCTTGCAACCCGGAAATGGAGTGCTCAGCAGGCAATCTGGCATGCGTCGCAGGCGGACTGGCATGCGTAGCTCATGCCGTTGGTCTCCTCCCCGAAAGGGTGGTCCTTAAAAAAAACTGGCGTCTTTCAGTTATCCTAACCGACTGTTAAAAAACTTTCATATTTTTTTTACCACAGTAATGTGAGAAAATAATTATTAATAATGGATTTCTTGGGGTAACCCAGAGATCAGTTTCTCATCCTTTCTCTCCTCCACCCCCTCCCCCCACTCCAGAAAGTTCAGATCTTGCCTAGGACTAACCCAAGGGAACAAAAGAAAAGATAGATTCTTTTGTTTAGCTCTGTGAAGAACTATACCTAGATAATGAATGGACTTTGCCTTAGGCAACTTGAGTGAGGGTCTTCTCCTTGATGTCATCTGTAGAGTGCATTTTAATTTTCACAACCCTCAAGTCATGTCAACCAATGGATTTGAATGATGCTAACCAATTAGCTTTGACCAATGTATAATGACCTACCTCTATCAAAAGAGGATAAAATCCTTGGCAAGGCCAGGGTCTCTCTCTCTGGGCTGTCACTTAGTTCTCTCGGTGCTTGCTCTTGGACAGCATAGGTCTGACAGCCTAAGACCATGAGAAGTTAAGGAGATACACAGTCAATTCTGTACCAGTATATATAATATTAATTAATAATAAATACTTACTGCCAAAACTGGTGCAATAGCAATTAATTTTAAGAAAACACAGTTATGGTTTAAAAAAAATAAAAACCCAACACAGTATTCCTTTGTAAACTGATGTCCACTGATATTGGGGGAGATGTTAACTGACTAAATGGTAGTGGAGGACAGACTGGGTGGGAGCTTGTGAGTAATAGTGTTAGGATCCTTATAACTCCTCAGAATTTTTCCTAGACCTCTGAGGGAAGAAGTAATACCTGAACTCTGAGAATTCTCCCTGATAGCCTGCGTCTGAGTGAAGAGAGTGAGACCAGAGAAAAAACAAAACAAACAAACCCCCTTTCTACCTTCCACTTCTCTCTTCTCAGGAGGGAGGTGGTAGACTATGAACATAAATGGTTTCATATGTTGTCAGATGTCATCACTATATTGGTTTGTTCTGTTTATCAGTTTTTCTTGGTTAAAAAAAGAACATTTTACAGATAGAGGTGGGGAGTGGGGTATTTGCATGACATTGGTATAAAAACAAAAAGGATAAAATATTTTAAAGTAATGGAGAAGAGGGGAGGAAAAGCAGGGATATAAAACAGCATAGAGGAGAGGCAAGGAAACCTTAACGAGCAAGAGAATTCTGGAATTTCAGTGTCAAGGGATTAGAGGAAACACTATTGGGCAGTAAAGTTTTGCGATGTAGGAGACAGAAGTCATTTCCTATGTTAAATGGCCAGTGGCTACAGTGAAGTATACTATATGTTTTAGGAGTTTTAATTAGGGTCCTATTTCTTTTAGCAGAAAATTTTACAATTCTTCTCCCTGATGACACAGATTAAAGGCAGTACAGTTCAGCAGTATAGCTCTGTGACCAGTGGGCTTTGTAAAACATTCCTCTCAAGGGAAACCTCACACAGTTTTGTAAAATTACTTTTGTCTTCAGGATGGAGGTTTATTAGTCTTTTGCACAGCTAGGAAATTGCTCCTTTTGGGTTATGGAGATCCTTGATTACCCCCTTCCAAATTAGAACATTTAATGAGTACAGTCTGCCAGGCAAAAGACAGTATATTCAGAAAGTGGAATATGGAAATACATCTCAAATAGCCTACTCCCAGAATTCCTCTTGCCTCTCTACCTCAGCAAGGAGAAAAAAAACAAACCCAAAATGACAATGTTCTGACCAGGAGCTAGGGGCTAAAGAATAAATGAATAATTGGACATAATATCACAATAAATTAAGGGAAAACTTTATTAGAAATTAGTTGTGAAAGTTAAGCTGTTTGTTGGTCAAAGACTGTGTATTTGGCCATTCACAAGATATAATTAGATATCATTCAAAATGCCCCATATCCCACAGAGGAGCTGTTGCTATTTGAAATTATTGTCATTCACTCACTCCTTTCAATTAGGTCTGTAAAGGATCCTTTTAAAATTTAGATATGTAATTTGGAAAAAATAATGCATTAAGCTACCATCAGATTTTGACATTTTGGTATGCACTAATTTCTAAGATTAATCAATCTCTTATCAAGGTCCTGTGAAATGTGACCCAGGAAGTATGAGGTTTTATAGAAAAAAAATTGTTTCAGACAGTAGGACTAAAGAGGTCACTAGAATGAGTTGCCTGGGCATTTGAGTTCTGGTGCCTGATCTAGTGTCTTTAAGCCAGCCATTTCCCTTTACTAGGTCTCAATTTCTTTATCTGTAAAATGCGAGGCTTAACCTTTTCAAGTCAAGTTGACACATGTTTATTAAGTACTTACTATGAGCTAGGAACTTTGGTAAGCAATGGGGATACAAAGTGAGGCAAACATGTGGTCCTAACCCTCAAAAAGCTCACAGTCTAATAAGGGAGACAACATGCAAACTATTACCATACAAGGTATACGTAAGGCCAAATTGGAGGCAATCTCAGAGAGAAGACAGTAGCCTTACCTCTTGCAAAAGGTAGGGCTTAAACTGAGATTTGAAGGAAGCTAAGGCAGTCAGGAGGCAGAGGTGAGGAGGGAGAACACAGCCAGTGAAGATGCCTCAAGGCGGGGGATGCATTCCTGTGAGAGGAATAGCAAAGATGACAACATGACTGAATTTTAGAGTACATGGAGGGTAAGAGAGGGCTGGAAAGCTAGGAAAGGGCTAGACTATAAAGGTCTTTAAATACAGAGGGATTATATATTTGATCCTGGAGGCAAGGGAGAGCACCCGGAGTTTATTGAATAGAGAATGGTCAGACCTGTGTTTAGGAAGAACAAGTGAGGGGAGGAAGAACTGCAGTGAAGAGAGTCTTTGCCAGGGGGACAAGCCAATAAGCTATTGCAATAGTCTATATGTTAGATGCATCCATAATGATGCTATTGTTCATATTTACCTATAGGTCCCATACCTGAGGAAGCAGCCAGAGACAGGGTCCATCCCTTAACTCTTTGTCTCTCTTTGTCTTTCTCTGTCTCTGTTTCTGTATGTCTGTCTGTCTCCTCAGCCTTCCTCGGTAACAGAGATTACAGGTGAGGGTCACAACTCTCAACCCAACTCATTCTTTAAAACCTAGTACAAATTCCACTTTATCCATGGAGACCATCCTAATCTTTTTTTCCTACTGGTAATAAGCTCCCTCCTTGGACCTCGTACAGTGATTAGTTTTGCAAACCTCTATTGGACTTGTAAGAAGTGTTGCTGCTTTCAGAGTTAAGGGCGTTTCCCTGGAAGTGTCAGGGGCAACTCAGCACGCACAATAATTGTTGCATGCTTATTGTGTAAATGTGTATTATTGCTATCAGTGTTGGTGTCTTAATCCCCAGCTTCTCTGAGCATTGAAGACAGATTTGACTAACTTCACAATTGTGCCCTGGTCATAAATTTCTCATTCCTAGAATCTCAGTCTAAAAGATAGCCACTATGTGGATGATTTTCTAAGCTCTGGAAACAGTTGTTATTTCTAGTGAAATATTATGCATCTTTGTCAGCCCTTCCTTTATTTCACTTGATTTCTTTCAGTTCCCTCAGCTAAGTGCCATCTGCTTGTGGTATTTTACTAAGCTGGAGTTTCCCAAATTGTACCATATTCTTTTTTAGGGTCACATTTATTTCTCAGAGTTCTACATTTTGCTATTGTCTTATGACAGAAGAATAGGAGGCAAAAAAAGACATTTGACTACTTCCCACAGTGACCAGAGATGGTTGATCAGAGAGGCTGGCCAGTGATTGAAACAGGGGAGATAGTATTCTGTAGTAGAAAAAATGCTAGACTTGACATTATCAGTGAACTGGGTTTATGATTTCAGAGGAATTATGATGATGAAGCATGCTACCTACTTTCTAATAGGGAGGTGATGGATACAGGTAATACATGGAATGAGACTGGTCTTTTTTGAACATTGCCAACTGGAGAATTTGGCTTACTTGACTATGTATATTTGTTATAAGGGTTTTGTTTTTCATTTCTTCTTTTCAAGAGAGGGTGGTGGTGGTTAAATAACAATGTATAAAAAGAACATCAGTAAATGATTTTTAAATGCACAGAAGAAAACAGAAAGAAGTGTAGAAAACAGCAATTTTGTTACTATTAAATCATTTATATATTTATAGCTTAAAAACTGTAACAATTCCAGTTTCTTATATGATCCTTTTTTGTTCTTTAAATATTGAAATGTTTGTATTTGATGATTGTTGAGTTCACAATACAAAAGAAAATTAAAAATTGTTATGTAAAGTTCTCTACTACTACTATTTCTTCTTCTTCTTCTTCTTCTTCTTCTTCTTCTTCTACTACTACTACTACCACTACCACTACCACTACTACTACTACTACCACTACCACTACCACCACCACCTCCACCACCACCACCACCACTACTACTACAGGAGGGAGCCTGTGAAGATTGTTCAAAGTGAAAGCAGCTCATTTGCTGAACTCCTACAAGAAGGGACGGAGTACTCATTACCTCCCTGTCCACTATCCTGGGAGGCTGGGATCACCAGCTTTGCCAAAATTCCCTTCTCATCAGGTGTGAAGACTGATTTCTCTGCGCATGCTTGGGGGGGGGGGGGAGCAGTGGGGAAAGCGAGAAACAAAGGAGAAAGCAGCCTAACAACTGCTTCTTCTTCCTACCAGACAGTCACTGATAGTTTTAGCTCCCAGAAAGGAACTGGATTCACACTTGCCCTAATTTGGGAGGTTTGTAAAATTGTGAAATCAATATCATTAAGGTTCCGTTTCATTTGTCTACTGTCTCTAGCACTGAGGCAGATTTGAAGGAAAAAAACCTCTTTTCGCCTTGGAGGATATTGGGAATAGAGAATCCTTTTTTTTTTTTTTAAATAATTTGAGAGGACAGATTTCTCCCTTTCTCGGCGTCATTCTCGGCGTCTGTACCTCCTCACCCCACATTGCAGCCATTTTTCTTCCCTCTTTTGTACCTCCCCAGTCACAAATAATGAAGAACGCACACTAAATCAATTATAATATTACAATCATAATATTTTTGTTTAGAAGAGGGATTTTTAATGAGGGGGGTCTAAAGATTGGGTTTATGAAATTTACGAAAGGGAAGTTTGAACTGCGTGAGCTCTGACAATGACAACCCCCTTTACCGACCACAAATTCCTATTTATGAGTATTTAGGTGGCTTTGTAGTACTTTCTTTTACTGGTTTCAACCACAAATTCCCATGACTAGGGCTTGTTATGGATAGATTTTTACCTCTTTTATTTAGGTAGACATTTTTCCTCTTCAGTCTTTTAATAATTTACTCGGGGTTACTGCCTCTGTATTCTTAGTTACTTTCATATTATTTCATTAGGAACAGTGGTGTTACTTTAAATTACCCTCTCCTGGTCATCTCCAATAGTAAGAAATAAAACAAAAAATCTCTAGAAGGGAGCCCCTTTTTACCTTTTGTCAGTTTCAAAACTAAGAAGTCCCTAACAGAAAGGTTTTTTCTTGTGTATTCCTTTCCCCGAGCCCAGGTCAGAAAATGCAATGAGGTTTATTTATTGGATGATACCCATACATAGAGAAAAAAATAGACTAGCTGGGAAGTTCTTTCACTTTTTCTGTTGCTGGTGTATCATTCTTTGATTTTGTATTTTCCCTGTAAAGACCAGAGCAGCCCAAGTAATTAACCTTTGACTAATCTGTTGTGGATAAGTAAGCACTTCCTACATTTTTAGATGGTTCTCCTATACTCTGGAGAGTTCTATGGAAGGAGGTATTTTGTGAAGCATTTGAGTTTTATTACAACACAGTATTTGAGAATTCCTTTTTGAGAGAATGAGTCAGGGAACCAGGTTTTGAATTTTGGTTATGGTACTCTTTATGTAACCTTGGGCAAGCCCTTTAACCTAAATAAACCTCAGTTTCTTTTTCTGTAAAAATTGAACTAAGTAATCTTTTTTTTTTTTTTGGCGGGGCAATGGGGGTTAAGTGACTTGCCCAGGGTCACACAGCTAGTAAGTGTCAGGTGTCTGAGGCTGGATTTGAACTCAGGTACTCCTGAATCCAAGGCCAGTTCTCTATCTACTGCTCCACCTAGCTGCCCCCTCTAAGTAATCTTGTAATACTAAATCTATGATCCTTGAAATTCCTTCAGTCTTTGAAATAAGTTTTGAAGGAATTTCTTATTTCCTTATAGGAGATTATTTAGGGGTAGCTATTATAATGATATTATTTGTTATTTCAACATGGGAACTTCCTTTATTGGGCAGGTAGCAACCCATTATGTCTTAGGGAGTTGCCAGATGCACAGGGGTTAAATGATTTACACTGGTTACACAGGTAGTAAGTGTTAAAGGCTGAATTTAACTTGTCTTCCTGATTTCGAGTCTAGTACTGCATTTACTATGGCACGCTGCCTTAGAATGATGATAGCTGACATGTTTATAGTGCTTTCTACACTTCATCTCATTTGATTCTCTCCATAACACATTAAGAGAGATACTGCCGATATTATTTTCACCATTTTATATGTGAGGAATCTGAGATCTAGGGGAGTTGTGTATTGCCTATAGTCACACAGCAACTAAGTGTCAAGCAGGACTGGAATGCCAGTCTCTTTTTACTCCAGATTTAGTGTATTTTTTCTTTCCTTTTCTTTCTTTTAAAAATGTCACTGATGCAGTTATCTTCTATACCTGAGATACTTTCCATTGCTACTTCTCTCCCTACTTTCATAGAACTCTTTCTCGTCACAAAGAAAAACAGTTCAACAAAATTGAATGATACACAGAGAACACATCTGAAAGGCACACAACACTTAGCACTCATAGATACCCATCTCTCTACAGAGAGGAAGGGAAGAAAATGTTTCATCTTTTGTTCCTGGAATCATTAACAGTTATTGCTTTTAATCTGTATTCTGTTGCCATTTATTATTTTCATTTATGTCAGTGTTGTTATTATGGGTATTATTCTCCTAGTTCTGCTTTCTTTACTCTTCCTTCTCCTGCTTTCCCACATTTCTTTGAATTCCTCATATTTAGCATTTAATAGTAAGATGCTATTCTATTCTATTCATATACATAGTTTAGTCACCCATTCTTTAATTGATGGGCACTTCCTTTATAAAGATTCTATTACCACAAAAAGTATTATTATGAATATTTTGTTATTTAGAAGACCCACTTTTTTTTTTCCTTTGGTCTCCTTGGGATACACACTCACAAGTAACAAAGTATAATAACAGTTTAATATATTACCTTTATAATTTTCTTTCTGCTGCAATCTCCTGCCCCTTTTCTTCTTCTTCTCTCTCTCTCTCTCACACACACACACATACATACAGAGGGGTTTCTTTTATCTATATACATATCCATCTATCCATCCACCCACCCACCCATCCATCCATGCATCCACCCATCCATCCATCCATCCATCCATCCATTCATCCATCCATCCATCCAACCATCCAACCATCCATCCATCCATCCATCCATCCATCCATCCATCCATCCATCCATCCATCCATCCATCCATCCATCTATAGGTAAGTGTTCACCATAACTAGGCTAACTGAGCTTTGGGCATCCGTCACACATGGGCCCCCAGACAAACTACTCTAGGTTTGAGGCTCTCTTTGTCAGACCCATTTTCCTTAAACTGATGTCTCTTTCACCAGCCTGCTAGAAAATACATTAGAAAAAGAGACATTTAATCAAATAGTATTGCCAATAAAGTAACAAATGTGCTTCCTCATGCACATAAGCTTCTACACTTTGGAACAAGTCACCATATCCTCATTAAGGAAGAGCACATATGCAGAAAACATATGATAAAGACACATTGGTAGAGGTCACACACATGGAAAGTGTTTATGTTAGGAAACCATGTGGTTAGGGCACATGTTTGGCCAGGACATCTCTTACAGCCAGTGCTACAGAGGTGCTGATATCCCTTGGTGATGTCATTGTATTGGTCTCTGCTTGGCATTGCTTCTCTGCTTGGCATTGCATCTTTGCTTGCCAATGAGTATGTTGTCTCACCTGGTTTTATTGTCTCTTCTGAGTATCTCCATTGGGTTTGTAGACACTGAACCACTCTCTGTTATCATCTGATGGGCATCACTTTCCTAACTTCTTCAGGGCCAGCTATTGCTTTCCTTTTTTGATATTTTATTTTATTTTTTTCATAAAAGTATTTTGTTATTTTCCAGTTACATGTAGAGATAGTTTTCAACATTTTTTTTTTGGTGAGGCAATTGGGGTTAAGTGACTTGCCCAAGGTCACACAGCTAGTAAGTGTTAAGTGTCTGAGGCCGGATTTGAACTCAGGTCCTCCTGAATCCAGGGCCGGTGCTCTATCCACTGTGCCACCTAGCTGCCCCTAATTTGTTTCTATAAGATTTCTAGTTTCAAATTTTTTTCCCTTCCTTCTCTCCTTCCTCCCTCCCCAAGATAGCAAGCAATCTGATATAGGTTATATATGTACAATCACATTAAACATATTTCTGCATTAGTTGTGCTGTGAAAGAAGAATCAGAGCAAAAAGGAAAAACCTCAAAAAAGAAAAACAACAACAACAAAATACAAATAGTATGGTTCAATCTGCATCTAGCTTCCAAAGTTCTTTTTTTTCCTGGATTTGGAGAACATTTTCTATCATGAGTCCTTTGGAACTATCTTGGACCATTCTATTGCTAAGAAGAGTCAAGTCTATCACAGCTGATCAACACACAATGTTGTTGATACTGTGTACAATGTTCTCCTGGTTCTGCTCATCTCACTCAGCATGAGTTCATGTAAGTCCTTCCAGGTTTCTCTGAAATCTGCCTGCTCATTGTTTCTTACAGAACAATAGTATTCCATTATATTCATATACCACAACTTGTTCAGCCATTCCCCAGTTGATGGGCATCCCCCCAATTTCCAATTCCTTGCTACCACAAAAAGAACAGCTATAAATATTTTTGTACATGTGGGTCCTTTTCCCTTTTTTATGATCTCTTTGGGAAAAAAGGCCTAATAGTAGTATCCAGCTATTGCTTTCTACTACCATTGGCTGGGATGCACTTGTGTGGCAGGTAGAAATTTTTTTTTTTGGCAGGGCAGTGAGGATCAAGTGACTTGCCTGGGGTCACACAGCTAGTAAGTGTCAAGTGTCTGAGGCCAGATTTGAACTCAGGTCATCCTGAATCCAGGGCTGGTGCTTTATCCACTGCACTACCTAGCTGCCCCAAGCTGGTAGAGATTTTAATGACTGAAGAAAACAAAAGTTCAATCTTCTGATCTTATTGATTTATTAAGCAATGGCTGCCAATTTGTTCAAGAAAGTGAGACTAGACTTCCTCAGCTTAGGCCTGGATCCTGAATGCAGGGGAGACAGACTTTTATACATTAAAAGCCATCAAATAAGGCCGATTAATTAAAAGGAAAATACATTAAGTAATCTGATTTCTAATTGGATGAAAGATTAGGGATTTTCTAAGTTGAAAGGGGGAAAACGTTAAGGTATGATTACTTGAATTCAGAAAAGGAGGTGTCCCATATACCAGGTAAACAATCAAGGGAACATGGAAACAACTGATAATCAGTACAGGGCCAATTTTCAGATAAAGCATGTTCATTGTTTGAGATATACAGTTGTGAGAAAAGTCCTTGCATCAATCTTTAGATCGGACTGAGTTTCTGGTCAGCATAATCTAGGTCTTTGGTTGAGAATCTCTAAGCAGTAAGGAGAAATAGTACAGTTTCCCAGCCATTCAGGGCTAGGTTTAAGCAATAGAATAAGTTTTTCCTCCCAATTCTTGCAATTGAATAAATGTTTGTCACAAGACAGAAGTTGGACTAGACCCATAATTGACTAAAAACTAAGCTAGCTCCAGAATTGAGTCACAAAATGGAGTCAATGTGGTTCATTCAATTTCACAGCGTTGGATTCTGTCTTGAGGTCACTTTCAACTCTAGATCTATGATTTTATTTGCTGCCCATTTATTCCTTATTCACCACATGAAATGTGACTTATCAATCATTTATTTCCTTAATGCTTAGCTGGTACAGTGCTGAGAGCACTAGAACTAGAGTCAGGAAGACAAGTTCAAATTTGATTATAGACATTTACTAACTTTGTGAGCCTGGCCAAGTTACTTAAACTCTCTTAGCCTTAGTTTCCTCATTTATAGAAAAGGGATAAAAATAGCTCCTAATTCATGGGATTGTTGTGAGGTGCTTTGCAAGCCCAAGAGATATAAATAAACATTATCTATACTTATTACTACTTGTGTTCTTCCTAGTTGCATAATTCTTGTGTTTTAGGTTGTTCACAACCATCATTTACCTCTCCCATATCCTTTGAGTGATACTCATTTTTATTTCTGCAGAAATTGTAGTATTCTATGAGTCATAGCCATACAATAGCCTCTGTAATAAATGTTACTTAAAAGATAGACATTTGTTTCTAGAAGAAGCTCATTAAAGAAGCTTTTCAGTTTCCTGAAAGCCATCCAGGTGACTTTCCTCCTTATTCTTAATTCAGGGCTCAACTTGTTATCCATTTCATGTCCAAGGTACACATCCACACCCACATACCCATACATAAAGATGGACGCGCAATTATAGGCTGGTCATATGTCATCTGAATCAGAAGCATTTTTTATCCATTTAGTTTTTCTTTTGTATATAGTTGTCAAACTTCTTCATGCATGTTAGGAACAAGTGCTGACCACTTATTCAAAATAAGTTTTCTCAGAGGTAACATTGGTATGACAAAGGCTTTTTGTTACATCCACATAAGAATGTGTACACACTATAAAGGAGCGGCACACTTTGCCACAGCAAACTTTCCTTTTTATCTCTAAATCCTATAGCAAAGGCCCCTCCCCTCTTTGCCTCATTGGTTGAGGAATCAAGGTATACAATCTTCCCAAAATATCTCTACATATTTCCCCTTAACATGTCCCCCCTCCTGTTACATACGTTGCATGTTTGAAAATGACGATAGTCTCCGCCTTTTGGGTGTGGGCAGTTAATATGCATAAGCTAATTAAGCAAGCCTTGTACAAACTAACTTTAACCTTTGGCACACTTGGACTAGCTGGTCTACTGACATTGAGATTCTCTTCTATATCTACTTCCAGTCGCTTACAAGACTCTCTCTCAGCCTTGAGATCTCCTTGCTATAATGCTCCTTTCTTACCCAGACTCCCTCCCTGTCTTGTTTTTCTGAAATAGCATTTTTCTGGAATGACATTACTTCATTTCTTTTACTCCCTCTTCTTCCAATTATTAACAATGCTGCTTTTTCCCTAATTGAGAAGAGTCCACTATTTTAACAGGTTTCCCCTATATTCCACAATGCAGGAGACTGAAATTTTCTGGGGCTTGCTCTAACAAAGACAATATCATTTGTATTTTGGGGTTTTTTTTTGTTTGTTTGTTTTTGTTTTTGTTTTTGTGTGTGTGTGTGGCAATGGGGGTTAAGTGATTTGCCCAGGGTCACACAGCTACTAAGTGTTAAGTGTCTGAGGCCGGATTTGAACTCAGGTACTCCTGACTCCAGGGCCAGTGCTTTATCCACTGTGCCACCTAGCCGCCCCCCAACAATATCATTTGTAAACAGAAGTGCTTGGAGGCTCTCACCCCTATTGGGAATCTCTCTTCAGCTTGGACTTTGTGCTGGATCTCCTCCATGACAATGGCAAACACTTTTGGTGAGCCTATGTCTCTCTCTCTTTTATGTATCTCCTAATATTAATGGTAAGAGAGCCATTTAATAATGTTATCTGTGTTGCTAGAGAGTCCAAATAATTTTATATAGTTTTGAGTATATATGGGAAAAACCCTGCTGGAAGAAAGCCTTAGAGGCAAAATTTTGCCCTACTTCACCAAATACTTTTTTTTTTTTTTTACTACTCAACAAACAATAATCACAGTGAGATCTTGTATTCTCTACATCTTTTGGTTAACTATGTAGTAGTCAAAATTTTGTTTGCTATGGAATATCCCTTCTTAATACCTGCCTGTTTGTTATTATTATCTTTATCAAAGATGCCTTCAATGTTTGTGTAGGTTATTCTCTTAAAAGTTATACAAAAAGCAAAGCATGAATATATGTCAATAGTTGTTGATGTTCTTTCACTTTTTTGGGTACCAATTAGATCTGATATTTCCCCAAGCACTTGTTATCTGCTATTCCAGATGCCCCCTGAATTGATCTCTCAATGCCTTTACAATTTTGTTACCTCCCTAAATAAGTGTAATTAAAAACATGCATAATTTAAGCATATAAAATCTTTCACTGTATTCTGCTCCCCCGTTTTGTATTACAGTGTTCCATTTTTTATTGCATTTATTTTTGTCCAGGATTTATCTTTCCCATTAGATTATAATCTTATTGAGGGAAGACACCCTCTTGGTATCTTCCTCACTATTTACTTAGTATATTTGCCTGCACTTACTAGATACTTCAAGATCTTTTTGTTGAATGAGTGAACCTAAAAGATGCCAGTACTTAGCATCCTTCCTCTTTCCCCCCTCAATATCATTAACATTATCTCTCTGCAACACTATACTTCTACCCTGCCCCCAACCTTTAATGCCTAGCTTAAAAATGTCCAATTGAAATGAGTAAGAACACTGCATTTCTATAAGATAATTAATTAGGGAAACTTTTCAAGCATTCAGGAAACAAGTGACTCAGTTTATTGAGTGTGCTACCCACAAGGATTAGGTCTGGGGAAGGTACAAAAGATAAAGAAGGGCATGCTGCTTAAGTTAGAGCAAGGGAAATCAGGACCTTGCAACTGTTCTTCCCCTGTCATTCCATAGGTAAAAACATCAAATGACTTCTTTGTGATTCATAAAAATGCTATAGCTGCGGGAGCAGGTAGGTGGCACAGTGTTTAGATAAAGCACCAGCTCTGGATTCAGGAGGACCTGAGTTCAAATCTGGCCTCAGAGACTTGACACTTACTAGCTGTGTGACCCTGGGCAAGTCATTTAACCCTCATTGCCCTGCAAAAAAAAAAATTGCTATAGCTGGTAAGGAAATTCTAGAGGTGGTGATTCCTTACTGGGCAGTAATGAATATTTACATGTCCTAATAAGTTCCTTTTTTCTTGTCTTCTGAACCCACTACTTAGTTCTTTTGTTTTTATCATTTCCAGTGTACCTTTGCCCTCTGCCAATCAATCAACATGTATTAAGTGCCTACTATGTGCCAAGCACCGTGCTACCTCTTTCCAGTTAGGGGATGAAGGCAGGGACAATGTGTTCATGAGCAATGGATGCTTCTTTTTTATTGACTAACCAGAAATTAATAAAGAACCTATGTCCTTCCCCTCATCCCTCAGAATTAGTAATGTCTGAATAGGCAGCTATCACTACGCCTCCTTTGGAGATTCCTCTCAGTGGACTGATATGAGGATTAGAATTAAATGGGATAAAATAGACACTTTTCCACTATCAGGAAATAATTCAACCCTAATTCACATGAGCAGGTTTTTGCTGAGATGCAGTTGAGGTTGTAATATAGCAAAAACTTTACAGGACAAGGTTGGGTAAGATTCTGTAAGCAATGAAGGAAACTGACTCAGACAGACATTGCTGCCCACTGAGGTATCAGTAAGTATTTCAGGTCAAAAGACTCTGTGTCCTCCAGAAACTTGGATTAAGTAGGATCACTAAGCTTACCTGTGGCTTGAAAAATGTATTTCACTTTCAACCCTGGGGATTCACACTCTATTACATGTGTTATAGGACATCCTGCTGATGGTCCCCAGGGATAGAAAGGTTAATGGCTAGTCAGTCATTAAAGGGATAACAGAGGAATTCAATTTTCATGAAGAAAGGCAATTCCAATAATAGGGCAATGAGAGCATGAAAAGCCATGTCATGCTGGGGTACCACCACTGCTGTTACTAAGACACAAGGCTTGGAAGCTGCTTTTTTTTTTTTATTTTGTGGGTTTCTATTACAAAGAAATACAGCCAAGAAATCAGATCTCTTTACCTCATGTCACACCTTCAAGAGCTGCTTTTCATCCATTTTAAAAAGGATTTTCCATTTTCAAGTTGATATTTCTGCCACCTACAGTTCATTCCCACTATGCCTTCTGGGCATTTGGCTTCTGTTTCATGAGTTTGCCTTATTAGCAAGCCTGTTGGCAGGGAGGCCTGAGTCAGACATTTAACATTGATGACAAAAAAAAAAAAAAATCTAAATGGATTCTCTTTTTTTTTCCCCTGGTGTTTGTGAAAAAAAAAAAAAACAACCCAAACAAAACCACAAACCTTTTTAGGGGAAAAATGATTTTCCTAGTTCCTTGCAAACAGATGCCGATTGTGACTAAAAACATTCAGCTCAGAAATCATTGTCTATTCATATTACTTTTAGGGAAGTGCCAACCAGTTGCTATGGATCAAACATAGAAGTCATAAGAACTGTAAACTTGGACCTTACTGGAAGTATTATGTTTCTTCTTAGGCACCAACATTTTAAGAATGATATTAACAAATGGGAATGTATCCAGTAGAATTGTAACCAGAAATATTTTCATTTGGGAATAATATATTTGGGAGAGGGATAGCAGCACAGAGGGCAGTTGTGCTGCATGTGCTACATGGTGTGCTAGTGAGTAATCCTCACTCTTGCAGGGGGAGGAAAGATGGATTCCAAAGAGATGAGTGTCATTGTGATGCATCTGATGGTGAGGATGCTGGCAAGCAGAAAGATGCATTCCCTCTGAACCCCTAGCCCAATCAACACCTTGAGGCAAAGCCTTGTTTGTCCCATGCTACTGATGTCCAGAGAAAGGCAACCAGAATGGAGAGGGATTTGAAAAGCAGGTTATTTGAAGCTCTCTTAAAGGAACTGGATTCTTTAACTTGAAGGAGACAAGACTTAGGATATTAATTATTCAAACAGTTGTCACGTAGAAGAGAGATTAGACTCGGTTCTGCTTGGACTTAGTTGGCAGAAATGGGATCAATGGGTGGGAATTAGAGTGAGTTGGATTTCAGTACTGTCTAAGAGAAGACTTCCTAACAATTTAAACTGTCCTAAAATGGAATGGGCTGGCTTAATGGGTAGCAAGCTCTTTATCATTAGAAGTGTTCAGGCAGAGGTTAGCTGATCATTTGTAGGTGATTCATGTTTCAGGATCAGATTGGATTTAGGGATCTCTGAGATCTCATCCACATGTGTTTTTTTTTTTTTTTTTTTTTTTTGGTGAGGCAATTGGGGTTTAGTGACTTGCCCAGGGTCACACAGCTAGTAAGTGTCAAGTGTCTGAGGCCGGACTTGAACTCAGGTCCACCTGAATCCAGGGCCCGTGCTCTATGCACTGCGCCACCTTGCTGCCCCCACATCTGTTTTACAATAGTTTGAGATGTTATTTACCAAGACTTGAAATGCAAGATAAACAAGACCTGGTGTAACTACACTAAAAGTCTCCCCACCCCCACCCCTTTCCTTCAGAACTAGGCATTTTATTGTGATTAGAAAGTAGATCAGCATCTTAGAAATAATTAAAAGTGAGTAGGAATATAAAGCCTATTCCATATTGTTCATTCCCTAGAATGACAGTTTCTAATAAACTTGGTACAATGTGCCTTATGCTGTGAGTGGAATTAAAACAGCAGTTCTCCAGGTAACTGCATGGTGAGGGGCTAAATACACACACACACACACACACATTCATTCACTCATTTATTTAAAAGGGAGCCTAATTACCTTCATTAGTCTTTGTTGATTTTTCTTTCACATATATGTATGTAAGTATGTCTAAATGTCTATATGCATGTGTATATGATATATGTATATGTTGTAAGGGGTTAAAATTCTAGCTATGATGTCTAAAATCTACTAAAATATAATGAGTGGTTACCTTAAATTAGAAGCTTTAGCATGAGTTTAGACTTTTAACTATTGTTTGGTACAAAATTTGCCTCAGTTTACCCAAATAATTCAAGGAGACCACCAAGTCAAGCAGAGGAAGATTTATTACATTCTCATGAGAATGGTTGACCCCATGCAAGGGATGAGAGTGCTAATGGACTCATGAGTTGGGTTTTTATGGAAGTTTTTTTTGGGGGGGTTTCCCCTCATGCACAGGGTGAGCTCACAATCTAACATCCAATCCTGTCTCACTCAGTATGCGTGTTCAGCTCATGATCAGGGTATGGATGCATACTCAGCTATGTCTGAGAGCTGGGGGGAAAGGGGGAGGAAAAGGTAAAAACATGGGAGGGGAAAGGGTGAAACTACTCCACCTGTGTAAGGAGGGGAAAGGGGGAAGAGGGGGATGGTACCAGGAGCTGGTACTGGGAGCTACGGTTTAGGAATGCAAGTATCTGGGTGGGGTCTGCACTAGCAGGAGACATCTTTCCTGCCTGGTCACAGAACAAGGTGGGGGGGAATAAGAGATATGGTGTACCAATGGCATGGTTAACAACAACAAGGACTAAGGGCTTGTAATGTAGGCAGGGAGGGATGGTACGAGGGTCAGCAAAGCAAAATACATGAATCTGTGATTAGCAATGGAATAAAACATGAACAGAATCATCTAACAATAACAGGGACTGGGGGCTGGGTACTTTCCAGACCCCAACCTCAGAATATGAACTGACTCAAGTCCATCTATCCCACACAAGTATTTATTAAATATATTAGGGGTTAGTAAAGAGAAACACTTGGATAAAAAATTAGATCTACCATCTTTCTCCCTAATTTGCTTCCCTTCCTTCCAAGCTGAAGTCTTCAACCCAAAAGAGAGAGACCTCCTCTGGGGCTTCTTCCCGAAGCCTCCTGTGGAACAGGAAACAGGGCTGTCCACACACACAGAGGTCCAAGCTAATTGGCTGGTAACACTGATTGACACACCTAACAGGCAGTTCTATAGATGTAAGTTCTGGACACCCGGCAACTTCCTGATGCTAAAGTCACATGGTGTCCTAATCACACGCTTTCTCCTCATGGTGGACTGTTCCTGCAATATCTCTCCAGCAGAGGGTGCCATTCCAATTCTCACAATGTACATATACATATACACACATATATATGTGAAAGAAAAAATCAACAAAGAACTGATGAAGTTAATTAGGTTTCTTTTAAAATTGTTTTTTGTTACTTTTATCTATGTAGGTCCTTTGAGATAGTTAAATTACACTTCAATTCATTATACCACAATAACCCTTGTCAATAAGTAATAAAACAGTTACCCCTAATTTTAGATGCTCAAATGAATTTATGCTCTCACAGAGTCAGGGAGTTCCCTTAAACAAATCTCAAAACCCTGTCTGTCATGTGTGACTTTCACCCATATTCTCCCAAAATTTCTCCATAGGAGTTTCAACCACTGTACTAGAAGGAATAGTGGTCAGAAAAAAAATATATAATTCTTAGATGCTGGTGGGGAGTGATTAGGGAGTGATTTTTTTTCCCTATGAAAAGACTGAATGAATTTTCACAGACTCATAGGGTCAGTAAAGGATTCCAAGAATCTACGTGTTTGCCAAATTGTGTTTGCTAAATTATTGGGGGTCAGGCTGGGTTTTCTAAATTATTGGCTACTTATAAATTTTTTTTTTTTTAGTGAGGCAATTGGGCTTACCTGACTTGCCCAGGGTTACACAGCTAGTAAGTGTTAAGTGTCTGAGGCCGGATTTGAACTCAGGTCCTCCTGATTCCAGGGCCGGTGCTCTATCCACTGTGCCACCTAGCTGCCCCAGCTACTTATAAATTAATGGATAGTTATATAATAATGACTATTGTACCCGTTTTGGCAGTAATAATTTATTATTAATTAATATTAAATATTAGAAGAGTATTGACCACGTGGCATTTAGCACAAGCAGAAAACCCCCTAGTGCCATATTTCTAAGAGAGAGAGTGCATGGCGTAACAAACAGGGTTTAGAAGACCAACATTACCTATTCTGTTCTAAGAGGAGAGCTCTTGCCAACCGACAGCCTTCCCAAGCCAATAGTGCATTCCAAGATGGCAATGGCCAGGAGCCTCACTTATTCTTGGCTTTTACCTTTTTTCATAGAGGTACACACTGATCAAAGCTAATTGGCTAACATTATTCAATTCCATTGGTTGATATAACTTGAAGATGGTCCATATTAAAATGAGCTGTACCATGATAACATCAGGGCCTAATGGGGGAGACCCCCCTGAGGGGCAAAGGTGAATTCAGATAGGTGTGGTATAATCCCATCAGCTCACTGAGCTATTCAAAAGAGTCTATTCTCCACCTCTATTATACCTTTAGGCTGGTCCCAAAAAGAGATTAGAAGTTTCTAAAGAACTGAGTTTTCTAAAGTGGGTTGTGTGTGTGAGAAAAACCAACTAAAACTGGGTCCCTGGGTCCCCCCAAGAAATCCATTGTTAATGATTATTTTCTCACATACATTAGTCCTCTTTTGCTTGGTACTCAGCCTTTTAAATCATCTTTCTAGAAAGGTAGCTTCTTTGAAAATTGAAGTTACTCTACTGCCCTTGGAGGCTATATCTATATAAACATTAATAAGAATTGTCTTAACAATGAAAAATTTAGGGCAAATTCACCCTATCTTCCAGAACAGTGCTTAGCACAGGATCTGGCACATATGCTTTGTAAATGTTTATTGATTGATTGATTGAACCTGAGTTTAGTGTTCTGGAGAAATTGTTACTGAAATGAAGTTGGTCAGATCAAAAATTGATGAAAACCCCCAGGGAAAAGAGAGCTCAATCCCACTAGCAGTCTATTTTGAGTACTTTTCCACAGGCTGTGAAGGTGAGAATGAGAGACTTGCTAAAACTGGAAGAGCTTTTGGTAGGCTGTAACTTCAGATTAGTGCTAACTTACATTTTGACACTTTCGGAAGGGTGCGAAATGGATGATCACCAATACCTACTGTTCTCACACCATTTATGCAGGTTCTCCATCAGTTATCATTGCTCACCATTTGATAACTGTAGGTTAATTTCCCTATGGCAATAATTTCTAATTTAGGGTTGAGAAATGATATTCTTAATATTTTAGAAATATATTTGATGTTTTGTAATAATATGAATAGAATTTATGACTTGAAAGACCCGTGCAAAATGTTGAAGTAATTCTAAGTTCTTTCCTATCCAGTCCCACCTTCATGCCCAAGTCCTAGCCAGGTATAGGTGTTCATGAGTTTATTCTTCATGGACCATCTTTTCTTGGTTCTAACAACATTCTCTCCTTTCACTGACCTTCTATTATTGGAAATATCTTAAAATGTAGATATCCAGTATTGTATTATCCCTCCCTTTAGGTCTTCTTTCATTTCTAGCTTTTTTTTTCCTGTTGATTGTGCAACTTTTATTTCTAACAGCTAGATAACATTTCAAATTCAAATCCTAATTACTAGTAATAGAGACTTTGACACATTATTAGGAGGTTAGAGTATGGAAAAGGCTATGAGGGAAACACTTTTAAAGAAAAAGTCTTGCATAGTCAGGACTTTAGTTTGATGCTTTCAGTGTTAATGAAGCTTGATAATGCATTTTACAAAACTGCTATCATTATCATTAAGATCATTGATAAATCTACCAAAGGCCAGGGATTGTGTGTATTAGGCAAAATAATAATAGCTTATAGCTAACATTTATGCAGCACTTTAAGGTTTGCAAACTCCTTTGCAAATATTATCTCATTTTATCCTCATAACAACTTTGGCACATAGCATAGTACCTGAAACATGATAGAGTGTTTAGCCAATGCTTGTTGATTGAATAGTAAGTAGCCGCCAAAACTACAAAGGATTTTAAAGCTTTTAAAGTGCTCTACACAGGTTGTCCCAAAAGTCTTAGTGCAGTTTTAAGCCATTAAAGCTTATGTTTTAAGTTTTAAGCTATTAAAGCTAAAAATTGCACTAAGACTTTTGGGACATCCTGCACATATTATCTCACCTGTGCCTCACAAATGCTTTATGATGCAGTGGCCATAGTGATGTGGGCTGGAATTTGGGGTCAAATTGAGCTTGAGTCGTCACAAAAGAATTACAAGACTCCGACTCAGTTTCTCAAGTTTTATTGCAATACTGTGAGTGACCACAGGGAGAGAACCAGAATAGTGGAAAGGTATCTCTTGAATAGTGAAAGAAAAGACAGTTATATTTATAGTATGGATAAATTGATTATCAGTCTCATTTTAATAATTTCCACCTTGGGGAGGTACAGGGGAGGGCTTATTCTAATTTGGAGTTCCTGGGGTCCTAAGCCAACCCTCTAGGTGGGTACCTTTTTGCATGGAGGTGTGTTTTGGGGGTTTCACGTCATAAGGTGAATCTGGGGACAAATTTGGCCTTTTCTGCACATGTCTCTTTCTGGTTCCCATGGCTAGTTTCAAAACACCTTCATTTTTCTTTTATTTCTAGTCTGAATTTCTATAGGCCATCATTTAGTCTAAGGTCATCATGGCCTCTCTCCCTCTGTTCCCGTTATGGGCACTGATTTCTGTGGGTAAAAGAACATAGTATCCTGACTTGTAAGTTATTCATTAACTAGGGTCTAACTCCCTTTTGGAGCTAATATCTGAATTAAAGCTTGGGTCTTGGGTTTTTCTATTAACCCTTTTTTCACCTCCTACATCAGTAGGAAGTTTTTTTTTAATAAGTGAACTGTTTTTATTTTATATTTGTTAATAAAATATATATTTAACAATATGTTTTTAAAGATGTAGGCTTTATGCTTGCATCTTTAGAAGTTTTGTCCAAATGTAGAGAGAACCATTAGGAGCTGTTCACAGCTGATCAGATTATTAGTTCTGACTTGAGAAATGTCTAAACTGACCAAGTGAAAACAATTTATACTGCTTTCATATTTTTTTTTAGAAAATCTAAAGTTATTAAAATTTCTTATTTACCCACTGTTTTGTTTATTCTGCTTATCACCCATTCAGCTGTAAATTGGTAGTTCCATTTATACCCATCTTTTAAATGTTTCAGTAATGATATTTGAATGAACCACAGTTTTTCAGCACATTGGCACAGAGGTCATTTGGAGAAAAAGATACCTATTTCCAAATGGCTATTTTGTGTCTATGATCCATTGCATCTTCACTTAAGGTTGGAAGAGACTTTAGAGATTATTTAGTCTAGCCCGCTCTGTTTACAGGTAAGAATTCCGAGGCCCAGAGAGATGAAGTGACTTAGTAAGCAAAAGCAGATCTGGGGTTTGACCTGTATCTTCTGACTTCTAAGCCAGTTTTTTCCCCCAAGGTTGTACTTTCAGTTAGTCACAGAGGCTGGACCAGAGTAAAAAGACTTTGTCCCATTTTCTTTTTTAAAAAATTATAAAAGTATTCTATTATTTTCCAGTTACATGTAGAGATAGTTTTCAACATTTGTTTTTATAAGATTTCTAGTTTCAAAATTTTTTCCCTCCCTCCCTCCCCATAGGAATTTTTTTATTCTCATTTTACAGATGCAGAATTTGAGGCTCAGAGACCTAAGTGATTTGCCTACAGTCATGCAGCTAATAATAAGCATCATGCAGCTAATAATAAGCATCATAGAAGATCTTTTTTTTTCTTTTTTTTTTCTGGGCAACAGGGGTTAAGTGACTTGCTCAGGGTCACACAGCTAGTAAGTCAAGTGTCTGAGGCCGGATTTGAACTCAGGTACTCCTGAATCCAAGGCCGGTGCTTTATCCACTGTACCACCTAGCCGCCCCATCATCATAGAAGATCAAAGCCAGGTGTTTTTTAATGCCAAATCAGATAAATTAATTGCCCAAAGATCTTTATGGAAGGAAAACTCACTATTCCCTAATTCCTGACTTCCATATTTCATTTACTTTAATTGTTCAACAGTTTTTTTCTTTTATTTGGACAAAATTTGCAACTCTACAACTTGCATTCGATACTACTTACTACTTCTGCCCCTTAGAACTAAGCAAAAAAGAATTTTTAAAAAATTGAAGACTGCTATTAAAGTCCCCTCCCCTCTACATACTATTTGCTATAGGATAAGCATCCTTATTTAATATAGGGAGTATTGGATTTGGAATCAGAGAATGCAGTTTCAAATCCTGGCTCTGTCTTTATCAGCTTTGTGTCCTTAAGCAAAAACAATCCTCACTTGGCTTCAGTTTCCTTATCTGTAAAATTGTCAGGATTGGATTAGATGATCTCTACATGCCTTTCTAACTCTGTATCTGTGATTCCTCCTTCAATAAACTAATCATGATAGGGCATAGTTTTGAGAGCATGCTTTTTCCAATCCTTGTTGCCCTCCTCTGGAAATTATTTAGCTTAATGGTTTTCAAAGTGGGAGCCAATGGGGGTGGTGGTGGTGGTGGTGGGCAGGAGTGTATGATCAGCTAATCAGAGGAATTTGGGTTGTGTCCCAGCTATCCCACAATTGTGAATCATGGGACTTGTCTCCAACAAAATCACATTCACTCATCCCCTTCAACACTCATCTCCCTCTGCCTACTGTTCATACTACCAAGTTCCTCCTTCTGAGCTAAGCATCAGCTGTTATAGCTCAACTGTTATCTGAGCACCTATAGCAACAGAGGGACAGGTGCCACCAGGAAAATCTCTACCTCCTCCTCAGCATATCTACTTCCTGCTCTTCCTCAAAATCATCTCATAGATTCAGCAGGCACCCCCATTGAAGAGTAGAGTCTGTACTGAAAGCAATAAAACCCTACCTCCCCCCCCCCCCGCCCCTTTTTTGTTTTGGGTGGAACACCCATAGGATAACAGGCACTGATGGATTATGATTATGATCAATAGGTCTCATTACATTGTATTTCCCCCAAATCTATCCTTCTGAATATCCCCATTACTGTTGGGGTTTTTTTTTGGGGGGCAATGGGGGTTAAGTGCCTTGCCCAGGGTCACACAGCTAGGAAGTGTCAAGTGTCTGAGGCTGGATTTGAACTCAGGTCCTCCTGAATCCAGGGTCAGTGCTTTATTCACTGTGACACCTAGCTGCCTCCCTATTACTGTTAAGGGTATCACCATCCTTCCAGTTACCAGGGTTTACAATACTAGTATCATCCTTGGCTCCTCACTCACCTCACGTGCCTAATTATTCGCCATGTGTCAGTTCTACCTTTTCAATATCTCTCCTATCTGCTTGCTTTCCACTCAGCCACCACTTTGCTTTCGGCCCTCAGCACTTCTTACTAGAACTACACAAATTTGACCTCTGTGCCTCGTCTTGCTACACTCCAATCTATCCCACACACAGATGCCAAAATGATTTTTCTCAAGTGTGGGTCTGACTGTATTATATCATTCCTTTACTCAAAAAACTTAAATGGCTCACTCTTGACACTAAAGTTATCCTTATCCTACCCTTTATTGATTTATGTTGTTGGAAAAAATGGCACCAATAGACTTATTCAACACAGGTGGTCACAAATCTTCAATTGGCAAAAAATCAAAACAAAACAAAAAATAAACGAACAACAAAAATCATACATCAACAAAACAACCCCCAAACCAAAAAACAATTCCTGCAAAGGGCAATAAAATGAAGTACAATAAAATGAGGATGCCTGTAGTAGGTGTTATAAAATAGCATAAATTTACAATATGCAAAAGTATTATTACTGCAACACAGTACAATATGCATAAGTATTAGTACTGCAACACTGATATATAATTTATAAATAATTAAATATAAATACTTTAAAAATATTTCTAAGTGTATATGATTAAAAAAACTTAGTGACCACTGATCTACCTTATCAAAAGACATTCTAAATAGTAGTGCACAGTGCTGAACACAGGTCTCTAGATGTGCTTTGACTAGGGCAGGGTACAGTGGCACTATCATTTCTCTAATTTTTAAGAATGGGTATTTCAAGTCAGTTATTGCATTCATTTTTTGGTGACATATGATACAATGAGTCAAAAGACTCATTGAATTTACAGTCTACTAAATCCCATTTTTTTCCAGAGAAGTTACTGAGTTTTATGTATAAAATTGAAATTTTGTACCTAAGTATTAGACTTTATTTCTTTTATATTGATCTTATTATATTTGGCCCAACATTCTAAATTATTGAGATGCTTTGGATCTTGACTGTCATCCAGTAGGTTAATTGTGCCTCCTAGTTTTAAACAATCTATATATTTGATAACCACACCTCCTAGGCTTTTATCTAAACCATTGATTAAGATAATAACCAGCATAGGACCAAGGGAAGATACATGTGGCACCTCACTAGAGATCTTCCTACCCACATGAACACTGGTCCCCTTAATGTTTACATTTTTATCCAGTTCATTGAACTAGTTCTGAATTCTCCTAACTCTATAATTATCTATTCTATAGCTCTCCATCTTAACATTAGCATGAGGGCATTTGTACAAGTATTCTTATAATATTAATAGCTAGCATTTATATAGCACCTACTATAGGCATCCTAATTTTATTGTGTTTTGTTTTATTGCCCTTCACAAATATATATGTATATATATATATATATATACACACACACATGTATATATGTATGGGTGTATACACACACACACACAATAAATAAATAAAAGAGATTGAAGGTTTGTGGCCACCTGTGTTGAACAAATTTATCAGTGTCATTTTTTCCAACAGTATGTGGTCACCTTGGGTTTCTGTGTCAAATTTTGGTAATTCTCCCAATATTTCAAACTTGTTCTTTATTACTATATCTATTATAGTGTTCTGTGATCAGTGGTTTTTGATGTTACTATTGTAATTTTTTGGGGATGCCATGAACTGCACCCTTATAAGATGGCAGACTTAATAAATATTGTGTATTCTAATTGTTAAACCAACTTGCTATTCCCCAGTCTCTCTCCGTTTCCTCAGGCCTCCCTATTCCCTGAAACACAATAATGTTGAAATTAGGTCAATTAATAACCTATAATGGCCTTTAAGTGTTCAAATGAAAGGAAGAGTCAATCAAGGTGATAAACTTCACCATTGTTTTAAGAAACTGCAACAGCCACCCCAACCCCCAGAAACCATCATTCTGATAAGTCAACAGCAATCAACAATAAGGCAAGACCCTTTACCAGCAAAAAGATGGTGACTCACTGAAGACTCAGATGATGGTTAGCATTTTTTAGTGATAAAGTATTTTTAATTAAGGTATATGCAATTTTTAGACAATACTATTTTACATTTAATAGACTATATTATAATGTAAACACAACCTTTAGATGTACTAGGAAACCAAAAAAAATTATGTGACTTGCTTTATTGAGATATTCCTTTTGTTTATTTTTGAGGTATGCCTGTATAGACTATACTATACTATTCTGTACTACATTGCAATATATTATACTATATATAGCACTTACTATATATTATATGCTATGAGATTTAAAATTGGATACTAGAGCGTTAACCTCCCCTTTTGTTTCCCTTATTTTATCTCCCAGATCAGTAAATGGAAGAAGCCTCTGGTCTCTAGTTAGAGCTTTTATTGTTTGGAAATTACAAGGTGATGTTGACTAGAGGGATAGGAAAGTAGAAATACAAAACAAATAGTCTTAAGTCTAAACTTAGTCTACATTCCATATAAAACTCACCAAAACCCAAGGCCACCTTTGCGGGGGGGGTGGGGGGGGTGGGGGGGGTGGGGAGGGTGGGAGGTGGGTGAGCCAGGTCAAGCATGTGCTGCTATGGCAAGCCAGGTGAGTCGAACTTCCGTCAACGTCTGTGTGTACAGCGCAGTCATCAGACCAGGAGAGCAGGCAAAAGACATCTCACTTCTGTTCTCTCCTTGCCTTTTAAGCTCACATCCCGGAAGTGGAGTGCTTAGCTGCTAGGCTGGCTGCCCATGCACGACCATCGGTCTCCTCCCTGAAAGGGTGGTCCTTCAAAAACTGGCGTACTTTTTACCACAATGCTCAGCATAAGGACTGTGCTAAAATCATGGTAAAAATAAATCTAAAGTGTACTTATGATCTACCAGTCTAATAATTTATTTTACAAAAAGTAAAGAAGGTTAATCTAGTATGGTGGCATGACCTGTTTTTCTTCTTCTTCTTCTTTTTTTGGCAGGGCAATGAAGGTTAAGTGACTTGCCCAGAGTCACACAGCTAGTTAAGCGTCAAGTATCTGAGGCTGGATTTGAACTCAGGTCCTCCTGAATCCACTGTGCTACCTAGCTATGCTTGGCATCCTCTTATTCTACCTACTCACTAACTGTATCTTGAATAGCACCTTCTAAAATTTTGCCAGGAATTGTGTCAAGTTCACTGCCCCATCACAGCCTACTTTGGAAGTCTAATATCCATGTATTTCCCCTGACTAGGATGTACCCAATATTTGTTCCTGAGAGCAATTCTCTTTTTCTTTCTGTACTCTTACTTTGTGACATTATTAGTTCCCATGGGTTTAATTATCTTTTCTCTGCTGTTCATTCTCAGACCTATATATTCAATTCTAGTTTCTCTCCTGAACCCTAGTCCTATATCACCAATTTCACCTTAAATGTTTCAAACTGGGAGTCCAATTGGTATTTCAAACTTACTGTGTTCAAAAGAGAACTCATTATCTCCCCCTCCACACACAAACTCACCACTTTACCAAACTTCTCTTTTTGTTGAAGGTAGCCTTAGTCGATCCTTCTAACCACTTAAGTTCTCAACCTAAGTGTTATCATTGTCTCTTCACTCTCATTCACTCTACATAACCACCTCCACATTTCTACTTTACTTTTATTTTCATCATAACATCTGTCCCCTTCTTTGCATCAACAGAGTCGCAAGCCTATTTTAGGTCATCATCATCTCTTGCCTAGAATGTTATAATAGCTTCTCAACTGGTCTCCCTGACTCAAATCTCTCCCTCTCCCCACTCCAATCTATCATTTACACAGATTTTCTTAAATCACAGGTCTAGCCATGCCACTCCCTTCAATAACTTCCATTAGCTTCCTATTACCTCTAGGAACAAATACAGCCTCTTCTGTTTGGCATTTAAATCCTTTTATAACCTACCCCCAAACAATATTTCCAGCTTTATTACACCATTCCTTTTCACATTCCTTGTAGTCTAATCAAACTGGCCTTCTTAATGCTTCTCATGTCTGGCTCTCCATCACCTCCATTCTCTGTGCTTTAGCATTGGCTGTCCCTTATGGCTGGAATGAACTCACTTTTTGCCCTCCTAAAATCTCGTTTCTTTCAAAACCAAGTACAAGTTCTACCTTCTACATGAAGTCTTTCTTCATCCTCCCAGCAGCTAATTCTGTCCTTCACCTCAAATCACCTTGTTTTTATTTTGTATATATGTTTACAGCACTCATTCTGGGGTCACTTCCCCCATTTCCACTTATATTTGGGTAGTTGCATCCTTAAAGGACAGTTAAATACAACTAGTCTCAGTTCCAAGGGGTAACTGGAAGTGGCTGTGGTTTCTTCTATTGTCAGTTATGAGCATTTATCTGTGTGCTCCCTATTGTCAGTCAGTTTACTCCATTAGTTTTAGAAAAGGGGTGTACTAAGGAAACATAGGAAGAACAACTAGTATAAAGCACTTCCCCCCAAATCAGAATGAAATATCCTCTTGAACACATATGGAGAGAATGAGATCAAACATAAAATATAATGGTAGTAAAGCATATTTTATAGCTAGTGGTACTTCCTAAGTCTTGGCCCTGAAAGTATTTTTCTCCCCTCACAGAGTCCTCATGAAGTTCCCTTAGATGTAGGTCCCTGTTACTCTACAATATCTTCAGATTTTGTAATTCCCACAAAGTTGCTGCCTGGGAACATCCATATCAATGTCGCTACTCACTCATTTCCTGACTTCTATTATGATAGCTCCCACCTTTGATGAATTCAGCCATCCATTCTCATTGCTTGTTGGGTATATTATGAGTCCTCAGAATTTCTTGCACTCATCAAGTTATCTAGGTACCCCCTTCTCAGAATGTTCATCAACCTACGATCAGAAAAGAAAAAACACAAGAGAAACATAGGTTCCATGTATACACGGGGCTGGATGGGAAAATGTGGCTGGGTGTCTCTTGCCTACCTGGCAGCTCAAAGCAGTCCTGCTCACTTGAAGCTGCCAAGGAAAGTGACAGAAAGATAGGCAAAATTTCACTCTTTGTATTCACACACAGCAATCCTGAGTCATCAGTTCTTCTGGCTCTGCAGCCAATTAAGAAACATTTTTCCCCCCTTGGTCATCACACAGTATCAATCCATGAGTAATCATGACTTGAAATTAGCTTCCCTAAATTTCTACATGGTTGGATTAGAAGCAGATAAGCACTATCTATCTGTCCATGCTACAAGGTATCTATGCATTCTTCTTTGGCTAGCTCCCTCCTTCATCACAACCACACATGTGCATGTTATTCCTCCTGATAGAGTGTGAACTCCTTGAGTGAAAGGAAGGTTTCACTTTCATCTGTGTATTCCCAATACCTAGAACACTAACACTTCTTGATACATAATAAGCATTTAATGAACGCTTGTTGAATGCCTAATTTTCAGACCTCATTCTCTTACCTTTTTGGAAAACCAGGACACTTGCCTTTATTCCATCCTATGGCAATTTTATTCTTCATGGTTTTTCAAAATTTATTAACAGTAGCTCAAAGATCACATTTATCAGTTCTTTCAGTCTCCAAGGCAGTAGCTCACACTGGGTCCAGGTAACTTGATTTCATCAAGGGCAACTAAGTATATTCTGCATCAGATATTCTGGATTTTAACTACCTATTAAATATTGTTTATAATTTCCACTCCAAAGATAACTTTCTTGGCAGGGAAAACAGAAACAAAATAATTCCTACCCCTTTAAGCTGATTCTCTTTACTACCCAGCTTTTTATTCAAACTAAGAGCAAATTAGATTAAGTAGCTTTAATACTTCAAGATATCTCGAACAATATCTAACTTGTAATAGGACAACAATGAAACTCATTAAATTACAGATGATATTACTTTCGTGTTTAAGATTTAAGAAAACAGATGCCTACAAAAAACACACATGAAATACATGACTATACCTAAAAACACTCTTTAGATAAATATGGACTTAAATAATTGGAGAAATATTTATTCTCCTAAGTAAGCTAAGCCAATGTAATACAATTATAGTATTACCTACATTAATATACTTAATGTTTACAGAAATATTACTTTATAGGGCTAGAAAAAATAATAACATTTATCTAAAGAAATAAAACATCAAGATTATGAAGGAAAATCATTTTTAAAAAGTAGGAAGAAAGAAAGCCTAGCATTACCAGATTTCATACTATACTATAAAACACTAATCATTAAAATTATTTGGAACAAGTTAAAATAGTTTTTTAATAAATCAAATTAGATGCACAAAATACAGAAGCAAATGAGACTAGTGGTGATAAATTCAAAGACTACAACTGGAGTATGTATTGGATAAGAATTGCTGGGAAAATGGGAAAGCAGCCTGGCAGCATTTAGGTTTAGACTAAAATCTCACATGGTAAACTAAAATAAACTCCAAATTGATATGTGACATAGATTTAAAAGGTCAAACATTATAAACAAATTATAGTAGCAACCAAGAAAATACCCTTCAGAAATGTTCTATGACCAGGCAAAGGATAGAAGGGAAAACAGAAAACAAAATGGACAATTTGGACTATATAAAATTTAAAATATTTTTTACACAAACAAAACCAACACAGCTAAAATTAGAAGCAAAGCAGGTAACTTCTAAGATACTTAGGGAATTGATTTACATTTCTAAGAGCCATTCTCCAATCAATAAGTGGTTAAAGGATAGAACAGTTTTCAAAGGATGAAATCTAAGCCATATGAAAAAAGCTTCAAAACATTAATAATTAGAGAAATATAAATGAAATAAACTCTGGAGTTTCAAGTCAAATGCCATCAGATGGTAAAAATGGCAAAAAAAGGAAAATGACATGCTTATTGGAAAAACAGATACATAAATTCATTGTTGGCGCTTCTATGAATTGGTACAGCCATTCTGGAAAGTAATTTGGAACTATACTCCTGACCCCTGGCCCCCATGTCACTAAAATGTGCATATACTTTGAAATAAAGAAACCACTATTAGACCTATACCCTATACCTTTGACTCAAAGGTCAAAGAGACCTTTGGTCTTTAAAGACATCAAAGAAAGAGGAAAATATCCATATATATCCATATATCCATCCATCCATCTATATATATAAAATTATGGTACCTCTTTTTTTTTGTAGTAGCAAAAACTTGGAAACTAAGGGGATGCCCATCAATTAGAGAAAAGGTGAACAAATTATGGTATCCGAATGTAATGGAATATTTTTGAGCCACGAGAAATGATGACAGAGACAATTTTAGAGAAACCTGGGAAGACTTATATGGAATAATGTAAAATGAAGTGAGTAGAACTAGGAGAATGATTTATACAATAAAAAGAACACTAAAGACGAAATATTTTGAATGACTTCAGAATTCTGATCAATTCAAAGACCAGCCACAATTACAGACAATATATGATAAATCATGGTAACAACCTTCTGACAGAGAGGAGATTGAATGAAGATGCAGAATGAGACTTACATTTTTTGATATGACCAGTATGGGAATTTGTTTTGCTTGACACCTCTCTCTCTCTCTCTCTCACTCACTCACACACACACACACACACACACACACACACACACACACACACACACACACACACACACGGGTGTGTGTGTGTGTGTGTGTGTGTGTGTGTATTTATGAGTTAAGTCCTTTCCCCTCTCCAAAATTTAAGAAAATAAGGAATAAAGCACTGTCCATTTCCATTTCCCAGGAAACTTTCAAAAGTAGAAAAATTACCAAGGGATAATTAAGACCAGCATCCCATAAATCAGAGGGTAGCATTTTTGTATGAGATAAAGTAATAACTCAGTGTATATACTTTTAGTTCAGTTTTGGGGGTGTTCAACAAATATTAAAGTTCTTATTTATTTACTATTTGACTATATTATAAATATAGAAAACAGAGAATTGGTTAGAATTTAATTCATTTCAAGTCAGATTCATCTTTATTATCTCTCTAAATTTCTAACTCAATTGCATGAAATATCCTGGGGGCCACAGAGGAGAGGAAAACTTTTCTGAACCCTTTCCCAACTCCTCCCAAACTGTTCCTCTATTTCTAAAATGGAGTAAAAAAGTTTCAAAATAGGGGCCACTAATAGGGCAACCTGCATGGAAATCTGGTGTGTGTGTGTGTGTGTGTGTGTGTGTAGTGAATTGCTTCCAAACATCCTTCTGAACCCCAACCCAAATTTTATATAGAGAGTTAGTGACAGACAGAAAAACATTTCATACCAGCATGTCCTTTATTTATCTGTGTCCTTTGTTGGGTTTCTAGAAATCTGCTCTCAGAGCCCCAGTTCAGAATATTTAATTTGAATTTCACATAACCCATCTCTTCCAACCACACTAAGATAATATGAAGTATTGTGCATATAAACTACTGTTTGTGATCTTTAGACTTAGGCTAAAATAACTAAGGCTAGATTGTTTTTTAAAAATAATCTGTGGGGACAGGCCAGCCAGTAGTAACAATTCATTTTGAATTAAGGCCAGAATTAAAGTAGTGGTGGATTAGAGAAGGAATGGGGAGTGAAGTCTTTGGGCACTATAGACTGGTGAAGAGAAAGCTCTCTTCCCTGACAGGAAATTCAGTTCCAGCTCAGATATAAACCTTTCCCTGTCTGATTCCCCCCCCCCCTTTTTTGCCATCTCTTGTATTAAAGATTTCCATTTATAAATGTGAATTTTGCCCTTGAGCAGTCGGCCAAAGGATGTTTTGGAGATCTGAAAATACAGTCTCATATCTTTACCCGAGGGTGATAAAAATTAGACAGCCAGAGCATTTTATCGAGATGACATAAACTAGAAAAGATTCCATTCTAGTTCACTCTTCCATAGCAGGGTTGGCTCATCCCTCTTAACAGTTCTGAGAGTTGTTTTTCTCAGGAAAGTAAGCAGCTGTGACTTGATGATACCCAGGGAAGGGATGTGCCATGTTGCATAAGGCAGTTCCATTTTTATTCAGTCTTATAAGTAAAGTAATGTGATGAAAATGTAAGTGAAAGGAAAAATACTTTGGAGTATAATGTAGATTTTTTTCATGTTATTGAACATATGTCAGTAGATATGAGTTTCTTTAATACATTTTCATAGGCTCTGAAATTCAATGTTTTCTCTTCTACTTTGGTTGTAAAGATTTCACAAAATAACTTAAGACAAAAGGTTTAAAATGGCATGGAAAATAAGCAGAAAAAGCATTCATGCTCCATTTAAAAACAAAAACATTTGACTGCTTCAACCAGTAAGAAGGAAAAGAGACATTTGAAATGGAGGCTGATTGCTATAGTACAAAGTGCTGTATTTGAAGTGAAAAAGAGTTCAGATCTTGGATCTACCACTTATATTCTGTGTGACCTTGGGCAAGTCACTTAATTGCTCTGAGACTCAGATTCTATAAGTATATAATGAAAGGGTGGGATTCGATCTAACTTTTTTTTTTTGTGTGTGAGGCAATTGGGGTTAAGTGACTTGCCCAGGGTCACACAGCTAGTAAGTGTCAAGTGTTTGAGGCCGGATTTGAACTCAGGTCCTCCTGAATCCAGGGCCGGTGCTCTACCCACTGTGCCACCTAGCTGCCCCTCAATCTAACTTAGAAAGACCCTTCCATTCCTCAGTCTATGATCTTATGATTTTCTGGTAGGGGCTAGATTTACACATAACCTCATGTCATGTGTAAAGGTATGGACCTTCAGGGATTATCCCATGGAGGATATGGGGAGTTGAGCTAAACTCCCTTGTCACTTCTGGTGATACATGTATGTCAAGACTGAAGGGTTTTTACTTATGGATGATGAAACAAGTCCCTTTACAGTGTTGTTATAATAACTTGTTCTCCTGTTTCTGTAAGTTTAATTCTCATTTGTTCATAAAATACATTTCACTATTGAATACTATTCCATTACATTCTTATATCATAATTTACTTAGTTATTCCTCAATTGATGGACATATACTTAATTTCCAATTCTTTCCCACTATAAAAAGAACTATCATAAATATTATTGTATGCATTTGTTCTTTTATTTTTCTTCTCTTTTGGGTATAGAGACATAGTAGTGGTAACACTGGGGTCAAAGGGTGTGCACAATGTATTAACTTTTTAGGCATAATTTCAAATTGCTTTCCAGAATGACTGGGTCAATTCATAGCTCCACTAATAATGCACCGATATACCAGTTTTCCAATTTGTCCAACTTTTAAAATTTTCTTTTTTGTCATCTTTGCTAATCTTATGGAGTATGAGTTGGAACCTCAAAATTGCTTTAATTTATAGTTCTCTCTCAGCTATTTTGAGCATTTTTTCTGCTCGGAATCTTGTGCCATAGAAGTGTAATTATTCTTTTTTATGAACTTTTTGAAATCCATGCTCCCACATTTAGTAGACAGATAATAAACAGAATACTTCTTCTTGTCAATGACAAATTCTAGTATGGCATGATCCTTCTTCCTGTAGTTGTGACACTTCTATCCCAGCAACTAGTTTCTCCTTTATTGATCATCATCTGATCCAAGAAACAAGTGCCACTTATTGCCTCCTCTCTACTTTCAGAATGTTTAACTTATTAGTTATCATCTTCTCTGTTTTTAATAGAAAGCCTTTGGAGAATTCAGCATGGCCAAAGTTCTCCATGATTATCATATCTTCTCTTCTGGCCACATTTTTGATCTGCTGAGGAACTCATGATCTGGTTCCTTTTACTGATCCATTGGCCTATGGATATATTGCACCAACTCCCATTACAATAAGTTTTTTATTTCTCCCTCTCTTTATCTTCACCAGAAATGATCTTTTCTATGCATTTCTTCATAGAAAACTCTCTTTACTATTATTGAATTGTCCTTTTGAAATAATTTCCTTCTGATGCTGTTGCTAAGGCTAAAATTCTAGCTAGTCTGTCTAAAATATCTAATGAGTGGTCGCCAATAAATTATAAGCTTTAGCAAGAGTTAGACTTTTAAGCATTTATTAAGGAAAATAAGAATTGGGTAAAGAGAGAGAGAAAGGCCTACATTCATCTATCTATTAAAGGGAGAGAGCATTTCTAGCTCCCCTCTCCTCCAGAGTCCCCAGGAAAGAGCCCCAGTCAGAGTGCCAGGCTCCCCCCTTCTTCCTCCCACAAGCAAATGTCACTTCCTGACGCCAAAGAAAAGACTACTGGTCTTGCCCTCAAAGACCTTCACTTCATGGTGGAGCTTTTCTACAGTAAGTCTCCAGCAGGTGGCGTCATTCCAATCGTTACACTGTATTACTGTCATGAACTACATCTCACTAAATCCTGGTGGTAGTATTGTTTTCAAATTTACATCCTGGGATTGAGATTTCTAGTTCACTTTGTTTATGACATAAATTGCACCTTTAGGTATAGATGTCTGAGGCTACAAAAATGATTACTGATCTTTTTCATTGGTGTTGTTTCCTGGAGATTACTGGGGCTCTTCTTCACTTCTATTTTCACATTACATCTATAATATTGCTCTCTGTGGTAGCTAGCTTTGCAGATTATATTGGCAATTTCTTCCCTCATTTTCAGTTTGAATTCCTATTCCTTCCCTATTTTCAGTTTAAATTTGTCTTGATCAGACCTTTAGGTTTCCAGGAATAAAAGACACACATGCATGAATGCACATACACATATGTAGGTATATGTATATATGTGCAGCTACTTGGCATTGTGGATAGAGTGCAGGGCTTGGAATTGGAAAATCCTGAGTTTGAATCCTGCCTCAGATCCCTGGCTCACTTTGTGACTCTGGACAAATTACATAATCTATGTCTCAATTTCTTTATCTATAAAATAGGAATAATAATAGCACCTATCACAGGACTTTTTGGAAGGATCAAATGAATTAACATATGTAAAATGCTTTGCAAGAATTAAAACACTATAGAAATGCTGGTGATTATTACCAGCTCTTGGTAGATGTAGTCCATCACTGGTCAAGAGCATGACATGACTATATCTTAAGTACTAGTGTAGGAATCCTGTTTCCATTCTATGACTAATTTTCTGTACTCTTCCCCAAACCTTTTGTAAAAAGTCCTTACTATAAGTAGCATTCAGATTACCACTTGCACACAAGGTTTCTTGCTCAGGATTTCATATACCTTGCTAATGTTTTCTCAGTTCCTTCTGTGAGAATTAGAATGATACCCCCTGCTGGGAGGGACATTGTGAGCTCTGGCCTGAAAAGAAAGCATGTGACTTGGCATCCACATGTGACTTAGTGTCCGGAAGTTACCACCTGTTAGTTGTGTCGATCAGTGCTACCAACCAATTAGCTTGGAGCTGTGTGTGTGGACAGCCCTGTTTCCTGTTTCACAGGAGGCTTCTGGTGGGGAGGAGCAAGGCCTTTTCATTGCCAGACGAGACAGGCAGGATAGAGAGATCAGGCAAATCTCATACTTTATCCACGTGTTTCTCTTTACTAAGCCCTAATATAATTTAATAAATACTTAAAAGTCTAAACTCTTGCTATATATTTTCTAATTTAAGGCAACCACTCATTAGATTTTAGACATCATAGCTAGAATTTTAGGCCCTTACACTTCAGAAGATTTTGTTTGACTATAGTTGAATTATCAGAAGAGTGTATTGGTTTGACAATACACACTGGTTATTAGATTTAGCAAGTCTCAGAAGATTATCTGTCTAGGATGATACTATAACTTCTGAGAGTTAATTTCTCACCAATTCTCATAACCCTTCAAATAAGTTAATCCATATAAAGCTCTTTGAAAACCTTAAAGTGTTATATAAATGCTAGTTATTATTGTCATTATCATTATAGGCTATCATATGGCCATTTCCATAATCCTTGAGGAATTGGGTGGAGGTAGGTCTTACAATCATCTGAATCATCTGGATCATTACAGACTATGGTCAGTAATTGATGCCCCTTTCTTAATGATGCCTGTGGATCTTATCATTATTGCACATAGCATGACAAGCTCCTTCCTCCTCAGAGGGAAGAGTTCCACTCTCTATGGAATGAACCATTCTAAAAATTTATGTTGAGAATCCATAGAATTATATCACTTTCATGTGAAAATATCAAGCCATCTGTGAGGTAGAAGATAACTTCAACTTAGGGTATTACATGGCATATTGGTGGGGAGTGATTGATGGTTAAAGTTATAATGGCATATCCCAATGAACAAAGGAGATTTGTTAGAAATTCTAATGGTACATGATATCAAGATCATAGAGATATGACGAGTGGCTGCATAAGTTACTAAAAGTCTTCAAGATTCACTCTCTCCCCACCTGACTCAAGATTGTCTTAAGGCTTTCCGTGTCCTGATATGTAAAACTCAGAAATAACTTGTCCATTTTGATCTGAGCTGGCCACTATATAGTGTTGATAGATGTGACTTGCCAGCAAGATATTGTGTGACTTCTCAGATTCTTCCAGATGCCATAGTAGTATGACAATTTTCATGACAGAATTTCTAATGTTTACTTGTTAAAGCTATGCAGATTCTCTGTACAACAAAATTATTTTGCCATTGTCCTATCTCTTGGTTCTTTTGATCTCAAAATCTTGGACAGGAACAAAATTTTTGGACAACCAATGTGTTCTTAGCCCTAAATAGGTATATCACATGGAAGGAGCATTGGAAACACAGTGACAGTGTTCCCAATGCATAGACCCCCAAAAGAATATGGATCTTGTCCTGCACTGTGATCTTAACTTTTATCTTTTGCAATCTTAACTCTATATTATAAATGTTTATGATGGTGCCACCAGAGTGTTTATGAAACTCTCTCTCTCTCTCTCTCTCTCTTCATTGGGTTAGAGAATTGCTGTTGAGGCAACTCCTGTTGCCAATGTTTATCAGCAATACTTTTGAAATTCACAATTTCAGAGAGTTGTCTAGGGCACTGAGAGGCTAGAGGATCTGCTCAGGATTTTATAGCCAGCATGCCTTACCAAATACTGGACTTGAATCAGGTTTCTAGACTTTGTAACTGGTTCTTTATGCACTATGCAATGAAGTCTTTCCTAAGACAATCTTAATTACCACTAAATCTGTTTTCCACATAGTGTTGTTATTTTGGGGAGAGTGATGGTGGTGGCTCTATTAACTCATGAGAATAATATTGCATGAATATAGATAGGCTAATGGTCTTTTTTGCGGGTAGGAATCAGGTTACTAGGTGTTCCCTATTCATTGGCAGAGTATACATTAATGCTATAACAGTTGTTATGTGGCAGGTTTCACATGCCAAAAAACCAAAGTCTAGATCGGTTCTGTGCATTGCAAAAACAGGATCTCTGTGAATGCCATTTGAAGAGCCTGAGGGACTTCATCTTTTTTGTCTCCTGAATAGTGTACAGTATATATAGTATTCTCCTGAATTGTACTTTTTAATAAAGAAATGAAGGACTATGTTATTTGGTATCCCTTATGGGGGGAGGGGGGCAAAATATGCCAGTGATAAGGGGAACCTACAATGGAGCTTAGAGAAAGCCCCATTCCTGCAGATTTTGGATCCAAATTAGGACATAATCCAGGGGCTGGGTTAAGAGCCTAGGATTCTCATAATGAAAGAATTGAGGTATTTAATTAAAGTAGGAAAGGAGGGGTCCAGAGAAGGGATTTTGAGTAAGGGCTATATGGGATCAAGAGATACACTTCCAGAAATATGCCATGTTGGCAAAATAACCCTGGCAGTATGTATACCTAAAGTGCCTATGTTGTACTCGGAATTGTTTGCATGATAAGAAGCCAGGTCCACCGTACCCCTTCCTGACTCATCGAAATTTAGGAACTAAAAGAGTATCCTTCACTGGATCTCAAGGCTATAGTTTGTAGGGCCTAGTATTGATAAAAGTTTTCTACAAGTGTTAGAGTTTGTGTAACAGCATATTCTGGAGGGATGGGTCAATAAAGTTAGAAAAATAAATATATGGTGAGTAGGAGGGATCCAATTATATTCATGGTAAGAGGTATCGGACCAGATATTCTGTTCCACCTGGTCCCTTAAATTGGGTAGTAAGGAAAAAAGCTGGAGGCTCTGAAAGGAATTGGTAATATGAGCTCTACAGTTGCATGAGTCATAATTTCCTGGTATTTAAAAATATTATTGATTTCATTTTTATATCATGTCCAAATACTGGATATGTCTGTCCTCCTTCCTTATCTAGTAAGCTATCCCTTGTAACAAAGTTTTAAAATATAGATAAATAATAAATAGATAAATAAATGAAATAATTGTTTAAAATATACGTTATGTTGATGTCTTTTGTCTCTACATTGCAGTTATCCTTCACAGATTGAACTCTCCCTTGTGATAAAGAAAAACAACTAAGTAAAAACATGACATCTCTTTTCAAATATTTGAAAGGGATATCATGTCAAACAAGGGTTAGACTCGTTCTTTTGGGCTCTATATGCTGAACCAGGAACAATGGAAATTTGAAAAAAGGTAATTTTAATCTGGTTTTAAAGAAAAACTCTCTAACAATGAGAACTGTCCAAAAGTAAAATGGACTGTCTGAAGAGGTGGTGGGTTCCCTTTCCTTGGAGGACTTCAAGTAGAGCTTTGAGAATAACTTGTCAGGCATGTCTTCTTCACCTGTATAATAGCAGTTTTCTCAATTTGGAGATGTCTCTACCCTGTGGGCCTCTCTTTTGATTGGTGAGTTACTGGTCTGGGCCACCATTTCATGAAGTGCCCCAGGCCATGTTTGTTTCATTTCCATCTCTACTCTTCATTCTTTGGACTTCTCCATGTCCTTGCCAGCAGACATGTCCTTGCCTTCTACTTTTCTTCTCACTTTTAAATGTTGTCTTCTTCCATTAGAAGTCTATTCCTTGAGGGTATGGACTAATTTGTCTTTTGCTTGTATTTGTACTCCCCAGTGCTTAGCACAGTGCTTGATACATAGTAAGTAAATGCCTAATAAATGTTCTATTTGTCATCTATCTATCTATCTATCTATCTATCTATCTATCTATCTATCTATCTATCTATCTATCTATCTATCTAACTGTTCATCTGTCTGTCTATTTATGTTATAGTGGAGATTACTATCCATCCATCCATCCATCCATCCATCCATCCATCCATCCATCCATCCATCCATCCATCCATCCATTATTTATTTACATTATAGTGGAGATTCCTTTCAAGTATATGTTGGACCAGATGGTTGCTGAGAATCCTTTTAACCTTCAAATTCTGTGATTCTGAA